>NC_057710.1:24841234-24847377 GCF_004010195.1 Chiloscyllium plagiosum | reverse complement strand
TGGTTGATTGGTGCGGGTGTCTCTGAGATGTTCCCTAAAGCGCTCTGCTAGGAGGCGTCCAGTCTCCCCAATGTAGAGGAGACCGCATCGGGAGCAACGGATACAATAAATGATATTAGTGGATGTGCAGGTAAAACTTTGATGGATGTGGAAGGCTCCTTTAGGGCCTTGGATGGAGGTGAGGGAGGAGGTGTGGGTGCAGGTTTTACAGTTCCTGCGGTGACAAGGGAAGGTGCCAGCTTGGGAAGGTGGGTTGTAGGGGGGCGTGGACCTGACCAGGTAGTCACGGAGGGAACGGTCTTTGCGGAAGGTGGAAAGGAGTGGGGAGGAAAATATATCCCTGATGGTGGGGTCTTTTTGGAGGTGGCGGAAATGTTGGCGGATGATTTGGTTTATGCGAAGGTTGGTAGGGTGGAAGGTGAGCACCAGGGGCGTTCTGTCCTTGTTACGGTTGGAGGGGTGGGGTCTGAGGGCGGAGGTGCGGGATGTGGACGAGATGCATTGGAGGGCATCTTTAACCACGTGGGAAGGGAAATTGCGGTCTCTAAAGAAGGAGGCCATCTGGTGTGTTCTGTGAAACATATCCTGATCATATCAATATAAAAGCAGAGAACGCTGGAGAAACTCGACAGGTTTCACAGTACATGTTGGGACAGAAACAGAATTAACGTTTTTAGTCTGTTCTGGCTCTTCTTCAGATGAAGAACAGTCAAATTAGATTTGAAGTGTTAGCTGTTTCTTTCTCCACAGATGCTGCAAGACCTGGTGAGTTTCTCCATCATTAACTCATGCCAATCTCCTGCTTTGTCCCCAACATCCTTGCACACTATCTTCATCTAAACAATTATCAAATGCCCTTTTGAATGCCTCAGTTGAACTTGCCATATAGTTTAATCACAGTTTTGATTTTAAGCTGAAGTGATTCATCCACAAGGTCTCAGGACTTGAACTGAAGTGGGATTTCTGGAGTGGATAGTAAATTAGTTCAATGGACAAACAGTCATGATATACAAAGCTGCATCAGAATAGTAGAAAGCAATGAGTATAATGCTTCAGATGTCACCAAAACTGGGTGGGTTTCTGACTGCAAGGAGGTTTCAACATGATTTAGTCAAGTTGAATTAGTGTGCAAAGGCATGGCAGGTGCAGTACAATATGGCTAAATGTGAAGTTATACATTTTAGTATGAAAACCAGAAAGGAAAAGTATTATTTAAATGGTGATATATTGAAAAGTGTGGATGTACAAAGGGAGCTGGGTATCCTTGTCCACCAGTCAATGGATGTAGACTAGCAGGTGCAGTAAGTAATTAGGAAGGCAAATGGTATATTGGCCTTCATTGTAAGAGGATTTAAGGTCATAGAGTCATAGAAATGTACAGCACGGAAACAGACCCTTCAGTCCATGATGACCAGTCATCCTAACCTAATATAGTCCCATTTGCCACGTCTTACTGCAGCTATACAGAGTCTTAGTGAGACCACACCTGAAGCATTGTGTGCAGTTTTGATCCCCATACCGAAGAGGATATAGTTGCTATCGGAGTGCAGCAGAGGTTGACACACAGCCAGGGATGGAGAGATTGGTTAGAAGGATGAGAGGTGATTTGATTTAAACATATAAATTTCTGCTAGGGCTGGATAGACTAAATGCAGTGAGGATATGTTTTCCTAGTTGTAGAGTCCAGAACAGTGGGACGCTGTCTCAGATTTGGGGTACACCATTTAGGACTGAGATGAGGAAATATTTCTTCACACAAAGGGTAGTGCATTGATGAAATTCTCCATCACAGACAGCTGTGGAGGTCAAATCACTGTTTATATTCAAGAAAGAGATAGGTTTTAGGTTTTAAACGTATCAAGGGGTTTGGGGAGAAAGCAGGAACATGGCAATGAGATAGAGGATCAGCCTTTCAGTGAACATACTGACTGGCAGGCAGGCTTGACAAGACAAAAAACTGCAGATGCTGTGTTCCAAGTTAGACAAGCAGGAGGCTGGAAGAGCACAGAAAGCCAGGCAGCATCAGGAGTTGGAAAAGTCAACGTTTTGGGTGTAACCCTTCTTCAGGACTGGGGTTGGGTGTAAGGGGAGGTACAGATAAAGGGGGTGGCAGGGACGGGATGATGAAGTGGGGATAGGTGAAATCAGGCAGAGGGTATGACCTGGTTTGTCAATGGGAGGAGTGAATCCAGTAGGTGGCTGGGAGGTGTGTAAGGGAGGGGGAGGGGCTGGGAAGGGAGTCCGGGCACAGGAAGGGAGGTTATTTGAAATTGGAAAACTCAGTGTTGAGTCCTCCGAGTTGTAGGCTGCCCAGGCGAAAGTTGAAGGGATGAATGATTTAAGACGAATATTGTATTTTAATTGTACACTAAATAAATAGCACAGGCTGCCCGGAGAGACGAGATTGGGAGAATCTCAACAAATTTGAAAGTGAGATAGATAGGGTGTCAGCAAACTCAAGAGGGAGTTTTAATGGGGGTGGGGGGGGGGAGTCAATTGAGTATGAGTACAGTATGGTGGGGTCTTATAGGAATTTTGGAGGTAATCAGATGTTTCTTCCAGTTCTTTGGCTCTGTACTCCTACCACAAAGTTAGACTGTGTTCCTCAGGCTGAGAGATGCAACTTTTAAACAATGCTGCATCCACAAGATTGCCCAGACTCAGTTGTTTTAGTGGTCCAGCTAACGTTCCGAAATCTACATTGCAATGTAAACAGGGCAAATTCCAGAGCAGCAGCAGCCAACACATACATAACCACTTCTATTTGAAGTGGTTTTGTTTAATATAAACTTGCCAAAGAAAAAGTTCTCCTCAAGGGAAATGCCACTTAAGGTTTGTACATTAAATTATACAACACGTCTGGAGTGCAGACCAACGAACTATGTTCAACAGTCTTTGCCATTATCCAGTCACCTGTTGGAACTACCATTTAACCTGTGAGGACATGGTGCTGATTCATGTGCTGACCCATTCTAACTTGATGTCTTTTCTTTCTATTCAGTCTGATCTTTATATATATATTTAGACAGAGGCAGTTTAATGATGCTTTTTTTTTCTAACCAGTGGTGTTTTTCAACCTTTTACATTCAACAAGAATTTAACACAATGTGGATCAAGGATAGAGACTGGGCGACCTCCTCTGTGTGCCACTGCTGCTGACATTGTAAAGCATTAACAGGCATGTCCCCTGGGTGATAATAATGAAGCTCTTCCTGTACATTGGCAATGCTATAGCAATGATGCAAGAGCAAAGAGATTTGAGTCAAGAGTGGGATTATAGGAAAGTTCTGCCTCAGAAGACATTTCCAACAAGTGGAGGGATAACTTGTTTATGATTAAGATCCAACTAACGAAAAGAGGAAATCTGCCAAATTAAGAGCTAAAAAGGGCTACAGTTTCCACTTTGGAAGTGTGATATGATAATTATACTTAAACTGCATTTAAGTTTGTGCTAGTTAGGTTAAAGCTCCAGATTCTGCTGAATAACATTTGCATAGTCACAAATTGAAAGATTTTCAGTGAGGCTGAGGGATATACAGTAATATTTCCC
The DNA here is from genome assembly GCF_004010195.1 of Chiloscyllium plagiosum. Taxonomy (NCBI): domain Eukaryota; kingdom Metazoa; phylum Chordata; class Chondrichthyes; order Orectolobiformes; family Hemiscylliidae; genus Chiloscyllium; species Chiloscyllium plagiosum. The sequence goes on along the minus strand of NC_057710.1, from coordinate 24,843,827 downwards.
TCGGTTTAATGTCACTTCTCAGTGTATTGAAGACACCTGGTTTTATTGAAACAACTGGAAATGGGCTTTTATCAGCAAAAATAAACAAGCATTTTAAGAATAATAATGTATAGCCCTCCAGCTTGTATGGGTTGATTTAAATTCAACCACTTTGAAAAACTATGCTGAACCGCTGAATAATGTCAAAACCCTCTTCAATACTTCATAATGGTGTGGTCCTGCAGTATTGCTGTGTCAAATTCATCCCTAACAGCGCTGTGTTGTCTTAGAACAGTGTTGCTGTAGAAGCCAAGCTCACTTTCTCAAAGGCAATTCCTTCCATCGACTTCCAACTCACCTAACTACCATCTCCTTCCCCCCCACGGAAGAATTTAAAAGCAAAGAACATTACTGGCAAAGCACAACGAATCCATGCTTAATGCTGAATCTGTTGTAGAAACAGCAGACAGACTGGGGAGAAGCAAAATCCCATGTCAATGCCTGGCATCATGAGTTTGTCTGCTCTATAGCTGTGAGGCTAATGAATCGTGTCTTTGCTGTAAAGTACCAGGCCCTAATGTGTATCCTGAATGTAATCTAGTAAACACAGGGATTAGCAAGAATACTATTTCATGTTTTCTGTCAGTCAATATTGAAACTGCTGGAGGGATAAAAGTTTGTGCATTTGGGAAAAGGGTTGGTTGCGCACTCGGATGGATTAAGCAGTCCACGTCTCAGTCACAGTCTCTGGAATGTGTATGCACGTCTGCAGTAACTTCCTACGTTTTGCAATCCAACTCAAAGAGCAGCTTCGAAAAACAATACCTTTTCCACTGAGCCCAACGTTGGGATAAAACGGTGTTTAACATGAACTGACGAGTACAACGAATGGAACGTTGGTTTATATATAAATTCTTAAAACGGCAAAAAAACCCAGCACCCCCCCCTCCCCTCCAAAAAAGGATGCGGTTACATTTCAACATCTCATTTGTAAAGTGACAGGGCGAACAGCTGGTGGCAAGTGAGCAGTCCCTTCAGCTTCGCTAGGAGGGCGCTGACCTGTTAGTGCAGAGGCCATGGCTGCGTTCACATGAGGCCCCGACCTCTCCCCCTCCAACTCACCCAGCAACCCGGGCTCTTCGGGAACCAATACCCGCCCGCCCCCTCAGCACCGACTGGGAAAACGGAGGCCCTCTCAGACGTTTGGCGAAAGGTGCCCGGATTGCTATTCAACGCCAAGCCGGCAGCCAGCAGATCAGATTGTTTGGTCATGTGGGAGCTTACTGTGCGGAAATTGGTCGCTGTCGTTTCCAAACCACAACAGAGGCGGCGCTTAGGAAATGCAGTTCCGCGCACTACCCGCCAAGCAACCTTTGTGACCCACTTCTTGTTTTTAGCTTCACACTTACCCCAGTTTTGAAATTTTCCACGAAGTGAATGTCTCCCCAGCCCTCCTTGTTTCTCTTATTCTTTTTTTTTTTGTTTTCTTTTTATTTTAAAGATGTGGACGCCATTGGTATTTTTCGTCCATTCCTAATTGCTAATGTGTATCCTCAATAAACCGAGCTACTTCGGAGAGTAACTGGGAGACAACACTGTGGGGCCTGGAGTTACATGTAGACCTGGAAAGGACAGCAGATTTCCCTCCCTCTCTGAAGGACATTAGTGAACCAGATAAGTTTTGTATTTTTGCTCAGTGCAGTTCTCTGGCCCAGCTGACACGGTAGGATTTGAATTTGTCCCCCTCCCCACCCCAGTGCCTCAGCATTGCCAGGCCAATGACAGTCCGAGAAGGGCTCACTAGCTCAAGGACTGCCCCCACAGCAATCTCCCCCTCAGGGAGACAGCTAGCTCATCTCTGAAACCTGCCTCAGTCACTGGCACTGAAGCTATCTCCATCCGCAGAGCTTCCCTGAAACCGGATCCCCTTGCTCTGACACAACGCCGGTCTCAGAAGTGCCACATGGCACCCACCCCGCTTCCAGTAACATCAGTCACACAGGCAGCAAGTCCCAGCAGCAGTAAAGCACTGACATAGCCCCAACTGGTGCAGGCAGCTTGGACTGAGGCAGTCACCCAAACCATTACACTTCGATCAAGAGAGGGAGGGCAAGTGAAAGGACACAGAGAGAGAGAGAGGACAGTGGGTGAGAGGACATGGTTGGGGGGGTGGGGGGGGGAAGAGTGAGAGGATACATGAGGTGAGAGGATACGGGGGTGAGGGGGGCACCGAGAGTGAGCGGACAGAGAGGGGAAGGCGGGTGGTCACTGACAGTGAGAGGATACAGAGAGATGGAGGATACAGAGAGAGAGGATACACAGAGAGGGGGGATATAGACAGAGAGGGCACAGAGAGTGGGGGAGAATGAGAGGACACGGAGACAGAGTCATAGTGTCATAGAGATGTACAGCATGGAAACAGACCCTTCAGTCCAACCTATCCATGCCGACCAGATATCCAAATCCAATTTAGTCCCACCTGCCAGCACTTGGCCCATATCCCTCCAAACCCTTCCTATTCATATACCCATCCAAATGCCTTTTAAATGTTGCAATTGTACCAGCCTCCACCACTTCCTCTGGCAACTCAATCCATACACGTACCACCCTCTGT
>NC_057710.1:24838444-24840692 GCF_004010195.1 Chiloscyllium plagiosum | reverse complement strand
ACCTTTGAGCCAGTTCTGTATCCAAATGGCTAGTTCTCCCTGTATTCCATGAGATCTAACCTTGCTAATCAGTCTCCCATGGGGAACCTTGTCGAATGCCTTACTGAAGTCCATATAGATCACATCTACTGCTCTGCCCGCATCAATTAGATTACTTACAGTGTGGAAACAGGCCCTTCGGCCCAATAAGTCCACACCGACCCGCCGAAGCGCAACCCACCCATACCTCTACATTTACCCCTTACCTTACACTACGGGCAATTTAGCATGGCCAATTCACCTGACCTGCACATCTTTGGACTGTCCGAAGAAACCGGAGCACCCGGAGGAAACCCACGCAGACACGGGGAGAATGTGCAAACTCCACACAGTCAGTCGCCTGAGGCGGAAATTGAACCTGGGTCTCTGGCGCTGTGAGGCAGCAGTGCTAGCCACTGTGCCGCTGTGCCGCCCACAATCTTCTTCGTTATTTCTTCAAAAAACTCAATCAAGTTTGTGAGACATGATTTCCCACGCACAAAGTCATGTTGACTATCCCTAATCGGTCCTTGCCTTTCCAAATACATGTACATCCTGTCCCTCCAACAACTTGCCCACCACCGAGGTCAGGCTCACCGGTCTGTAGTTCCCTGGCTTGTCTTTACCCTTCTTAAATAGTGGCATCACATTTGCCAACCTCCAGTCTTCCGGCACCTCACCTGTGACTATCGAGGATACAAATATATCAGCAAGAGGCCCAGCAATCACCTCTCTAGCTTCCCACAGAGTTCTCGGGTACACCTGATCAGGTCCTGGGGATTTATCCACCTTTAACCATTTCAAGACATCCAGCAATTCCTCCTCTGTAATCTGGACATTTTGCAAGATGTCACCATCTATTTCCCTACAATCAATCCCTACAGTCGATCAATTATGGTGCTGGGAAAGCACAGCAGGTCCAGCAGCAGCTGAAGAACAGGAGAGTCTTCTGCTGGTGAAGGGTTCTGCCAGATACGTCGACTCTCCAGCTCCTCAGATACTGCCTGAGCTGCTGTGCTTTTTCCAGCGCCATACTCTGGACTCTGACATCTCCAGCATCCTCACTACCTGCTAGGTAACAGATACAGACAGAGAGTGAGAGGAGAGGGCACAGACGGAGGGAGAGTAAGGGACATAGAGAGAGGGAGGGTGACACATTGGTTCGCAAGGCTGGATTTAAAAGCAATTTGCTCAGATGAAAGGGAAGAGTTCTCATTACCAGTGTCAGTCAGTGCAGTGCCCTGTGAAAGAGGCAAGATGTCTACACGGACACCAGCTGGAGCCCCAGTGATGCCTCAATTCCCTGTTCAAACAGACCCTTCTCTATCAACACTCTGCTTTGACTCTCTGGCCTTGCGGACGAGTTGAAACATTTGGTAAATTGCACCAAGGGAGAACGAAGTTAACGCCTCGATCGAAGCTTTTCAATGATGTGTTGGGATGAGGGGCGCTCGCATCATGTAATTGTCGAAATGAGTTTGGAGCAACACCAACACCAACAAGGAGTGGGCGGGCGGCACGGTGGCACAGTGATCAGCACTGCTGCCTCTCACAGCCAGCGCCAGAGCCCAGGGTTCAATTCCTGCCTCAGGCAACTGTCTCCGAGGAGAAAGTGAGGACTGCAGATGCTGGAGATCAGAGCTGAAAATGTGTTGCTGGAAAAGCGCAGGTCAGGCAGCATCCAAGGAACAGGAGAATCGGCGTTTCGGGCATAAGCCCTTCTTCAGGAAGGGCTTATGCCCGAAACGTCGATTCTCCTGCTCCTTGGATGCTGCCTGACCTGCTGCGCTTTTCCAGCAACACATTTTCAGCTCAGGTAACTGTCTCCCCGTGTCTGCATGGGTTTGCTCCGGTTTCCTCCCACAATCCAAAGATGTGCGGGTCAGGTGAATTGACCAGGCTCAATTGCCCGTAGAGTTAGGTGAAGGTAAATAGTGTTAGGTAAATGGGTGGGTTATTCTTCGGAGGGTCGGTGTGGACTTGTTGAGCCGAAGGGCCTGTTTCCACACTGTCAGTAATCTAATCTAATAAAAGATGTCCGAGGGGCATGGGCACCGTGCCCTCCTGGGAGCTGCCGGCCACCCCAGCCCTCCCTAGGTTTCCATCTGGATTCCCTCGCTGAATTCATTTGGAGTGGGATCAGATTTCCGCTCAGCACTAACTTGTGGTGAACCATGAACTTCTGCACTCGGCGAAAGGAAATCCACTGTCCGTCTGCTGTCATTTCTAA
>NC_057710.1:24831758-24837944 GCF_004010195.1 Chiloscyllium plagiosum | reverse complement strand
GGACTGCAGATGCCGGAGATCAGAGTCAAGATTAGAGTGGTACTGGAAAAGCACAGCAGGAATCATGGTGAAGGGCTTTTGTCCGAAACGTCGATTTTCCTGCTCCTGGGATGCTGCCTGACCTGCTGTGCGTTTCCAGCACTAGTTTGATCTTGACTCTAATCTCCAGCATCTGCAGCACCCACTTCTGTCCTACAGCAATCCAGTCAGCCCACACTTGCTCATTACCGCACCTCCTCAACTTTGTCTTGGTCAAGTGCTCTTCCAGTTTCCTGGTGAAGTCACACTTATCACTTCCACGGCCCTCACGGTTTTCAGGTCATTACCATTCGCTGGGTAACAATATTCCTCCCCGCTTTCCTCCGGAAACCCTCAACCCTTTACTATCAGCCAATGGCAACAGCGTATCTCTGCCTCTTTTACCCGAGCCTGCCATGACCTTATGCATTTCTATCAACTATCCCCTCAATCTCCTTCCCTCTAAGGGGAGCAGCCCCACCTTCTCCACACTAACCCTGTAGCTGGAACCATCCTGGTAAATCACTCCCTCTGCAACCTCTCAACCACCCTCACATCCTTCTTACAGTTTGGTGACCAGGACTGGGCACAGTGCTCTAACAGTGGCCAAATTAGAGCTTATATAAGTTCAGGAAAATTCTCCTGCTTTTGGGTTCAGTCCCTCTACAGTACTTAGAAATACGAGGTCCCATATGCTTCACTAACCACTCACTGCCTTGCCATCTTCAAAGGTCAATGCTGTTCCCTACACTCTGCAAAACTGTGACACTAAGTTCTATCCCTTCTGCCAAACCATATCACCACATTGCTCTGAACTGAATCACACTTGCCTGCCTCTTCTGCTGGTTCATTAATGTCCTTTTGCAGGCAGTGTTTATATTCCTCCCTGTTTGGTACCCTCGGAGTTTTGTACCTCTTGAAATTTTAATCTGCACTCCAAGATCCAAGTCATTTATTTATACATCTCTCCTAGTGATCATTCATAATTTTGAGGATGTTTATTTACAAAAGAGCAAAGGTATCTCCAGTTTAATTTCCATAGGCGTAAATTTATTCCATCATAGAACATTCACATCTGCAGGCATTGAACAATGAAATATTGTTTCCAAGCCTTTACCTGAACATGTACTTATGTTCAAAAGACATCATTGTACACAGTATTTAATGCACGGGCATTAAAGATTTTTGGAATTTGGTGGAATGTTGAAAACCACCCAGCAAAACTAACCCCGAATGGTTAACAACACTGAGCTAATGTCAAAGCACGTTCATGTTGGAAATTTGAATTAAAAACAGAAAATACTGCAAATGCTCAATGATTGAGGCAGCATGGGTGGACGGCGAAACAGAGCTCATTGTTTAGGTCAATGGCTTTTCCAAATCTATAATGATTCATTTCAAACAAACTTCCCATAGACACTTTAATACATGGAGTGAATTTGACACCAACTAACTATTATCCACCAACCACCTCCTACATTCCCATCCCCCCGCCCCAAACGGTCCGCAGGTGGCGAAGGAGGCAAATGGCGTGTTGGCCTTCATTGTGAGAGGATTCCAATACTGGAACAAGGATAGCTTGCTTCAATGGCACACTTTGGTCTCCTAATCTGAAGATGTTCTGACTATTGGGAGAGTTCGGCAAAGGTTTTCAATATTGATTCCTGGGGTGGCAGCACTGACATATGAATAAAAACTGGACTGGTTAGGACAAGATTTATTGGAGTTTAGAAGAATGAGAGGAGATCTTATAGAAATCGATAACATTCTAACGGGACCTGGCTGGGTGATAGCAGGAAGGAGGCAGGGAGTCCAGAACCAGAGGTCACAGTTGCTGTACCCTCTCAGCATGCAGCCACTCCAGTGTTGGACACACAGTGTTTGGAACCAGCACACCAATCAAAGCATTGACTTTTGTTCGGGATTTCACTGCTGCACACACGTCTTGGAGATCCGCGCAAGCAATAAGAAAACTAAAGGGAATACTGGTCACAGTCTAAGGATATGGGGTAGTCCATTTAGGACAGCGATGAGGGGAAATGTCTTTACTCAGAGAATGGTGTCACAAAACGCGGTTGAAGCCAAAACATTGAATGTTTTCCAGAAGGAGATAGATATAATCCTTGCGGCTAAAAAGGATCAAAATGGAAGGGGAAAAATCAAGAACAGGTTACTGAGTTGGATGATCAGCCACTCTCATCTAAATGTCCCAGTCCTGTTCCTATTTTCTGTGCTTCTAACACTTTGTTTAGTATTCCCCATCACCCTCCCCACTTTGCACTGTGTCCCCCCTGCACCTACACCATTTTCCCTGTCCCCACGCCCTTTCTTTAGCGCTTCTTTACTCCACAGCCTTTGTCCATCAGTGCCCCCACCCTTCCTCCTAGCACTCCCACGCACCTCCCCCACCAATATCCCTTTGCCCCCATTCCTTCCAACCATCTCCTCATTATAAAGAGAAAACAGGAATGGGGTAAAAAAAACAAATACTCTGTGTGAAAGCTAATACCCGAGGCTAATATTAAATCTCTCCTTAAAACCAGCCTGGGATGAGGGAAGCGAACGTAGTAGAGAGTTAACAAATTGTTAGCAGCACAGCTCCGTTTTCCCTGATATTAATTCGAAAGACAGACTCACTGACTTAATTGTGGAAACATTTCGTTTTCGGAGTTTAATGATTGCAAACCCACTGTTGTGGATTGGCGACCGCCTTTCCAGTTGAGTGGACGTACACATGGAAAAAGAGACGCATTCAGAAAGGGTGAAGCTGCTTATTGTTTAATAGCGTCAATCTTGGCTTTCCTTCATGGAAGCCCAGAGAGGTGAAGCCCAGGAACACTCCAACTCTGTACAGTGGGACTTCAACTCTTTGATTTCAGCTGCGTTGTTATTCAGACTGATTCTCACAACCGAGAAATGTCAGCCCTCTCCAGCCATTCTACAACAGTCATTGCAGACTGTGTAATTGTACAGGATCACCAGGGCTGAAGTCAAGGATATGGCACATTCCAGACAATCATATTAAACATTCAACGCTGCATGTAAGCTCCTAAATAACAGGCTCCAACCTATGCGTTATCATCTGTATTTAATACTGCTGTGTACGTTGTGCCCTCTGTCTATGGGACCAGCCCAGTTAAACATGGGTTGACATCGGGATTGCTTCTGATTAGTGTAGCTCATGTGGCCATCCAATGGGAAGTTACAGCACAGCTAGGAGATGTGTTTACAATGTAACCGAAGAAGATATACGGTGTTACAGTACATTGTAGCAATTCTACAGTTAGGTATGATATATAGTTATAGCACATGCATTTAAACGACTCCCTAAAGTTGTGATCCGCATTGGGTGTCATGAGCTAAATATTGAACAAATCATAAGGACAGCGTTTACATTTCTTACAATGCAGGCCCTCTGACATGTTCCGGAGCTGAGGGAAACAATTTTCATTTCATTCACCATGAACCGCTAGGTGGCCACCTGCACCATTAGAGTGCTCAGGATAGCAATGTGGTTTGGAATGGATTCAAATTCCAGAACAATTCGACACGGTATGAATGTAGTGAGTCAGTCACCTCAATCGACACATTCATATGAACATTTCATAGAAAAGTCTTAGTGACCTTTCGCTAGTTTCTTTTCCCAAAAGTCATGCGGAACCCCAACAGGTTTTGACAGTGTTACCGACCGGAGCATTCATTACCGAGGGATGTTCAATTACCTAGTGAAGATAAAGGCAACATTTCACATTTCTTATTTCACACCACATTTTCCACTTCTACCTACAGTACAATGGGGAGCAACACAGAATTGGACAAATCAAAATAATAGTTTGAAGACAAAATCCAACGCAAGTTACTTTTGTCAATTGTATTTTTATTTTGTAAAACAACAGAGTGGGCCTGCAGCGTGCTGTCTGAAACCAGCAGAGCCGAGCCCTGCATGAAACTAGGACTGAACGCCATATTCCACTGAACCCCACCATTGTTATAACATGATACAAGTTTTGTTTGACACAACTTGCGTCCATGAATCGTTTGACCACGTCCACTGTTGTACCTGCAATTCACTCCAGATGAACTTGCTCTACATTGATTCTCTTACGTATTAATTGTTTCCCAGCACGGGAGTGGGTGGCAGACAGTCCACTTCTAAACCCCACGGTCAAAATCAGCTGTTCACATCAATTCCAGCCTCCACTCCCATAAGGACACATTCATACATGTGCATTCAGTCACACATGGCACATTATTCCAATCATGCCACATTTACATACACATCCAATCTTGCATGGGAATTTGCTAGCACCCAGCCACCCGCGGAACATACTGCAAACACCTAGCTGTGCAAACACACAGCATATTCACATACATGCACACACCTGACACAAGTCTATCTGCGGTAGTGTGCTGGTGAGGTTGCGAGGGTGGGGATTTAGAGGTTTTGACCAATAACCAGGAGAAAGGAATTAAAATCTCCTTCGTGCTAACCGAGGAATTTCATGGAAATCCCAAAACTTAGCGGATTTCCTAGTCCTTTCCGAACGGAATTCCATCTGGCTTTACCCAGTTGGTCTACTTATGATTCCAGACCAACTCCAGCGCCGTTGACTGGCTAAGGACCTAAGTGCCCATGAGAGAGTGTCTTGCAGCAAGGGCTCAGAGAAGTTGTTCACCATCATCATCCAGTAGGCAAGAGGTGAGTGATGTCAACACCGCGTACTTCCCATGAATCAATAAATAAGACACACATTCAAAAACACTTATATACTCCAACCAAACACGGTAAGACAGGAATTCACCCCAACGTAGGGGACAAGTCCAGACTCAAGATCCGCAGACGGTAGTCATAGGACCTGACAGACACAAGCTTTTCTGTAAGATGATACAGGCTTCCTTGTATTTCCTGGGTCATTACATTGAACTCATCACGCTACCTCGATAGATTGTTTAAATCACAGAACTGTTAAACAAAATATTTATTCAGTAATGCCCATCATTTAACAAGACAACTTAATCTGAGAATGGTGACCACAGATGTACTGACAGGACAGACTCTCAACCATCCTTTTGGACGCTTCGCCACAATGTGCTTCAGTGAAGATTGTCTTAGTTTTTCATGCGCGTTTCTTGATGGATGGAAGGATAACACCTGCAAACAGCAACAGACGGTTACATTCCGCCTCCTACCGACGAAACGGTAGAAGAACAGCAGGATCTCAGTGTGTTCAATAAAGGACAAAAAACGGCATAGTGTGAAACTAGCTTAAGATGAACTTTTCCTCCGAGACCCACTGACTATTGCATAGTTTAACAAATGGGATGATCCAATGTTTAAAACACTGGAGTTTACATAAGAAACACCACGGGTGTACTGAAGCTAAACATGCAGTTCAGGCAGCATCCAAGGTGCAGCGAAATCGACGTTTCGGGCAAAAGCCCTTCATCAGGAATAAAGGCAGAGAGCCTGAAGCGTGGAGAGATAAGCTAGAGGAGGGTGGGGGTGGGGAGAGAGTAGCATAGTAGGCAGGTAGGACAAGTCCGGACAGGTCATGGGGACAGTGCTGAGCTGGAAGTTTGAAATGAGGATAAGGTGGGGGAAGGGGAAATGAGGAAACTGTTGAAGTCCACATTGATGCCCTGGGGTTGAAGTGTTCCGAGGCGGAAGATGAGGCGTTCTACCTCCAGGCGTCTGGTAGTGAGGGAGCGGCGGTGAAGGAGGCCCAGGACCTCCATGTCCTCGGCAGAGTGGAAGGGGGAGTTGAAATGTTGGACCACGGGGCGGTTTGGTTGATTGGTGCGGGTGTCTCGGAGATGTTCCCTGAAGCGCTCTGCTAGGAGGGGCCCAGTCTCCCCAATGTAGAGGAGACCGCATCAGGAGCAATGGATACAATAAATGATATTAGTGGATGTGCAGGTAAAACTTTGATGGATGTGGAAGGCTCCTTTAGGGCATTGGATAGAGGCGAGGGAGGAGGTGCAGGCACAGACTTTACAGTTCCTGCAGTGGCAGGGGAAGGTGCCAGGATGGGAGGGTGGGTTGTAGGGGGGCGTGGACCTGACCAGGTAGTCACGGAGGGAACGGTCTTTGAAGAAGGCGGAAAGGGGTGGGGAGGGAAATATATCCCTGGTGGTAGCGTCTTTTTGGAGGTGGCGGAAATGTCGGCG
>NC_057710.1:24826048-24830850 GCF_004010195.1 Chiloscyllium plagiosum | reverse complement strand
CAGGCTCACTGCCTTTATTCCTGATGAAGGGCTTTTGCCCGAAACGTCGATTTCGCTGCTCCTTGGATGCTGCCTGAACTGCTGTGCTCTTCCAGCACCACTAATCCAGAATCTGGTTTCCAGCATCTGCAGTCATTGTTTTTACCACCTTGAAGCTAAACATGGAATACTCCGTTCTTGCTATACTTTCCTTCAATGTTCATAACTTGAACCTGGGCAGAAACACAGGAGGTCATGTAACTTGATGTCTGTAGTGGAGAAGGTGTTACAATTGATCAAAAAGGAGTTTTTCCTTTAATCAATCTATGCAGAGACATTGCAATATATCTTGGGAGGAGGCGGGATTCATGGGAGGAGGCGGGATTCATGGGAGGAGGCTGGATTCATGGGAGGAGGCGGGATTCATAGAACATAGAATATTACAGCGCAGTGCAGGCCTTTCGGCCTCCATGTTGTGCCAACTTGTGGAACCAATCTGAAATCCATCTATCCTACACTGTTCCATTTTCATCCATATGTTTATCCAATGACCATTTAAATGCCCTTAAGGTTGGTGAGTCCACCACTGTTTCAGGCAGGTCATTCCATGCCCCTACTATTCTCTGAGTAAAGAAATTACCTCTGACATCTGACTCCACACACAACTTCCCACTGCTATCCTTGGTTGGCCCATATCTTACTCTAGTCATTCTTTTATTCTTGATATACCAATAGAAAGCCTTAGGGTTTCCCTTTATCCTATCTAGCAACAACTTCTCATGTGTCCTCCTGGATTCAAACCTAGGTTTTCTAGTTCAGAGGTAAGGTCACTACCATTGTGTCATAAGAGCCCTGAAAAGGCAATTGTGAAGGGTCAGCACAGTTTGATCAAATGGAGTTCTTGTAAGGAATAACACATGCTGTGGATAAGGAGGACCTTGCTGTACTTGGATTTCCAGGAGGCATTTGATGAGGTGCTGCATAAAAGGTTATTGTGCAAAGTCGGAGCTGATAGTGTAGGCAGTAATGTAAAAGCATGGAAAGGAGATTGGCTGGTTGCGTTGCGAAATGTAGAGTATATATCAATGATTTTTTTTTCTAATTGGTATTATATTACAGACATCTGTGTTGTGGTGAGCATATAATAAGATTGAAGACTGATGTAAATGGACTAGGTGAGTTGGCAAATCTCTGGCAGATGGAGTATAATGTGAAGTTGTTCACTTTGGCATGATGAGTAAAAAACAGTGTTACTTGAACAGAGAACATATTGCAAAATTTCAAGAAAAAGAGGAATCTAATTATTCTAGTGCATGACTCATAATGTTAGTATGCAGGTACATCAAATCATTAAGAAAGGTTATAGGATGCTGCTCTTTATTAAAAGAAGAATTTAATAAATGTAAGAAAGCTATGCTTCCATTATACAGGATTTTGGTGAGGCCACATCTCGAATACTCTGTGCAGATGTGGTCTCTTTATTGAAGGACAGATGTAAATGTATTTGAGGTGGTTCAGAGGAGGTTTACTAGATTGGTACCCTGGAATGAGTAGGTTGCCTCTGAGGAAAGACCAGCTAGGCTGGGTTTGTTTAGAAGAGTGCGAGGTGAAATTTACAAGGTCCAGAATGCTCTTGACAAGGAAGACATGCAAAGGAATGTTCTGTTGTGGGTGGCTCCAGAACTAGCGGACATTTTTAAAATATGAACAAAGGTTGTACAGGTTGAAAGTCTACTCTTTAGAAATTAGAAAATTAAGAAATAATCTCATTGAAACATGTAGGACTTTTAAGGGACTTGACAGGGTAAATGCTGAGAGGATGTTTCCCCTCATGGTGAGTCGACGACAAAGGGTATCATCTCAGAATTTAAGATTAAGATGAGGAGGAATTTCTTCTCTGAGTTGAGTCTTTTGAACTCCTTGCCACTGTCACTCTACTGCAGGCCAGAAGCTTTGAGTACATTTAAGTCTGAGAGAATTTTTTGATCAGTACGGAAATCAAATGGGAAAAGGCAGGAAACTGGATGTGGGAAATGTTCTATCAGTCATGATCCTATTGAATTGCAGTGCAAGCTTGAGGGGCTTCTATTTCTTAGGGTGTTATTATCGAGACTACAAAATGCTGCCTGTAGAGGAATTAGGATCTCCTTGCATACAAATCACTAGGAATGAGCATGCAGGTACAGCAAGCAATTGTAAAGGTAACAGCATGACTTTATGGCAATAGCTTGAAGATGCAAGCTAGGAAAATTGTACTACAAACTGTACAGGGCATTGATGAAACAATACCTAGAGTACTATTTACTACAAGGTTTTAGTCACCTTACTAAGGAGGGATAGACTTGCATTAGAAGCAGTTTAGAGAATGTTCACCAGGCTGATTCCAAAAATGAATGGATTGTCATATGAGGAAAGATTGAACGGATTGGACCTATGGACCTATTCATAGAAATTTAGAAATATGTAAGATGCTTCATTTTCCTCACAGGGCAAGTGCAGAGGATTTTGAAAATGGAGTCATGTATTCTGATGGGACAGATAGAAAAGTGGGGTTGAGGCCACAATCATGTGAACAATGATCTTATTGAATATTGTAGTGTGTCTAAAGCAAGAAGTATCAGGAATAAGGGTGACAAACTCAGAGCATGATCAGTACTTAGAGCTACGATGGTGTGGCCGTTACAGAGACTTGGATATCACAGGGGCAGGAATGGTTGTTGAATGTTCCAGGGTTTAGATGTTTCAAAACAAATAGGGAGGGGTAAAAAAGGTGGAGGAATAGCATTGCTAATCAGGGATAGTATCACAGTAGTAGAAAGGGGGATCGTTGAGGAGTGTTTGTCTACAGAGTCAGTATGGGTGGAAGTCAGAAACAGGAAAGGAGCAGTCATTTTACTGGGAGTTTTGTACAGGCTTCCCAATAGCAATAGAAACACAGAGGAGAAGTTCAGGAAGCAGATTTTAGAAATGTGCAGAAGTAACAGGCTTGTTGTCATGGGTAACTTTAACTTCCCTAATATTGATTGGAACCTACTTAGTTCAAATAGTTTGGATGGAGCAGTTTTTGCCTGGAAGGGTTTCTGGTGCGATAAGTACATAGGCTGACTAGGGGGGAGGCCATATTGGATTTGATGCTTGGCAACAAACCATGCCAGGTGTCAGATCTCTCGATGGGAGAGCATTTTGATGGTTGTGATCACAACTCTATGGTCTTTACTATACTCATGGAGAAGGATAAGAGCAGATGGAATGGGAAGGTATTTAATTGGGGGAGGGAGAATTGTAATGTTATTAGACAGGAAGTGAGGCACCTAAATTGGGAATAGATATTCTCAGGGAAATGCACAACTGAAATGTGGAGGTTGTTTAGGAAGCACCTGCTGATAGTGCTGGACACGTTTGTCCCACTGAGGCAAGGAAGGGATGGTAGGTTGAAAGAACCTTGGGTGACAAGGGATGTGGAACATCTAATCATGAGGAAGAAGGAAGGTTACTTAAGGTTGGGGAGGCAAGGATCAGATAGGGCTTGAGACGGTAACAGAGTAGCCAAGAAGGATCTGAAAAATGGACTTAAGAAAGCTAGAAGGGGGCATGGAAAAGCTTCAGTGGTAGGATTAAGAAAAATCCTAAGGCATTCTACACTTATGTGAGAAACAAGAGAATGGCCAGCGTGAGGAGAGGGCCGATCAGGGATAGTGGAGGGAACTTGTGCCTGGAGTCAGAGGAAGGAGGGGAGGTCCTTAATGAATACTTTATTTCAGTATTCACCAGTGAGAGGAGCCTTGATGTTTCTGAGGACAGTGTGAAAAAGACTGATACGCTAGAACAGATTGATGTTAGGGAGGATGCGCTGAAAATTTTGAAAAATGTGAGGCTAGATAAATCCCATGGGTCAGACAGGATATACCCTAGGTTTCTACTGATAGAGAGGGAAAAGATTTGCAATTGTACCAGCCTCCACCACTTCCTCAGGCAGCTCATTCCATACACGTACCACCCTCTGTGTGAAAAAGTTGCCCCTTAGGTCTCTTTTATATCTTTCCCCTCTCACCCTAAACCTATGCCCTCTAGTTCTGGACTCCCCGACCCCAGGGAAAATACTTTGCCTATTTACCCTATCCATGCCCCTCATAATTTAGTAAACCTCTATAAGGTCACCCCTCAGCCTCTGACGTTCCAGGGAAAACAGCCCCGGCCTGTTCAGCCTCTCCCTGTAGCTCAAATCCCAATGTGGTTCAATACCAGTAATAAAAGCAATGTTGTTTCTGGCTTAGCTGTCAGAAGGGGCTTGCTGTCAAGGCTGCTAGTCATCATCATATGACTGTTCAGAAAATCTTTAAATACTTTATTTAACGATAAGATTAAAAACGACAGTTGTGTACAAAAAGGAGGAGCCTGTTATTCAAGGATAGAGAAAAAGTGTTACCTGAAAGGTTCAAGCAAAGGTTATTTTGTTAACATTGAATCAATTAAATCAGAAAGCTGCAACAAGTGCATCAACATTGGAGGGATTTACTTTGTTTCACTCCTAAGTAGGTAAGTGCTGCATTTTGCTTGTTCTATTCTTTAGACCAAGTTTTTTTTTAAAAGGTTACTTTTAGAGGGATGGCAGTGAGGGCAGTGCAATGTTCCTCTTGCAACATGTTTGAGGTGAGGGATGCCATGGTCGTCCCTGCTGATTACACTTGCAGGAAGTGCACCCATCTCCAGCTCCTCCAAGACCATGTTAGGGAACTGGAGCTGGAGTTGGATGAACCTAGGATCATTCGGGAGGCAGAGGGGATCATAGATCAGAGCTTTAAGGAAGTAGTAACTCCAAAGAT
>NC_057710.1:24812075-24822773 GCF_004010195.1 Chiloscyllium plagiosum | reverse complement strand
AGGTAAATAGTGCGGTGAAGAAGGTATATGGCGTACTGGCTTTTATTGGTAGAGGAATTGAGTTCCGGAGCCCTTAGGTCATGTTGCAGTTGTATAAGACTCTGGTGCTGCCGCATCTGGAGTATTGTGTGCAGTTTTGGTCGCCATACTATCGGAAGGATGTGGAGGCACTGGAACGGGTGCAGAGGAGTTTTACCAGGATGTTGCCTGGTATGGTAGGAAGATCGTATGAGGAAAGGTTGAGGCACTTGGGGTTGTTTTCATTGGAGAAAAGAAGGTTTGGGGTGACTTGATAGAGGTGTACAAGATGATTAGGGGTTTAGATAGGGTTGACCGTGAGAACCTTTTTCCACGTATGGAGTCAGCTATTATGAGGGGGCATAGCTTTAAATTAAGGGGTGGTAGGTATAGGACAGATGTTAGGGGTAGATTCTTTACTCAGCAAGTCGTGAGTTCATGGAATGCCCTGCCAGTAGCAGTGGTGGACTCTCCCTCTTTATGGGCATTTAAACGGGCATTGGATAGGCATATGGAACATAGTGGGCTAGTGTAGGTTAGGTGGGCTTGGATCGGCGCAACATCAAGGGCCAAAGGGCCTGTAGTGCACTGTATTTTTCTATGTTCTATGTTCTATGTTCTAATTTCCATGGATCAAGTGCAATTTAAAAACCTTGATGCAATTTCAACCACAAATATCAGTTATAAATTCCAATTTCACCCTGCCCTCTCAGTTGAACTTAAAGGATCCCACAACACTATTTTGAACATCAGCAGATAAATTGTTTCTAGTGTCCTGATTAACACGCATCCCTCAACCAACATCAATAAATCAGATTATCTAGTTATCATTACTTTGCTGTTTCTGTGACCTTGTTATGCACATTTGACTGTAATTTTCCCTGCCTCATAACAATGGCTGGATTCAAATGTTTTTAATTGACTATAAAATGCTTTGGGACCTTCTGAAGTCATAGACGCCGCTATATAAATGCAGAGTTTTGTTTTGCTTTCACCCCTATCACTGAGAATTGGTTTTCTATTTACAGCAACACAAACGTGAGGCTGTAACAATAAAGGATTCCTAACAGTAACTGTTTGTAGATAGTGAATAAGTCAAGAAAGAATGAAGACATATAAAAAAAAATACAGAGCATTAAGCAAGGATGAATTAATCTTCATGTAGACTGGGGAAATGAAATTGACAGAAGTAGTCACAAAAAAGAACTCATCATGTTTATTCAGAATAGCTTCTGAGAACGATCTGTTGTGGCTCCAACCAGACACAAGCTATTTTGGATCTGGGCATGTGTAATGAGACTGGCCTAATAAATGATGGCAGAGTTAAAGATCCCCTAGGGAACAGTGGCCATAACATGATAACATATAGCAGTCAGTTTGAGAGTGAGAAACGTGGGTCAGAAACACCTGTGTTAAACTCAAATGAGGGTATTTGAAAAGAATGGGGGCTGGCTGAAGTGGACTAGAAAGGAGTTTAACAGAATAAAATCAGTTGAGGAACAATGGCAGATGTTTAAGGACATAGTTAGTGACACACAGAAAATATACACTTCAGTGAGAAAGAAGGATTGCAGAAAGGTGATAAACCAACCCTGGTTAAATAAGGGAGATAAGGATAGTATCAAATTGAAAGAAAAACATCATAGAATCCGACAAAGATTAGGCGCAAACCAGAGGTTTGGAAAGCTTTAAAAGCCAATAAAAACCGACCAAAAAAAGGAGCAAGAAAATAAACTATCAGGGTAAAGTAAGTAATATAAAAATGGAAATTAAGAGCTCTTTTATATATAAGGAAAAGGAATAGAGATGCTAAAGTGAACATAAGCCCCTTAAAGAATGAGACTGAGGAAATAATAGTGGAAAACTAGAAAATGGCCATGGAGTTAAATAATTACTTTGTGTCAGTCTTCAATGTAGGAGAGACTTATGGAATTCTAAAATTACTAAATAATCAAGGGGCTAAAGGTGGCGGTGATTGTGGTGCAGTGGGATGTGCATGGGTTGGAAAATAAACACTAACTATCACCAGAGAAAATGTACCTGGATAATTAATGGGGCCAATACAGCCCCTAGAACTGATGGATTGCATCTTAGGTTTTTAAAGAAAGTAGCCACAGAGACAGTGTTGCAGTGCACTAAATACAATGCACTAATTAAACACACTGGTAACCATCTTCCAAGAATACTTAGATTTCATCAAATTCAATATAACACTCTTATTTATAAAAAGGGGAACTAAACACTAGTTAATATAGCATCTGTCATTGAAAAAATATTACAGTCTATTCCAAGAATGAGGAGACCAGTTGAGAGACCACTGGGAGATGGACAAGTGACCAGAGTTTGAAACTGCGTGGCAGGAAATTAGAATTAATAGAGGAAAGATTCTGACTGAACATATAATTCATAGTCATCACACAAGAACAGACAGAGGAGATTGTGAGAAGTTTTTCCCCATGGCAACGCGTCTAAGTTCAAAAGGTGTAAGTTTAAGGTGAGGAGTAAGTTGTTTTGAGGAGATCTGAGGAAACAGTTTTTCACCCAGACTGAGGTAGAAACATGGAACGTGCTGCCTCAGAGGGTGGTGGAAATAGGTACTCTCACAACATTCATGAAACTTCTGGAGGAACACTTAAAATGGAAGGGCAGAGTAGGCTATGGACTAAGTGCAGCTAAATGGGATTAATGTAGTTTGGTACTTGTTAATCAGCATAGACATGGTGGGCCGAAAGGCCTGTTTCTATACTGTATGACTCTATAAAGTGATGGGAGAGGGGCAATGGGTTGAGGCAGCAATGCACAGACTAGGGTGGTGGGGGAAGGAAATGCCATGATGGGGGAGCGGACGGTGTTGGCAAGTGTGAAAGGGCCTTAACAGTAGGCTCCAGTGAATGCAGGGGTCCAGTAAGGAGATACTTTCACTGTCCCACCAGGAAAGTGAGACATGGACCTGGTTGATTGCCAATTGGGCTCTCTCCCCTGCCCACTGAGAAAAGATTGCAGTGGAGCTAAAAGAGGACATTAAGTGGTCATTAATTACTAACTTAAGAGCCACATCACCTCAACCACCATTCATAAAACTGCAGTCAGCTTGAAGCCAGGCAGAAATGGTAACTGTGGCGTCACACTCACTAACTGTTCTCCATAGATTGGTGCGGCTAAGACATTGGAGTTAAGTGAATAACATATTCAGACGTTAAGACACAGAAACTGTAGAAGCCTTTACCCTAAACTGGAAACTGACTGTACTTTAACGAGACTATTTTATGATTAGACCAAATCCAAACCATATTGGAACAATGCTAGAAATGTGATGTACTGTGCTGAACTTGGATTCATTCTGAAACTTCATAGAATTACATGGAACTAACAGCACACTGAAAGTAACCAGCAAATGTTACACATGAATCTCTTCAGATTATTGAACTCTATCCACAGATTCCTTTCACTCTCATATACTTATCCATCTTTCTCTTTAAAACCTTTAAGCTGTTGCCATTTCTTTTTCTGTACAAAGAAGTTTCTACAGACTTTTTTTTATTTATTCATGAGATGTGAGTGTCACTGGCTAGGCCAGCACTTATTACCCAACAGGCAGTTAAGAGTCAACCATATGAAACATCTGGATGAACACTTAAAATGCAAGTGTAGAGTAGGCTATGGACCAAGTGGAGCTAAATGGGATTAGTGTAGTTTGGTATTTGTAGTCAGCATAGACATGGTGGGCCAAAAGGCCTGTTTCTATGCTGCATGACTCTATAAAGTGATGGGAGAGGGGCAATGGGTTGAGGCAGCAATGCACAGACTGGGGTGGTGGGGACAGGAAATGCCATGATGGGGGAGCGGACGGTGTTGGCAAGTGTGACAGTCACATGTAGACCAGACCAGGCAAAGCTGACAGCCTCCCTTCCTTAAAGAACTTAATGAACCAATTGGGTTGTTGTGACAATTGACAATTTGGACAGCTTTTTATCTGGGATTTTTACTGAATTCAAATTTCACCAGCTGTCATGATGGGATTTAAACCCACGTTTATTAAGTTCGAAGTTCTGGTTGTTAGTCCAACAGATTGTTATGATCTCACTGCCTCCGTTCAATATTCTAATCTCTATTAGAGACTATATTACATTTACAACCACACCATTGTTTATTTTGCAATCTGATGGACACATGGAATGAGCCTATGGCTTAGCAATAGCAACTGTGCCTCTGAATCATACAGCCATCGTTACATTGTTCAACAGGTAATCAATAAACCCATTACCACAATACATTCTGGACAGGACACATGTTACTGAACACTAGTTTAAACACTAAAAGGTCAGTTAGGAACTAACTGCGATATGGTCCTTCCACCTTCTACTTAGTAGAAGCAGCAAAGTGCCTTCAGTTAAAAACAGAAATGCTCTTAGCATCTAACAGTAACACATTGAAATCAGGAGGAACAAGTGGTGAAAACTGCTGGTGGAAGAGTGACAGTCTGAAGGTTCTGCTTGTGACTTAACAATTTCAGTGATTTCTAAATCTCTGTCGATGAACATGCGCAGTTGTTGTTGCAGCCCCACTTGCTTGTGAGTCATGTGTGAAATTGTAGAAGGATTCCAAGGCCATTTAGCCTTCTGTGTCTGATAACACAGCATGATGATTTCTCCAAAGGCTGCAATCATTCATGTCCATAGCAGTAGATAGAGTGGTTAATCCTTCTTGTGATTCCCACAACCCGCACAATGACAGACCCAGCACATTACAATCCATTACAACCCATTTGGTGCAATGATCCCACTAGAACAGTCTGGAATCATGGAATGTCTGCAGGAACATTGAGTTAACCCCTTTGGACACCGAAGTAGGAATGTTAGTAATAAATCAATCCATATTTCCAGTGGTAGCTGGGCAGGTTGCAGGGATATGGATAAAAACAGTGACACAAAGGAAGGTAAACATGATACTTCTGAAGAGCTGGCGCAGACTCGATGGGTGGAATAGCCTCCTTCTGTATCTTACTATTCTATGTGCAACTGAAAAGAGGCTGGGGAGTTACCCATGGGAGATTCAGAGTGCAGGGTGCAGGTGTTCAGAGTCAGAAAGGGAGACATCTGAACACCATCTAGATAAATGTCCCCTCTCTGCTGTCTAGACGTCATGTAGCAAAGCTTCAGGGTTGGGAGGGAAAGCAGTCAGAGACTCATTTGAGAAATGATGACATAGGCGGAAGCAGGAGTCAGGTCCTGATGAAAGCTTTTAAAAAGCTAAACTCTCAAGGAACAGAACCTTCAGGGTTCCAGGAATCTAGAATCCAGTAATCGCTGGATTACATCTCACAGCACAAGTTGGATTGGACAGAGAGATTATGATCAGGATTGTCAATACTTGGCTGAATAGATGATGCGAAAGGGGAAGAGATTCAGATTCTTGGGACCAAATGAGGGGGTTGCTATTCAAAGTCAGGGGCATGTGGGTCCTCTGTTGTTGGAGCTAAGCTCATGCAGGTAAGTGATGAGAAAATGGACTCCTTCTGTGTTCCTGGTTTTCACAGTCTTCTGTGAACCCTGTTCTTGCAGCTGCAACATTAACCGAACTTTAATGCTATCTGATACGTCAGTGTCACTTCAGTACTCCCCTGTTCAGCTTTCCTCCCTGTATCAACTTTAACTCATCAACAACACTGCTGTTCTGATGCTGTCTTGCACCAACCCTTGTTCAACTGCATTGGCTTCTGATTTCCTGACACTTCTGATTTAGAGTTTCTTGTGCTTGAGTTTAACTTCTTCCATGAGCTCACCTGTCCCTGTCTCTGTCGCCACTTACAGATTTATAAACTGAAAGCCTCCTGACTGTTTGTCAATCCTTTGCCATCTATTGGTGCTGGACCTTTGTAGATGCTGCCATTGCACTAGTGGAGGAGGGAGCAAATGTTCAAGAACAGATTACTTTGAGTCAGTTGCTATATCCTGAAGGGTATTGAGTTTCTTAAGTGTTGTTGGTGCTGCAGTCACTCAGACAAGTGGAGCGTTTTCCATCATATTCCTGACTTCTGCTCATTGATTTTTGGAAACAAGGGATGAGTTACTCACCTCAGATTTCCCAGACTCTGACCTATGCCTGTAGTCACTGTATTTATATGGCAAGGCCTGAGACACCACCCTGAGGAAACTCTGCAGAGATGATCTGTCTCCAATAACAACAACCACCTTCCTTTGTGTTAGATATGACTTCACCTAGTGGAGAGATTTCCTGATTGATTTCAGTTTTGCTAAGATACCTTGGTGCCACATTCATTCAAAAGCTGCCTTGATGTCAAGACTACAATGACAACAGGAGCTGGGTGGTCCCGATGGAACCCCAACTGAGCGTTGGTGAGCAGGTTATTGCTGAATAACTGTTGATCTTCAATGTTGTCAATGCCACCTTTCATCAGTTTGCTGGGGATAGGAATAATCTGCTGTCATGGTCATTAGCTGGATTGGATTTTTTCTTGCTTTATTTGTTCACAGGACTATTCGAACATAGAAAAGTACAGCACAGAACAGGCCCTTTGGCCAAAAATGTTGTGCTGAGGTTTAATCCTAATGTAAAATATACATTAACCTATGCACCCCTCAACTCACTGCTCTCCATGTGCCTGTCCAGCAGTCGCTTAAATATCCCTAATGACTCTGCTTCTACCACCACCGCTGGCAACGCATTCCATGCATTCACAACTCTCTGCGTAAAGAACCTACCTCTGATGTCTCCTCTATACCTTTCCCCTAATATCTTAAAACTATGACCCCTCATACCCATCAATCCTGCCCTGGGGGAGAAGTCTCTGGCTATTGACTCTGTCTATGCCTCTCATTATCTTGTATACCTTGATCAGGTCTCCTCTCTTCCTCCTTCTCTCCAGAGAGACAAGTTTGAGCTTATTCAACCTTTCTTCATAAGGCAAGCCCTCCAGTCCAGGCAGCATCCTGGTAAACCTTCTTTGCACCCTCTCCAAAGCCTCTGTATCATTCCTATAGTAGGGCGACCAGAACTGGACACAATATTCCAAGTGTGGTCTCACCAGGGACTTGGAGAACTGCAGCAAAACCTTGCGGCTCTTAAACTCAATTTCCCTGTTAATGAAAGCCAAAACACCATATGCTTTCTTAACAACCCTATCCACACTTTCAGGCATATGCAAGTAATGTAGCTGTACAGAATGTCTTATGCAGCTAGTTCTGGAACATAAGTCTTCAATACGATAGTTGGGATGTTGTCATGACCCGTACTCTATCAAATGAATTTACCTCCATCTTGACATCACTTGGAGTGAATTGAATTGCTGTCATTTGTGATACTGTCAATCTCAAAACAGGAACAGGATGGATTATGTACCTGGCACTTCTGGCTGATGGTGGGTGCAAATATTTTATCCTTGTTTTATCATTGACCCTACCATTCCTGCAGAATACTGTGCCAACTCCTTCCTCCCCAATTACTTTGAACATGCTATCACCTCACAATTCCATCCTCATCTTTCCCAGAGCACCATGTTAGATTTCTTTCAATCCAGTTGCAACCTATCATAGCTCTGAAAGAACTCGCAAAGTCACAATTGAATTCTATGTGACTGTGACAACGATAAATCCTCATCCTCGTTGAGCTGTCTGTATGCAGCCTTTGACAGAGCTGGCAACACCAATGTCCTTCAAAGACCTCCTACTCCTGGGGGCACAGATCTCAAAGCTTAACTAGTTATAATTAATTAATTATAGAAAAGAATCACTTGTAATGGCTTCTTTCCCTCCTCCCACACAATTTCCTCTTCTTGTCTCCCTCAGTCAGATCTCTCCTTGCCCTCCTCCTATTTCCAATCTACATGTTGTTTCTCAATGACTTCATGTGAGATCCCGGCATTAGCTTTCTCCTGCATTCTGTCTGCACCCGGCTCCACCTTATCTTCACCTCTCTTGTTACCTTTGCTATTGCAAAGTTATCAAATCGCTTATAAGCATCCAGCACTGGATGAACAGAAATTTCATCCAATTAATCAGCAAAACTGAAGCTATTGTTTTCAGTTTCTGGGCCAAATTCTGTTCCTCTATGACATTGTTCAACCTTGCCTCTGTCTCAGCTCTCTTCTTCCAAAACCTTCATCCATGTCTCCGTTAATTCTAGATCTGACTATTCTGACCTTCTGCTCTTCACATTTAAAGGTCTTTCAAAACTCTGCCGTCCATGCCATATGTCCAGCAAGACCCATTCACCTAACATCCCTCTGCTGGTAAGATCTACATTGGCTCCCAATTGCGTAATGATCAGATTTTCTTTTTATTTGTTCATTGGATGAAGGTGTCACTGACCCCAGAGGGCAATTAAGAGTCAACCACATTGCAATGGGTCTTGAGCCACATGTAGGCCAGACCAGGTGAGGATGGTGGTTTCTTCCCTAAAAGGCATTAGTGAACCGGATGGGTTTTTCCAACATTTGACAATGAATTCATGGTCATCATTAGACTCTTAATTCCAGATTGTCGCTGAATTCAAATTCCACCACTGGGCTGTCAGCTCCCAATTATCAAAATACTCATCTTTGTTTACAAAGCTCTCTATGGCCTTGACCTTGCTATCTCTTTACTTTCCTCCAACCCTTCCAGGTATCAGTGATTCCATAATTCTGAGCTCATGAATATCCCAGATGTTAAACTTTGGTGACTGCGTCTTCAACTGCCCAATCCCCAGCTCCCAGACTTCCTGCCTCGTACCTTTCTGCCTCTCTCCCCCATTTTACTTCCTTGAAGACACTCTTTTAAACCAACCATGTTGACCAAGCCTTTAGTTTTCTAGCCTAGTAACTCCTGATGTTGGTTGTCCTTGGGTGGGTTGTCCAGGTGTGTGAGATTCTGCTGAGATGGGGTTAGGTGAGGGCAGCTTCTCAAAGCCTACAGTAATTAAAGTTTTTGGTGGGCAACCAAATTGTCAAAATTGCTCCAAATGGCCACTTTCCAAACAGTTTGCAAATTCTCACCATGTAGCTCAGTCCATGACAGTGAGAGCCCAAAAGAAAAGTGGGAAAATCTTGTCAAATGCTTTGTATCTCAGTGATAAGCCAGAGCTGTTCAACCACAAAAAGCAAGCATTTACTAGATTTGAGGAGAATAGAAATGTCTTTTTAAAAAAACTGTGAACATTTCTGTAGTTCATTTTATCTATAACATTGACATTAAGGGGTATTTGTGTACCCACATTGTAGAATATTTTCTCCCTGTTCAGACATAATACAGGAATGAGGACTGAGAGTATCATTGGTCTCAGTTATGCCTTGGTTGGTAACACGCTTGGCTCTCAGAAGGTGCTGATTCAAGTTCCAATTCAGAGGTTTATGGATTACTGAGGGAGTGGCACACTGTTGCCTAGTGGAGGTGACATTAAACCAAGGTCCCATTTTGTCCAGTGGATGTAAAAGATCAGGGTGTTCACCTCGAGTCATAGAATCCCTGCAGTGCAGAAGCAGGTCCTTCGGCCTATTGAGTCCACACTGATCCTCCAAAAAGCATCCCACTGAGACCCAGTCCCGACCCTATCCCTGTAACCCTGCATTTCCTTTGGCTAATCCACCTAGCCTACACATCCTTGGGCACTATGGACAATTTAGCATGGTCAATCCAGCTCAGCTGCACATCTTTGGACTGTGGGAGGCACGGGGAAAATGTGCACCCAAGGCTGGAATCAAACCTGGGTCCCTGGCTCTTTTTGGCAGCAGCGTTAACCACTGAGCCACTGTGACATCCTCATCAATGTTTTGTCTCTTAATCAATTGCAATCACCAATTATAATCACAAGAGAAAAACTGCTAAAATATTTGCCAGACTAAAATCTGACAAGTCCCAGGGTTCGTGATGGATTTCATCCTTGTGTGTTAAAAGGAGTGGTTGCTGAGAAAGTAGATGTACAGGTTTTAATTTTCCAAGATTCCCAAGATTCCAAAAAAGTCCCCACCAAATTTGTAAAGAGCAAATGTGATTCAGTATTCAACAAAGGAAAAAGGCAGAAGACAGGAAACTACAGGCCAGTTCATTAAACATTCATCCAAGAGAAAATGCTGGAATTTTATTAAGGGAGTCATAACAGGCCACTTAGAAAATCTTAATACAATCAGGCAGGATCAACATAGTTTTGTGAAAGGAAAATCACGTTAGACTAAATTTTTAGAGTAATTTGAGGATCTAACAAGCAATGTAGACACATGGGAACCAGAGGATGTTCTGTACTTAGATTTCTGAAAGACGTTTGATTAGATGCCTCAAAGGTTACTGTGCAAAACAAGAGCTAATTGTGATTGGGGTAACATTTTAGCACAAGTGGAGATTGGTTAGCTAATAGGGAAGGTAAAAACAATGACTGCAGATGCTGGAAACCAAATTCTGGATCAGTGGTGCTGGAAGAGCACAGCAATTCAGGCAGCATCCGACGAGCAGCAAAATCGACGTTTCGGGCAAAAGCCCTTCATCAGGAATAAAGGCAGAGAGCCTGAAGCGTAGAGAGAGAAGCGAGAGGATGGTGGGGGTGGGGAGAAAGTAGCATAGAGTATCATGTCGTGAAACAAACTCGGTACTCTATGCTACTTTCTCCCCACCCCCACCATCCTCTCGCTTCTCTCTCTACGCTTCAGGCTCTCTGCCTTTATTCCTGATGAAGGGCTTTTGCCCGAAACGT
>NC_057710.1:24809422-24810758 GCF_004010195.1 Chiloscyllium plagiosum | reverse complement strand
ATGGTCTGGGAGATGATGGTTTGGTGATGGGGGGTGGGGTCATGGTCGAGGGGGCAGTAGGAAGAGGTGTCCTCGAGTTGGCGTTTGGCTTCACCGGTGTAGAGGTCAGTGCGCCAGATTACCACTGCGCCCCCTTTATCCGCTGGCTTAATGGTGAGGTTGGCATTAGAGCAGAGGGATTGGATGGCTGCGCATTTTGAGGGTGAGAGGATGGAGTGGGGGAGGGGGGTCGACAGGTTGAGGCGGTTAATGTCCTGGCGGCAGTTGGAAATGAAGAGGTCGAGGGCAGGTAATAGGCCAGCGCGGGGTGTCCAGGTAGATGCAGTGTGTTGGAGGTGGGCGAAGGGGTCCTCAGAGGGAGTATGTATTTGGGTTCATTTTCTATTAAATTAGATTCCCTACGGTGTGGAAACAGGCCCTTCGGCCCAACCAGTTCACACCGACTCTCCGAAGAGTAACCCACTCAGATCCATTTCCCCTCTGACTAATGCACCTGACACTATGAGCAATTTAGCATGGTCAATTCACCTGACCTGCACATCTTTGGACTGTGGGAGGAAACCCACACAGACACGGCGCAAATGTACAAACTCCACACAGACAGTTGCCAGAGGCTGGAATCAAACCTGGGACCCTGGTGCTGTAAGGCAACAGTGCTAACCACTGAGCCACCATGCCACCCTAACCTAATCCTTCTTGTATGTTTGTAACAGCCTGCATGGTGACTTAGTGTGCAGGATAGGTGAATTGGCCATGCTAAGTTGTCTATAGTGTTAGGTGCATTAGTCAGGGGTAAATGTAGAGGAATCAGTCTGGATGGGTTACTCTTCGGAGGGTCGGTGTGGACTTATAGGGTCAGAGAATCATAGAGATGTACAGCATGGAAACAGACCCTTCAGTCCAACCCATCCATGCCGACCAGATATCCCAACCCAATCTAGTCCCACCTCCCAGCACCTGGCCCATATCCTCCCAAACCCTTCCTATTCATATACCCATCCAAATGCCTCTTAAATGTTGCAATTGTACCAGCCTCCACCACTTCCTCTGACAGCTCATTCCATAGCCGTACCACCCTCTGTGTGAAAACGTTGTCCCTTTGGTCCGTTTTATATCTTTCCCCTCTCACCCTAAACCTATGCCCTCTAGTTCTGGACTCCCTGACCCCAGGAAAAGACTTTGCCTATTTACCCTATCCATGCCCCTCATAATTTTGTAAACCTCTATAAGGTCACCCCTCAGCCTCTGACACTCCAGGGAAAATAGCTCCAGCCTGTTCAGCCTCTCCCGAGAGCTCAAATCCTCCAACCCTGGCAACATCCTTGTAAATCTTTTC
>NC_057710.1:24807321-24808661 GCF_004010195.1 Chiloscyllium plagiosum | reverse complement strand
TCACTATTTTAAAACTAATAGAATTATGGTCACTGGCCCCAAAGTGCTCCCCCACTGACACCTCAGTCACCTGCCCTGCCTTATTTCCCAAAAGTAGGTCAGGTTTTGCACCTTCTCTAGTAGGTACATCCACATACTGAATCAGAAAATTGTCTTGTACGCACTTAACAAATTCCTCTCCATCTAAACCTTTAACACTATGGCAGTCTATGTTTGGAAAGTTAAAATCCCCTACCATAACCACCCTATTATTCTTACAGATAGCTGAGATCTCCTCACAAGTTTGTTTCCCAATTTCCCTCTGATTATTAAGGAGTCTATAATACAATCCCAATAAGGTGATCATCCCTTTCTTATTTATTGGGCCAAAGGGCCTGTGTCAATACTGTAGGGAATCTAATGTAAAAAGCTGATAAGATAATTTAGTTAATTGATGTGTGCAATAATTGTTTGCCATAGTTCCTAAATTACAATACTGACAAGACTTCTGAAGTTCTGATTTTGCTGTAAAAGGCTTTGGGATATCTTCAGGTATTGTACGAACGCATGTCGTTCTTTCTTTCAGTTTTTACGTTCATGCCAATGGAAAGAGCTAATGAAGTGTATTATTCATTAACGCCTGGATCAAAACTGAAACTTAAAAGTCCTGTAGTTCCTTAATATTAACTCAGCAACTGGGCCTGGCAAAATTGTTGATGCTAATTTTACAGATTCTGTGTAGCTCTGTCCACAGATGGAATAAAAATAGATTTATAGTTTAGCTCATCTACCCAGATGCTCAAGATTTCTGTGACCCAGCTTGCAATTCCAAACAAGCACACTTACTCCATTCTGGAGGACCAAGTTTGTTGATGGCCTGAGGAAACTGCATTGACTGGATAGTGGTGTCATTGGCATTGGTTAGTATTTGTGCTCCACCTAGTGGCACTAAGTTGAATATCAGGAATATCGAACTTTCAAACAGCATTGTTGGCTTAACTGGACCACATGGACTGCAGCAGTTCAAGAAGGCAGCTCACTACCACCTTCTCAAGGGCAAATGTCGGCCCAGCCAGCAAGCCGATGAATGAATTTTGAAAAACAGATTCCAATCAAAATAAATACCAGAACAAAATGCATAATGAGGTAGTTAATTTGGCAATTATTTCAACTGTGCAAAATTCTCTTACTTAAAAGAGCACTGAAAGCACACTGTATGACTCCTTTATCATGACTGGAGGCCTGTGACCAGTGGAGTGCCACAAGGATCGGTGCTGGGCCCTCTACTTTTTGTCATTTACATAAATGATTTGGATGCGAGCATAAGAGGTATAGTTAGTAAGTTTGCAGACGACGCCAAA
>NC_057710.1:24803547-24807267 GCF_004010195.1 Chiloscyllium plagiosum | reverse complement strand
TTACTGGTCAGAGTATTGAGTACAGGATTTGGGAGGTCATGTTGCGGCTGTACAGGACATTGGTTAGGCCACTGTTGGAATATTGCGTGCAATTCTGGTCTCCTTCCTATCGGAAAGATGTTGTGAAACTTGAAAGGGTTCAGAAAAGATTTACAAGGATGTTGCCTGGGTTGGAGGATCTGAGCTACAGGGAGAGGCTGAACAGGCTGGGGCTGTTTTCCCTGGAGCATCGGAGGCTGAGGGGTGACCTTATAGAAGTGTACAAAATTATGAGGGGCATGGATAGGATAAATAGACAAAGTCTTTTCCCTGGGGTCAGGGAGTCCAGAACTTGAGGGCATTGATTCACGATGAGAGGGGAAAGATATAAAAGGGACCTAAGGGGCAACCTTTTCACCCAGACAATGGTACGTTTACGGAATGAGCTGTCAGAGGAAGTGGTGCAGGCTAATACAATTGCAATATTTAAAAGGCATCTGGATGGGAATATGAATAGGAAGGGTTTGGAGGGATATGGGCTGGGTGCTGGCAGGTGGGACTAGATTGGGTTGGGATATTTGGTCGGCATGGACGGGTTGGACTGAAGGGTCTGTTTCCATGCTGTACATCTCTCTGACTTTATGACTCTATTTGAGACTATAGTAGATGAGTAATTGTTCAACAGGGGAAGTTAGGAATATAGAAAGAAAGTGTATTTAGGAATACTGGAGGGGGGGGGGGGTGTTCATCTGGAGCAGGATTAGTTGGAACAAATGGTTTGTTTCCGTGTCAGTATATAATTGTAATTTCTATGTAATTCTGTTTTACGGCTTGAGGTCATTTCGTTTTGGCCAGGGAATAGTTATGACAGGAGGAACTAAAAAAGGTGGCATCTCGTTTCAATCATCATCTTTTCTGTTTCCTGTCATTTTAAAAGCATGCCTTTGATTTGACCTGACCTCAGCAACAACATACTTAAACGAACAGGTCAGAGAAAGGGAACTTGGCATTGCCACTACTGAATATTTGGAGTTTGGACCCTGGGTCATCTCTGCATTACAGGATCCCACAAATCCAAAGCAGTGTCTCTGCGTTATTGGGTCTGTTCCCCGGACTGAAGGTTGGATAGAGTATGAGTGAGCAATTCAGTGAGTGTGTGCAAAAGTACCATGTTGTCACTTGGTAACTGTTCATTGTCATAATTGAAAGTGACGGTGAGTCGATGTAATTGAGACCTTCAGGGTCACAGAGATGTGACTGTGTCACAGTAGATACCATGGCTGCTGAAAGCCCAATCGCCAGGTCAACCCGGACCAGGGTGGCTTGTAAGGTTGGCGTAGTCAGTCTTGGAAACACCATAACAAACAGCCCCTACACTCCAGTCAGAGTGCATTTACACCATTACCTCACATCATCAGAATGCAACAAAGCCCAGTACTTTAGTCACGGGACTTAATTGTTTTGCCAATGAACAGACATCATCAGTGTTCTTGGTGAATGAAACCATTTTCCTGTCAGCAGGAATCTCCAGTTTATAATTGACAGACTCCACATTCAACATGATGTTGCTGACCCCTGTGTTTCAAGAAAAATGACCCTAACCCTAAACCCAATCACAACCGCGACCCCAACCCTAAACCTAATCCCAACCCAACCCTAAACCTAATCCTAACCCTAAACCCAACCCTAACCTGAACCCCAAAGCCTAATCCCAAACCCTAACCCCAACCCTAACCTTTAACCTATCCCTAACCTGAGCTTAATCTGATCCTAACCCCTGGCCCTAAACCTAACCCTGACCCTATCACAGGATTATATCAATGGGAAAGCTGGAAATCCCATGATTTCTATTTAACTCAAAGTCAGAAGGTCATCCCAAACGACATTCCAGAGTCTTGTAATGATATTTCTGTGCAACTACGAGGGAATGCTGTCCAATTTCAGGACAGATGTTAAGCTCAGACCCTGATAAATGTCAAAGATTCCAAGCCACTATTTGGAAGAAGTCGTCCTTGCATCCTGATCAATCTTCATCCTTCAACGAGCATTATTAAAACAGATCACCTGGTTATTACTCCATTCCTATTTGTGAAATATTGCTAAGAACAACTGACATCCACGATTTCACTTCCCTCACTGTGAAGCACTTTGAAACATCCTGAGGTTGTGAGACCTGCTACATAAATACCACTTTCCTTTCTTTCATAGAACTGAACTGGTTAGAAACTGAGGCAAAATTACTGCAGTGTGAGTTGTCTTCTGGTTATCCAAGTTAATGAAATCTACTTCCGTGGGAATAATGGCTTTCAGCCCACAGCACAAACTACTCCAAATTCAATGCTGACAGGCACTGAATGAATAATGAAGAAAATTAAAGAAATGCACTTATATAGCTCCTTTCATGGCCACAGGATGTCCCAAAGCAACCCACTATCCGTGCACCAATTATTTACTGTGAAGGGAAGTCACTGTTGTAATGTGGTAAATACAAAGTCAGAGTCAATTGCCATACAGCAAGTGCCCCAAAGCACCAACCTGCTAATGACCAGGTAAACATTTTTTAATGATATTGATTTAAGATTGATTGGCTAGGCCATCCGGAATAACTCAGCAAAAGTGCGGACTGCAGATGCTGGAGATTAGATTCGTGAGTGTGGTGCTGGAAAAGCACAGCTGGTCAGGGAGCATCCGAGGAGCGGGAGAATCAATGTTTCAGGCAAAATCCCTGATGAAGGGCTTTTGCTTGAAACATCGACTCTCCTGCTCCTCCGATGCTGCCTGACCAGCTGCGCTTTTCCAGCACCACACAACCGGCATAACTCACCTGCTCTTTTCCAAAATAATGCTGTGGAATCTGAAAGGGTAGGCAAGACCAAAGTTTTCATCTTCAAGGTGACACTTCTGAGAGTGCAGCACTCTCTCAGTACTTCACTGACCTGTTAGCTTGTTCATCGCTCTGCACAGGACTCTGGAGTGTGATTTACAAACAAAATGTTCTGACTCAGGGACTACTCACTGAGCCTCAGCTGAAGCTGTAACACCGCAACATGGATAGTGTGAAAATGGTGAAAGCCCACACTGATATAGTAAGGGATGGGTGTTAATTGGGGAGCACCTTTTTGGGTTGATGCTAATTGTTTGGGTTGAAAATAAGGTGGTGGTGGTAGTACTTTCATCTTCATCTCAGAAGAGCATTAACCTCCTACTCCAAAGGCTTGAACACATCACCTAGATTGGCACTTCTGTGCAGTACTGAGAGAACGCTGAACTTTCAGAAGAGTTATCTTTCAGACCAGGCATTTCGTCCCTTTACCGATACCTTCAGATCAGATGCTTGGTGAACTACTGCACTGATGTTTTTATGTTTTATGGCTGCCATATTTTGTTGACTACAACTGCATTTGGCAACATACTTTGTCAGCTGTAAATACCTGTGGGACATTCAGATGTTGAGACATGAATTGAATTTTCTCCTCTATGAATAGGATGAATTATGTTCTCAATGTAGTTATGGCAGATCTGAGGTAAAAACAATGACTGCAGATGCTGGAAACCAGATTCTGGATCAGTGGTGCTGGGAGAGCACAGCAGTTCAGGCAGCATCCGACGAGCAGCAAAATCGACGTTTCGGGCAAAAGCCCTTCATCAGGAATAAAGGCAGAGAGCCCGAAGCGTGGAGAGATAAGCTAGAGGAGGGTGGGGATGGGGAGAAAGTAGCATAGAGTACAATAGGTGAGTGGG
>NC_057710.1:24798142-24802435 GCF_004010195.1 Chiloscyllium plagiosum | reverse complement strand
GAATGTATGTGGGGAGTTCCTGGACTAGGGGGGCTAGGACAGTGTCGAGGTAGGTAGAGATATGTTCAGTGGGGCAGGAGCATGCTGAGACAATGGGTCGGCCAGGGTGGTCAGGCTTGTGGATCTTGGGAAGGAGGTAGAACTGGGCAGTGCGGGATTCCCGGTCTATGAGGTTGGAAGCTGTGGGTGGGAGATCTCCTGATGTGATGAGGTTCTGTATGGTCTGGGAGATGATGGTTTGGTGATGGGGGGTGGGGTCATGGTCGAGGGGGCAGTAGGAAGAGGTGTCCTCGAGTTGGCGTTTGGCTTCAGCGGTGTAGAGGTCAGTGCGCCAGACTGCCACTGCGCCCCCTTTATCTGCTGGCTTGATGGTGAGGTTGGGATTAGAGCAGAGGGATTGGATGGCTGCGCGTTGTGAGGGTGAGAGGTTGGAGTGGGGGAGGGGGGGTCGACAGATCTGACCAGGGTATGCTTAATGCTGACAGTGAAAGCCCAAAATGATTTATTATTAAAATGGATCATCTTAATGCCCAAAAATAGCAAGGCCAGTCAGACTAAACTAAATTCAGAATTCTTAGTAAGGCTACAGGTTATCTCAGTTTTCTGTTCACTTCATACAGCTAATGAAACTGGATGCTTTTCTAAATAAATGGGCCAGTAAAGAAGCTTTGGCCATGAAAGGCAGATTTTAAGAAATTGTTCACACTTTTCCTGGTAAGTACTGTCAGCTGTCAATGCTGCACTCTGAGAGAGCACAATTGGAAACTGGCCCCCATTAATATCTCCACGAAACAGTTGGTGCTGCATTTATTAATCATAACACTGAACTGCAGAAAGGATTTAGGCCACTAAGAAGAAACATTCATTGTCATTAAATGCTTCAGAGAATTGTACATGGTAGATGAAAGCTGAATAATAAACCAGGAAGACATGCATCTAAAAAGTTTGCTCCAAAGAAACCAAAGGGTAGAAATTACAAGTAACATCCTAGATGCAGCAATAAATCAGGAAATGGAAAGAAGGGAGGAATTCAGTACAACAACGTACAATAACATTGACCAGAGAAATGGTACTGAGTAAATAGATGGAGCTGTGGGCTGACTGGGTGCTAATGGACTTCATCCTAGAGTCATAAAAGAAGTAGCTAGCAAGGTACTTAATGCATTGGTTTTAATTTTCCAAAACTCCCTTGCTTCAGGGACAGTCCAACTAGATTGGAAGATAACCAATCTAACTCGGGTTGGTGACGATTCGCCAAGGCAGATTCGCTGCTGATGATTAGCCATTGCCAGGTCTCCACCAGCGTTTCTCCACTGGGGTCGCTTGACCTCTGGAGACTATTCGACACCGGAAATATATATATATATATATATATGTAATGATTGTTTTCCCTCCTGCCTGTTCTTTCATACTTCTCAGTCCCCTTTATTTATATAACTACATACGACATATTGATAAAAAAAAGAGGTAAAATAAATATCATTTTATTGATTTATATATGAAAATGAGTTACAAACTTTAACCAGAAAAAGGAAATATATTTTAAAAATCTTTATAATGGCAGTAAAATATAACAACAATTTTATATAGCTTAGATATGCTTGTTCTCTAACATTTTAAACATTGTTAAATAAAAAAAATTCTATTAACAAAAAATTTAGTTACTAAAACAAGTAAACGCTACCATCAATATTCAAAATATACGACTTACTTGCCGTGGCGAATCGTGTTCAGTGGCCAGTGGGCGGTGGCTAAGCATCCACAGTGGGCAAAGGGCAGTGGCTAATCGGCAGCGGAGAATCTGCTGTGGCGAATGGTCCCATCCTGATTGAACTCATTCAGCCAGAATCTGAGGGAGACAGAAGGCAGTAAACTCTCGGTCAGTGAACTTAATACCTGTGATACAGAAACTATTAGAACCTATTATTAATCATGTTGTGACAGAGCATTTCGACAGGTTTATGATCATCAGGCAGAGTCAACATGGTTTTGGAAAAGGAAAATCATGACTGGCAAGTCTATTGGAGTTCTTTGAGCAAGTATCTCATGGTGTGAAAAGGGAAACTTGTGGATGGACAATAGTTAGTTTTCCAGTAGGCATTTGATAAGGTGCCACAATAAAGGTCATAGAGTCATAGAGATGTACAGCATGGAAACAGACTCTTCGGTCCAACCCGGCCATGCCGACCAGATATCCCAACCCAATCTAGTCCCACTTACCAGCACTTGGCCCATATCCCTCCAAACGCTTCCTATTCATATACCCATCCAAATGCCTTTTAAATGTTGTAATTGTACCAGCTTCCACCACTTCCTCTGGCAGCGCATTCTATATGCGTACCACCCTCTGCGTGAAAAAAGTTGCCCCTTAGGTCCCTTTTATATGTTTCTCCTCTCACTCTAAACCCCTATGCCCTCTAGTTCTGGACTCCCCAACCCCAGGGAAAAGACTTTGTCTAAACCTCTATAAGGTCACCCCTCAGCCTTCGATGCTCCAGGGAAAACAGCCCCAGCCTGTTTAGCCTCTCCCTATCGCTGAAATCCTGCAACCGTGGCAACATCCTTGTAAGTCTTTTCTGAACCCTTTCAAGTTTCACAATATCTTTCTGATAGGAAGGAGACCAGAATTGCACGCAATATTCCAACAGTGGCCTAACCAATGCCCTGTACAGCCACAACATGACCTCCAACTCCTGTACTCAATACTCTGACCAATAAAGGAAAGCATACCAAATGCCTTCTTCACTGTCCTATCTAACTGCAACTCCACTTTCAAGGAGCTATGAACCTGCACTCCAAGGTCTCTTTATTCAGCAACACTCCCTAGGACCTTACCATTAAGTGTATAAGTCCTGCTAAGATTTGCTTTCCTAAAAGGCTAGATAGCCCGTAGTGTTAGGTGAAGGGGTAAATGTAGGGGAATTGTTCTGGATGGGTTGCTCTTCGGAGGGTCAGTGTCGACTTGTTGGGCTGAAGGGCCTGTTTCCACACTGTAAGTAAAAAAGAAGAAAAAATGAAAAATGCATCAACTCGCATTTATCTGAATTAAACTCCATCTGCCACTTCTCGGCCCATTGGCCCATCTGGTCCAGATCCTGTTGTAATTGAATGTAATCTTCTTCGCTGTCCACTACACCTCCAATTTTGGTGTCATCTGCAAACTTACTAGCTATACCTTTTTTGCTAGCATCCAAATCATTTATATAAATGACGAAAAGTAGAGGACTCAGCACCGATCCTTGTGGCACTCCACTGGTCACAGGCCTCCAGTCTGAAAAACAACCCTCCACCACCACCCTCTGTCTTCTACCTTTGAGCCAGTTCTGTATCCAAATGGCTAGTTCTCCCTGTATTCCATGAGATCTAACCTTGCTAATCAGTCTCCCATGGGGAACCTTGTCGAACACCTTACCGAAGTATATATAGATCACATCTACCGCTCTGCCCTCATCAATCCTCTTATTACTTCTTCAAAAAACTCAATCAAGTTTGTGAGACATGATTTCCCACGCACAAAGCCATGTTGACTATCCCTAGTCAGTCCTTCCCTTTACAAATACATGTACATCCTGTCCCTCAGAACTCCCTCCAACAACTTGCCCACCACCGATATCAGGCTCACCGGTCTATAGTTCCCTGGCTTGTCCTTACTACCCTTCTTAAACAGTGGCACCATGTTAGCCAACCTCCAGTCTTCCGGCACCTCACCTGTGACTATCAATGATACAAATATCTCAGCAAGAGGCCCAGCAATCACTTCTCTAGCTTCCCACAGAGTTCTCGGGTACACCTGATCAGGTCCTGGGATTTATCCACCCTTATGCATTTCAAGACATCCAGCACTTCCTCCTCTGTAATATGGACAATTTGCAAGGTGTCACCATCTATTTCCCTACTTTTGATATCTTCCATATCCTTTTCCACAATAAATATTGATGCAATATACTCGTTTAGTATCTCCCCTATTTTCTGCGGCTCCACACAAAGGCTGCCTTGTTGATCTTTGAGGGGCCTTATTCTCTCCCCAGATATCCTTTTGTCCTTAATGTATTTGTAAAAACTCTTTCGATTCTCCTTAATTGTATTTGCCAAAGCTATTTCATGTCCCCTTTTTGCCCTCCTGATTTCCCTCTTAAGTATACTCCTACTTCCTTTATACTCTTCTAAGGATTCACTCGATCTATCCTGTCTATACATTACATGTGGTTCCTTCTTTTTCTTAACTAAACCCTCAATTTCTTTTGTCATCCAGCATTCCCTATACCTACCAGCCTTTCCTTTCACCCTAACAGG
>NC_057710.1:24747086-24797642 GCF_004010195.1 Chiloscyllium plagiosum | reverse complement strand
AACATTAAGCTGCCAGTCCTGTCCATCCCTGAGCCATGTTTCTGTAATTTGCTATGATATTCCAGTCCCATGTTCCTAACCATGCCCTGAGTTCATCTGCCTTCCCTGTTAGGCCCCTTGCATTGAAATAAATGCAGTTTAATTTATTAGTCCTACCTTGTCCCTGCCTGTCCTGTTTGACTCACTTCTTTTGTCAACTGTACCAGTCTCAGATAGCTTTCTTTCCTCACTATCGCCCTGGGTCCCCCCCCACCCCACTCTACCTTACTAGTTTAAATCCTCCCAAGCAGATCTAGCAAATTTCCCTGCCGGTACATTAGTCCCCTTCCAATTTAGGTGCAATCCATCCTCCTTGTACAGGTCATTTCTACCGCAAAAGAGATTCCAATTATCCAAAAATGTGAATCCTTTGCCCATATGCCAGCTCCTCAGCCATGCATTCATCTGCTCTATCCTCCTATTCCTGCCCTCACTAGTTCATAGCATTGGGAGTAATCCAGATATTACTGTCCTTGAGGACCTCCTTTTTAAATTTCTACCTAACTCTCTGTAATCTCCTTTCAGAATCTCAACCTTTTCCCTTCCTATGTCATTGATTCTAATGTGGACAATGACCTCTTGCTGGGCCCTCTTCCCCGTGAGAACATTCTGCACCCTCTCTGAAACATCCTTGATCGTGGCACCAGGGAAGCAACACACCATTCTGATTTTTCGCTGCTGGCCGCAGAAACGTCTGTCTGCACCTCGGACTAGAGAGTCCCCTAACACAATTGATCTCTTGGAAGCCGACGTACCCCTCATTGCACTAGAGCCAGTCTCAATACCAGAAACTTGGCTGTTCGAGCTATGTTCCCCTGAGAATCCATCACCCCCTACATCTTCCAAAACAGCATACTCGTTTGAAATGGGGATAGCCACAAAAGACTCCTGCACTAGTTGCCTACCTCTCTTACCCTTCCTGGAGTTAACCCATCTATGTGATTGTATCTGAGACTTTCCCCCCTTCCTATAACTGCCATCCATCACATACTGTTGCTGTTGCAAATTCCTCATTGCTTCTAACTGTATCCCCAACCGATCCATTCAATCTGATAAGATTCACATCCAACAGCACTTATTGCAGGTTTAATCCGCAGTAATCCTTAAATTCTCTTTAACGTCCCACATCTGACAAGAAGTACATATCATTGCAAAGGCCATTTTTGCTTCTTCACAATTGACAGACCCAGAAAATAACACAGTCTTATTCCTCTACAAAACACTGCTCCAGGTTAAATTAATAGCTATGGCTTATATTTTAAGTTTAATCAAGAGACATATCTCAAAAAACATATAATCAAGAAAGAACCCACTCTACTCACTACTGCAGATTTTCTGTAGGTCACACTTAAAAACAATACACACATCTGCTTCTGTGTTGTGAACCTCACCCAAACAGTTCCTCCAAGATCAGTTGTGAATTTTACTGTTTGTTAATTTTCCCAGACGCACTCCAATGTCCAGCAATACGTGAATTCAAACAGCAAAAGCAGTAACTGTGCAGGTTCACTGTGGTGTCAGTTTCTTTCTCGTTCTTCTGCACTGACCTCACCGTGTGCTTCCTTTGTCTGTTCTTCTCCCTTTTAAAACTGCTTTTGTTTTGACTTTTTTTTTCCAAAGTTCCAAAATATTGCAACAGCATATAAAACAGTAATTGCTGCTCCTGGAATTCAAGGAAATCACCTCCACCACCTAAAATACCTTAATAAAGGAGCAACTGTTACAGCCAGAAATCTTTCCCATCCTCCATCTTGGATTACCCAGAATCCTTTCCCACGGAAAATAAAAGCTCATGGTGTGGGTGGTCTAATATACTGCATGGAGTGAACTGATTGTTTAAGAGGAAGCAGGGAAGAGTCACAAATGTTTTTTTTTTCAAGTTGACAAGATGTAATGAGTAGTGTGCCATAGGGATCAGTGCTGGAACCATTTATCAGTGATGTTGTTATGAAGATGTCGATGTACTGTACCTTTAAGGAAGTTAAAAGCTAGCAGAACTATCTGACAGCACCAAGTGCTCTGAACAAGATACCTTTGGTCCAGCAGCTAGTGTAGCTGGTTGCCTGGAGACAAAAACAAATTTGAATTCGACCAATCAGTTTAAATTATACCCCCCCCAAAAAAAAACATACTCCGATCAAGTTTGAATTTAGTATATTGACAGTATTAAAAGCCAATGACACAATCCAATGCTTTGGGGATATAAGACCAGGAAAAATTGAACAGTTGAGGGAGAACTGCCAAAAGACTAACAGGTGTAGGCTACTAGTCAGAACTCTCTGAGAGGTACCTGTCTAGAGAAGGAGTTGCACAGAGGAAAACCTCAACACTGACCTGGAGAGCAAATCTACAGATAACAAAGAGAAGATTCAACAGCTGGCTGGTTTTGAAATTTGAATTTTTCAGTAGATCTTACTTGGGGGTTTTATCGGACTAGTATTATAGAAGGGAAAGTAAAAGATAGGTTCGTGGAGGGAGTTGTAAATAGTTGTTAGTTAATCATTCTTTGTTATACTTTAAGAAATAAAGCTGTTAATTTTTACTTTAAATAGTTCTTGGCCTCTCAAATTTTTGCAGATTACCACATGGGGTAAATCTTTTCTGTGTTGCTGGTTTAAATTAAGCAGGAGGGTGTACCCCGTGTCGTAACAAAGTAAGTGACCTGGCTGAATGGGCAGGAGGGACGGTTGCCAAATTTGCTGATGATACAGAGATAGATCGGCAAGGACATTATGAAAATAGCACAGGAAGCTACAAAAAAAAAACACGATTAAATGGGTGCGATATATGGTTACCTACTATCACTATCACTATGTTCGATTTTCCTGCCACGACTTGACCAGCTTCTTGTGCTACAATGGCAGGCTCAGTTAGCCCATCCTCCCTCCCTGCAGCCCAATTCCCATCCAGGCAAGTTAAAGAACTTCAAACACGCTGGACAATTGCAAAGGCAGAGTCTCCCACATTCCAAATGCCACACCCCTCCCCACCCCTTCCCCCAATTACTCCCCCATCTCCATTTCCCTTACAAGCCTGACTGGCAGTCATACTCTGCTGTACCTGACCACTGAACAAACCAGATAGCCCGATTCTAAGTGGTGTGATCGCCTGCTAGTCAAACGATTACTGTTTCTTTCCTCCTCCCTGATGCATTGTAGTGTCTACGTTCAGCCTCCAGCTCATAAACTCTAAGCTGAATGTGTTTGTGTATTGTAACAATTATTGCAGACTTGTTGGCAGCCTTGGACCAAGCTGGGAAACTCACCTCCTGACTCCCCACCCCTGAAGAAGGGCTTATGCCCGAAATGTCGATTCTCCTGTTCCCTGGATGCTGCCTGACCTGCTGCGCTTTTCCAGCAACACATTTTCAGCTCTGATCTCCAGCATCTGCAGACCTCACTTTCTCCCCACCCCACTCCTGGCACAAGTCAGGAGTGTGATGGAATACTCCCCACTTACCTGGATGAGTACGGGTCCAATAACACTCAACTTGATACCACCCATGACAAAGCAGCACCACATCGACAAGCATCCACTCTCTCCTCCTCCGACGCTCAGCCGCAGCAATGTGTACCGTCAACAAGATGCACTGCAGAAATTCACCAAAGATCCTCAGACAGCACCTTCCAAACCCATGACCACTTCCATCCAGAAAGACAAAGGCAGCAGATACATGGGAACACCTTCAAGGTCCTCTCCAAGCCACTCACCAACCTGACTTGGGGAACAAAAGCCCCCACAAGCTGCATTTGCATCACCCATCTTACCATTCTTAATGTGCTCTAATTAATCACTTAACTATTTGATTCAATTACTTAACTACTTTTAAAATGTATTTTATTAACCTTACCATTGATTGCTGGACTAGTTTCAACTTTAGAAATCATCGTCACTTAAGAGATACTCACCAAATGATTAGCTTCTACTCCTGACTGCAGAGTAACAGTCAATTCCTGCTGGCTAAAACAACAGCAATGAGCTACCTATTTCTCATTTTTGATGACTCCTTTAATTATTCAACTACAAGCGCTCTAATGTAGGTTCCATTCATATACTAAGTTACACTAAATTAGCTATTTTCTACGCTCCTAACACAAATTTGACCCACTTTCAGAGGAACTAGTAGGAACCAATTTTTTGATGAATTAAATTCAACTACTCTTCAATTTGGAGGCTTTGTTAAAACCTTCTAGGAGAAAGTGAGGACTGCAGATGCTGGAGATCAGAGCTGAAAATATGTTGCTGGAAAAGCGCAGCAGGCCAGGCAGCATCCAAGGAGCAGGAGAATCAATGTTTCGGGCATGAGCCCAAAGAAGGGTTCATGCCCGAAACATCTATTCTCCTGCTCCTTGATGCTGCCTGGCCTGCTGCGCTTTTCCAGCAACACATTTTCAGCTTTGTTAAAACCTTGTCTAAGCATGGGAACTTCAGAATCAAAGCTGTAGATTTCAATGAAATGCTAACTACAAATTGCGAGCCACAAATAAAATTGAATTTATCAAGAAAATTTAGACTTTCTTAACCATCAACTATAAGCATTCAGCTAGTCAAACTGTATCAATTTATTGGAAGAAGGGAATGCATGCGTGATTGCTAAAGTTTCTGATGATACAAGGATAGGTTTGTTGTTATGTCACCATAGCCATACTAGACCACAGGGGCTGCTCTCTCATTAAATCACTGGTGGTGATTTAACCTGAGGGCCATCAGACCTCAGGTGAGAGACAAGGTTGAGAAGGAGAGTCCTTCGTGGCAACCTCAAACCGGTGATGGGAATTAAATCCATGCTATTGGCTCTGCAAACCAAACATCCAGCCAAGTGAGCTAAACCGATTCCCACAAGGATAGGTAGGAAAGTAAGCTGCCAAAAGAAATCTGCAAAGGAATATCAATAGGTTAAGCGAATGGATGAAACGTTAGCAGATGCTGTGGAATGCATAAAATTGGGAAGCTGCCCACTTTGGCAGAAAGAAATATTTCAAATCCCCGAGGGTCTGAAGGGTCTGGTTATGCTGATATATGAATCACAAAGTGTTGGCCTGCAGATATAGCAAGTGATTGGGAAGGCAAGTACAATATTGTTATTTATTACAAGGCAAATAGAATATGAAAAGAGGGATGCTTTACTAGAGTGCCTAGAATACTGATAAGGCCACGTTTTGAGTACTGTATACAGTTTTGGTCTCCTTATTTTAAAAAAAGGATATAAATGCACATGAAGCAATTCAGAGAAGCTTCGTTCAAGTGCTAACTGGGATAAAGGGGTCATCCTATGAGAAAAAGTTGCACAGTCTGAGCTTGCATCCATTGAAGCCCAGAAGAATGAGGGAACATCCTTCTGAAACACAGGAGCCTGAGGGAATTTCACGGGATAGATGCCTAAAGGAGGTTTCTTGGTGAGAGAGACTAAAACTAGAGAACACAGTTCACAAAAAGAGAGTCTCCCATTTAAGATAGACACAGGGAGGAGTTTCTTCTCTCAGGCCATTGGTTAGGCCACTTTTGGAATACTGCATTCAATTCTGGTCTCCCTCCTATAGGAAGGATGTTGTGAAACGTGAAAGGGTTCAGGAAAGATTTACAAGGATGTTGGCAGGGTTGGAGGGTATGAGCTGTAGGGAGAGGCTGAATAGATTGGGGCTGTTTTTTCCCTGGAGCATCGGAGGCTGAGGGGTGACCTTATAGGTGTTCATAAAATCATGAGGGACATGGTTAGGATAAATAGACAAAGTCTTTTCTGCAAAGTGAGGGAGTCCAAAACTGGAAGGTACAAGCTTAAGGTGAGAGGTGAACAATTTAAAGGGACCTATGGGGGGGGACTTTTCACATATAGGGTGGTGCGTGTATGGAACATGGTTAGGATAAATAGACAAAGTCTTTTCTGCAAAGTGAGGGAGTCCAAAACTGGAAGGTACAAGCTTAAGGTGAGAGGTAAACAATTTAAAGGGACCTATGGGGGGGCGACTTTTCACATATACGGTGGTGCGTGTATGGAATGAGCTGCCAGAGGAATTGGTGGAGGCTGGTACAATTACAACATTTAAAAGGCATCTGGATGGGTATATGAATAGGAAGGATTTAGAGGGATATGGGCCAAATGCTGGCAAACGGGTCTAGATTAATTAGGACAGCTGGTCGACATGGAACAAAGGGCCTGTTTCTGTGCTGTACATCTCTATGACTCTATGACTCGAAGTATCAAGGGGAAGCAGCCACTAGTGGTGTTATTGTTAGACTATTAATCCAGAGACCCAAGTCATGTTCTGGGAACCCAGGTTCAAATCCTTATATGATTTGTTACACATGTGACTCCAGGCACACAGTAACATTGTAAACTCTTAACTGCACCCTGCGTAATTGGAAATAGGAAATAAATGCTGGCCTAGGCAGTGACACTGACTTCTTATGAATGAATTTTTAAAAAAGTTCTTGTAAGTCTTGACATTGAAGATGGGGCCATTGCATAGTTATAAGGCAGAGATAGATAGATTCTTTGGCTGGAATATGGCATTCACAATCAGATTTGCAACTGAAGTAACTTCACAGAGGCCTGTATCCCACCACCAAGTTACCTTTTATTTACATGTGAGAGTCTTTGACACTGATCCAGCTCCCTAAGAGCCAGCTCTCAGAATGAACAGGACATCTGACATTTCTGGTTTTTTTCCCTTTTTTCTTTTTCTTAACCTCCCACACTACCGCCTAACTGCGGGAGTGCTTATTTTTCCCCAGCACCCATGGTGTGTGTGTGCAGGTGTGAGACACAGTGAGAGACACAAGGTGCACAAATCTTTATTCAATTTCCACCACCAGGAAGATAGGAAACACCCGAGTGGCCAGTGACAAGCAGTGCCCTTATATTTCTGGTTTTTTTGGAGAGTCCTCGCACACACACACTGATCCAGCTCCCTGACAGGCAGCTCTCAGAGTGAACAGGATGTCTCAAACCCCTGTTTTTTTTTCTTTTTTTTCTCTTATTTTTTCCCCAGCATCCATGGTGTGTGTGTGCAGGTGTGAGACACAGTGAAAGACACAAGGTGCACAAATCTTTTATTCAATTTCCACCACCAGGAAGATAGGAAACACCCGAGTGGCCAGTGACAAGCAGTGCCCTTACATTTCTGTTTTTTTTTTCTTTTTTCTTCACACACACTGATCCAGTTGCCTCAGAGCCAGCTCTCAGAGTAACAGAAACTCTGGCACTCCTGTTTTTTTTTATATATAGAGTGAAATGACCCTCTGACACTCCTGCTTATTTTTTATTTCTCTTTTTTCTTCTTTTTAACCCACACTCTAACACCTAAGTGCGGTAGTGCTTATTTATCCCCAGCACGCATGGTGTGTGTGTGCAGGTGTGAGACACAGTGAGAGACACAAGGTGCTTGAATCTTTATTCAATTTCCACCACCAGAAAGAAAGGAAACACCCGAGTGGCCAGTGACAAGCAATGTCCTTACATTTCTGTTTTTTTTTGGAGAGTCCTCGCACGAACACTGATTAAGCTCCCTGAGAGGCAGCTCTCAGAGTGAACAGGATGTCTCAAACCCCTGTTTTTTTCTTTTTTCTTTTTTGTTCTTTTTTTTTCTTATGTTTTTTTCCCCAGCACCCATGGTGTGTGTGTGTGTGCAGGTGTGAGACACAGTGAGAGGACACAAGGAGCACAAATCTTTTATTCAATTTCCACCTCCAGAAAGATAGGAAAACAGCCGAGTGGCCA
The DNA here is from genome assembly GCF_004010195.1 of Chiloscyllium plagiosum. Classification (NCBI taxonomy): domain Eukaryota; kingdom Metazoa; phylum Chordata; class Chondrichthyes; order Orectolobiformes; family Hemiscylliidae; genus Chiloscyllium; species Chiloscyllium plagiosum. Next base: position 24,789,886 of record NC_057710.1, on the reverse strand, counting down.
GTGCCCTTACATTTCTGTTTTTATCTATCAGCCAGGGCTCTGTGATTGGACCAGGTTAACAGCCCCAACCAGGGAATTCATATCCTATGAGGTCCATCTGGCTGAAATCATCACAATCATTACAACAGTGGTCTTATTGAATAATGCAGCAGACAAGAGGACCCTTGTCTCAATCACAATATGTACGTCTGTAGGAGTGGGCTGTTTGTCCCATCAATCCTGCTGTGTCATTTGATTTGATTATGGCTGATTTGATTGTACCTTAATTCCACTTGCCTGGCTGTCCTCATTACTGTTGATATATCAAAGACAATTCAAACAACATCTGACAGAGGAATTTACAGTGTAAAATGTGTGGAAATGCAGGAATGGTTTCTGTAAACGTGTATTAGGAAACCAACCCACAGAACTGCAGCAGAAGACACGGTCTTCACTTTATTTATCATAGTAAACCATAACTTGTAAATTTTAGATCAGTGACAAAAGTAGCAAAGGGGCTTTTTAAATGCAGTGAGTTGTTATGAGGTGGATTGCATGGCTGAAAGACTGGTGGAAGCAGATTGAACAGAATGGCATGCACGGATTGGACCAAAGGGTCTGTTTCCAGGCTGTACATCTCTATGGCTCTATGACCATATGACTTATTGGAAATAAATAACTCATAGAACTATTTATTTCCGAATGATTCTTTTATGAGATATGGATGTCACTGGCAAGCCCAGCAATTGTCCACCCCTAATTACCTTTGAACTGAATTGCTCGCTCAATCAATTAAGAGGGTAGTTAAACCACGTGACTCTGGAGTCACACATGAGTAAGGATGGCTGATTGCCTTTTATAAAGGACTTAGAGTCTTATAGATATACAGCACGAAAACAGACACTTCAGTCCAACTCATCCATGCCGACCAGATCTCTTAAATAAATCTAGTCCCATTTGCCAGCATTTGATCCATATCCCTCTAAACCCTTCCTGTTCATATACATACAGATGCCTTTTAAATGTTGCAATTATACCAGAACCAGAGCTTTTCTAACAATCAATGAAAGATCATGCTCACTATTACTAAAATGAGCTGTCAATTCCAGATTATTTTATTAATTGGATATAAATTCCTGGCTGCTATGGTAGTATTTGACCCCATGTCACCAAAACATTAGCCCAATCCTCTGGATTACTAGGCCAGCAACAAGTCAGATAAAGCAGAAGCGTGAATCTAAATGGATACCACATCCAGAGAATAATGAGCCAAGTGGCCTGGATAATTCTATGATGAATGAAACTGGTTCCTTTTAGGTGACACTATTTTTGACCAACACCATTGCAGTGTAGCTTTAAGTGAAGTTTTTACTTATGACTGTAATGAAGCCAACAGTTCCTGTCTTGCTGTGAAAATGCAGCACATTGCAGGATGTGAAGGTGCTTAAATATGCCTGTAGGCAGCTGCCTCCTGAGCCTAATCCCAGGACGCACTTTTAAATTCAAACTAAATTCCATCTGTATTGTTCTCTGTGTCAACTCAGAATGACAGAACAAATTAGGTTGAATTGAACCACACTCAGTGGAAATTACAGATCTACTGTTAGCTGAATGTTATTGTGGGTAGAATTACTTGTGGTTTTACAAAGAGTGCTGTGAAGTGCTCAGACATTTTGAGTCATGCATCGATTTGTAAATGCTAGGTTTGAGTCAGGCAAGTAAAAGAACTGGTGAAAAGTGCTTCTCCAGTGCATACAATTTACCAGGATTGTCAGAACCCTTCAACCTATAGCCCGTAAGAGATACTGTTACAGATGATTGTAGAATTAACGGCAAATTAAACATCACGATCAGAAAGTGCCGTGAGACTTGGCAGCAACTGGCAGTTACAGGTGGAAACAGCTCTGCCTGGTAGGGTACAGAGAGGAGTTGAGTGTGAGGCACTGTTTGTTAGCAGTATTTAGTAAAAAACTGGGAGAAAGTATTTACTGAGATATAAGAATCACCTACTGCCTTATCAATGTGAGTGAGCAAGTGAAAAGATTAGTTTTCAAGAAGAAAGGACTGGACCAATTAATAGGATGGACTATAGCTTGGCATTTAGGTTTTAACATGAGCCAATATTAAAGTAAAAAGCAAAGTGACGTTGGAGAACATCAGAATGGAAATTCTATACGGACTCATCATCATGAAAGCTGTAAATGATTGATGAATGGGACCCCAGTATCCGTACAGCCAGAATTCTGGATGCAGTGTTATGAAAAATTATTCCAAGAAGGGACAATCTCCGGTGATGTGGCAGGGTAATCTGAGGCTGTGGTCAGTTTGTTGCTGGGGACGGTAATGTTATTTCTTTCAGAGCTGAGTATGCTAATAGTTCAACAAGCCCCAGCCAAGAACTGCAGCGTGTTAGACTAAGGACGTGTGCATAAGTTGTGGTAGATGTAAATCATCAAGTTGGTCTGTTAGATAAACCTGTTTGAAATTTTCAAGTAAATTAAAGCTATGCTACCTATCAATCCAGCATAAGGGTGATAATCCTGTGTTAAGAAAACAACACAAAAATATGACACAACCGTGTTGGACAAATTGACTTTTAGCCAGTTGACATTTTGAGCATAAATGGTTATCGGTGTAATTATCCTACATTTTAAATTCTGTGCTTTTGACTGCGATTTTGATTGTTTCTGTCCGGATCGCAGGCCTCCCTCCTGTTTTTTTTATTTCAAAACTATACTTTATTCATAAAAAAAATACATACATAGTCACTAAAGCAATTCTGTTTTGTACAGTAGCACATGAGAAAGCAAACAAACATTGGAGTTTGACTCGTATAGAACAAACAAACCAAAGACATTTCTTACTTGTGCAGAATGGTATTTACATGGATCGGAGGCACCGGGAGGATCCGATTACTGAATGGATCCGCATTTAACTTTGGCAGAAAGACCTCAGACGGTGGTCTTCCTACTGCCATGGCAGCACCTACCCCAGGCTTTAGTGCATCCCTCAGCATGTAGTCCTGGACTTTGGGCTGTGCCAGTCTGCAACACACGGTCGAGGTCAACTCCTTGTTCCAAAAGACCAACAGGTTTCGGGCAGGCCAAGGAGTGTCTTTCACCGAATTGATAAACCTTCACCTGACGTGACAGATGCATTGTACCTTGTGATCGACCAATGTAGAAGAGACAGAACCATCCAATCGACAAACAGGTGACACCACTAATATTTTTAGGGATGGCCAAGGTACCTAAACTGATTTGCAATTACAATTAATAAACTAAATAAAAAGTGTCTGATCAAGCAGAAATTGAAACCAAACTTAAAAATGTAAGATTACAACAGTTGTGAAAGACGTCAATTGAACCAATAGAAATGCACATTAATTAAACAGCTTCCTAGGAGGTGGTATTGAGTGTCAATTAGCCAAAGTGAAAATGGAGAAGCATTCAGTTGTGGTCAATTAATATTTGTCAAATGTATCCCACACACATTCCGCTTCCCTTTTTGTTCAAGATTCATGGTTTTTCTTTTCATTTCTACACATTATTATTCATCTTTAATTTGCCACATTTTGAACAAATTACCAAACTGATCCCAAAGGTGCAACAGGGGTTATATAAACAGTTTGCACAATCAGGCTCTTTTAACAGAAATGAATAAAATGGCTACACATTTAAATTGAGAACATGATCACTTTCAATCCATTTAGGCTAAACGTTCGTTTGGCAAGTGTCTGTATTTAACAAGAGCCGGGAGAGGTTGCTCTGATTTGTACAGTGTTGGTGGCATTGGGTAGAATAATCCAGCACCAGAGATGTCAGTACTATACTGAGCATGTGGACAGGTCCACACTTTACTCAGTCCACACTGTTTTGGGAAGCCTGCAATGTTTTGTTCATGGAGTATTTACCAAGGCAATTTTTAAGCTGGTGGTTTTTTTTAAGAACACCAAACAAGCTGGTCTTTATTAAAGGGTTAGTTAGAGAAATGAGTCAACTGATAGACAAAACGGAGCTGTTCCATTTCTCAACCATCTGTCTGCCTCCTGCTACTTATTGCTTTCTGGCATGAATGCAGATTACAAGCAGCTCCAAATTGAGAACAAAAAAAAACTCTTTCTTTTCAACATGGAAAATTTGTCTGTGCTTTTTCTTTTATAGGATATGGGCACTGCCAACAACACTTGGTGCCCATCCTAATTGCCTTTGAACTGAATGCTTGCTTGCACTATTTCAGAGGACAGTTCAGAGTCAACCACATTGCTGTGGGTCTGGCACATGTAGGCTTGACTGAGAAAGGAACATTATGACATTTGATGATAGTTATCATTACAGACATTAGCTTTTAATTCCAAATTTTATTTATTGAATTTAATGTCCATGGCTGTCACTAAGGGGATCTGAACCCAACTATGAAGAGCATTAGTTTGGACCTCTGGATTAATACTCCAGTGATGTTACCACCACAATACTGCCTTTCCTTACGCTGTCTGCGTAATGACAATCAAATCACTGCAATATACATGCAAAGTGGATTCTTCATTAAAATCTGTTTTGATATCTCTGGAGGTAGTTCGAACAAAACTTAAAACACTGAAATAATTTTTATCTCATACTTTTTAAGTGTAAGTTCTCTAATTTTCATGCACCTTGATTTCTGAATCCAACATTTAATGGGATGATCATTAATGTTGCAGGTAGGTTTCAACTGACGGAGTCAAGACCCCCCCCCCCCCCCCCCCCCCCCCCGAACCATTTGTGCCTGGCGCACACTCTCACAAAGTTGCAGGTTCAAATTTCAGTCTCCAGGACTAGAACATCAAAACCAAGAACAATGCAGCAGTGCAATTCAGATGGAGCGAAGCTATGTGAGAGGTGAAGTCTTTCAAATGAGATATTAATCTGAGATCCTATCAAATCTCATATAAGATTCTACGGCAGTATTTTGAAGAAGAATGAATAAGTTAGGGTCATAGAGTCGTAGAGATGTACAGCACGGAAACAGACCCTTCGGTCCAACTTTTCCATGCCAACCAGGTATCCTTAATTAATCTAGTCCCATTTGCCAGCACTTGGCCCACATCCTTCTAAATTCTTCATATGCATATAACCATCCAGATGCCTTTTCTATGTTGTAATTGTACCAGCTACCACCACTTCCTCTGGCAGCTCAAACCATACATGCACCACCTTCTTGTCGCTTAGGTCCCTTTTAAATCTTACCCCTCTTACCCTAAACTTATGCCCTCTAGTTCTGGATCCCCCCGCCCTGGGGAAAAGACCTTATCTAATTACTCTATCCATGCCCCGCATGATTTTATCAAACTCTATAAGGTTACCCCTCAGCCTCTGATGTTCCAACCTATGTAGCCTCTCCCTGTAACTCAAATCCTCCAACCCTGGCAACATCTTTGTAAATCTTTTCTGAACCCAGAAAAGACCAGAACTGCACACAATATTCCAAAAGTGGCCTAACCAATGCCCTGTACAGCTGCAATATGACCTCCCAACTCCTGTACTCAATGTCCTTGCTAATATTGATTCCTCAGTTGAAACTTTATTGCTGGAACAGCACAGCAGGTCAGGCAGCATCCAGGGAACAGGAGATTCGACGTTTCGGGCACAGGCCCTTCTTCAGGAAGGGCCTGTGCCCGAAACGTCGAATCTCCTATTCCCTGGATGCTGCCTGACCTGCTGTGCTGTTCCAGCAATAAAGTTTCAACTTTGATCTCCAGCATCTGCAGACCTCACTTTCTCCTCCAATATTGATTCCTCAATCAACCTCACAAAGACAGATTATTTGACTATTATCATATTACTGTTTTTAGTTCGATCAATCAAACCATAAATAAAGAGTTCTTACAGAAAGTAGCACAGACTTAAACAGCATACTTTGTGAGATGGAACAGTGCAAGATTTCAAACATACAAGAAAATAATTTGTTGCTGCATTTCCTGTTGTCAACAGTGACAACATTTTGAAAGTCCCTTTTTGGCTGCAAAGCTCTGAGAGATGTCTCATGATTGAGAGAAGTGCCACATGAATTCATGCGCTTAATTTGCTTTCTTTTCACATGCACTGTCATTGCTATTTCCTCACTTCTTCCAAATATCGCTGATCAGGAGATCAGTCATGTCCAGCAGCAGTCAAAAGATTTGTCACAGGAGGCATAATGTCTCTGTTGTATGCCAACTTTCATAGAAAATGTTTGCGGGATATTTGTTCATGTAACATTTTCCTCAGATCAGTTCAAAGTGCTACGCACCATTCTGGGCCCTTGAGGAGTTTCTGGAAATGTAGTTTCTCACTTCATGGAGATCATTACTTTCTCTCGTGGATGATTGGAGACAACAGGATAGGGCTGTTGAGTTTGAACCCAAGGGCACAACCTCAGACTGAAAGGATGACCCTTTAGAACTGAAAATAGAAAAAATACCTTCAGCCAAAGAATGGTGAATCTATGAAACTCATTGCTGCAGAAGGTTGTTGAGGCAAGACCTTGATAAGTTCTTGATTAGTAAGGGATCAAGGATTATTGTGTGAACGCAGGAGAATAGAACAGAAAAACATATCTACTGTGATCAAATGGGGGACCACACTTATAGAGTCTTAATCATAGAATCATAGAGAAACAAACCATTCGGTCTAACTCGTCTATGCCGACCAGATATCCCAACCCAATCTAGACCCACCAGCCAGCACTGAGCCCATATCCCTCCAAACCCTTCCTGTTTATATACCCATCCAGATGCCTTTTAGATGTTGCAATTATAATTGATAGGCCAAATGGCCTAATTTTGCTCCTGTATTAAACGGCCTTATAAGACCAGCAATTACAGACCAGTCAGTTTAATGTCATGTGTGGGGAAGCTTCAAGAGACAGTTATTCAGGATAGGACTTATAGTCATATGGGAATGTAGATAAATTAGAAACAGCCAGCATGAATTTCTTGAGGGAAAGATCTTGCTCACCTAACTTGTTCAGTTTTTCAAAGAGATATCAGAAGGTGTTGATGAGGTTAACGCTGTTGAGGTGGTATTTAGGAACTTCCAAACAGCATTCAAAACAGTGCCACAGAATAAACTTGTGAGAATAGGTCATGAAATAAATGGGAGAGTAGTAATGTTGGTAGAGAATTGGCTGTGTGTTAGAAATAAATGGTAATGATCAGTGGTCATTTATTGGACTGAGAGTAGGTTTGTTCTCGAGTTTGATTTTGGGACCCTTGCTTTTCGTATTATACTTTAATGAATTAGATCTAATGTTCAAGGGACAATTTCCAAATTTTTTACCAAGTTTGAAAGCATTGTAAAACAGCAACGAATACAGTATAAGCCTACAAAAAGATAATAGCATGCTGGAGGAGCTAGCAGATAGTTGGCAAGTGGAGTTCAACATGGGCAAGGGTGATCCAATAATCACAGAGATATAGTTCAACTGAGATGCTATCATTAAGGTTTGCAGGCAAGAAAGTCTTGGATGCATTTGTGTGTAAGCCACTAATGGTCGCAAGCCAAGTATCCTACACTTTGTTGATAAGCCATAGAGTACAGGAACAAGGACAATATATGTTGAAGTTCTGTAAGACAGTAGTTAGACCTCAACTAGAGTATTGTGTACAGTTATGGGCCACACACTTTAGGAAGGATGTGAATACATTGGTGAGAGTTGAGAAGAGAGTTTCTTAGAATGGTTGCAGGGGTGAGAAATTTCAGTTTTCAAAAAGATTGTAAAAGTAGGACTGATTTCCTTCAGGAAAAGAAAACTGAAGGGAAATCTGACCTAAGTTTTCAGAATCATGAGAGGTCCACAGTAAATAGGGAGGAGTTGTTCCCACTCATAAAAGGTTCAAGGACATGAACGTTCAGATGTAAGGTAATTTGCAAAAGAAGCAAATGTGATGTGACAGAAACTTTCACTCAACAAGTAGTCAAGGTCTAGAATATGCGACCTGAATGTGTGATGTGGGCAGTTTCAACTGAGACTTTCAGAGAGCCTTAGATTATTAAAATAGAAACAATGTGTAGGGTTATTTGCAAAAAGCAAGAGAATGGCACTGAGACATAATGTACATCTGGAAAGCCAATGCAGACTGAATGGACTGAATGTACTCCTTCAGTGTGGTAACAATTCAGTGATTCAGTGACAAAGATCTAAACAACACAGTATTCAGCTGCATTGTAATTTTATACATCATTCAGTCTCTCAAGCCTGTTCGATTATTTAATTAAATCATGCTTAATCTGTTTACCCATATTTATTCCAGAGATGTCAATACCCTTATTGAAAATTAAACTTTTGATCTCACTATTCAAAAGTATTATTAACCTCCAGTAATTACACGATGGAGACTTGCAGAATTCAAATAGCTGCAGCATGAGGAATAAACTCTGAATTCCTTTAAATCTAGTTCTAATGCTAAGACAATCGTGCTGTTTTAGGTGGAGCAGTGAAATCAGGACATAGATTTTTTTGGGGTTGGGATAATGCCTACAACACAAGTTACCTGTGGAAATAAAATGCATGAGATGGGGACAATATTCAGTAGTTAGTAGATAGGATCTTCCAGAAAGGCAGTCACGGCAGCCCAGCTAATTTCAATACCGTGGAAAATCAGGTATTGCACCAACTATGATCACTGACCTCATGTCATCTGGTGATCTCCCCCACCCACCATTGTCTCCAAGCTGATAGTACCACCCCACCTCCTCCACCGCCACTCCATCACCACCTGACGCCTGGAGGAAGAACGCCTCATCTTCCGCCTCGGAACCCCTCAACCCCAGGGCATCAATGTGGACTTCATCAGTTTCCTCATTTCCCCTCCCCCACACCTTATCCCAATTCCAACGGTCCAGCTCAGCACCATCCTCACGATCTGTCCCATCTGTCCATCTTCCTTCTCACCTATCCACACCACCCTCCTCTCCGACCTATCACCTTTACCCCTTCCTTCAACCACCTATTGCACTTCCAGCTACTTCCTCCCCAGCCATTTATCTCTCCACTCCCGAGGCTTCCAGCCTCATTCCTTTTTTGCCCAAAACATCGATTTTCTTGCTGCTCGGATACTGCCTGACCTGCTGTGCATTTCCAGCACTACTCTAATCTTGATATGAATGAAAATGAAATAGTGTAGGTTAGATGGGCCTCAGATTGGTTTTACAGGTCGGTGCAACATTGAGGGCCAAAGGGCCTTTACTGCGCTGTAATGTTCTATCCATGTGTACATCCACTGACTCCCAAAGTTACCTGTTTCCTGTAAAAACTCCATTCCATTCTCTCAGTTCTTCCATCTCCGTTGCATATGTTCCGATGGGGCCACCTTCGACAAAAAACCCTTCAAAATGGCCACCCTCTTCCTCAACCGAGAATTCCTCAGCACTGTTGTTGACAAGGCCCTCAACCATGTCCGACCTATCTCCTGCACTTCTCTCTTACTCCATCTCTTCCCTCCCGCAACAGCAATAGAGTTCCCCATGTCCTTACCTACCATCCTACCAGCATCCACATCCAGAAAATCATCTGCAGTCATTTCTGCCTCCTCCAGCAAAAGGTTACCACCAGACACATACTCCCCTCCCCTCCCTTGTCAGACTTCCGCAGGAACCATTCTCTCCAGGACACCCGGTCCAATCTTTCTTCACTCCCAACACCAGCCCCATATCCCCACAGCACCTTCGCATAAAACCGCCTGCCCGTTTACTTCCTCTCAGCTCAATATCCAAAGGCCCAAACACACCTTCCAGGTGAAGCAGCGCTTTACCTGCACTTCTCACAATCAAGTCAACTGCATTCGCTGTTCACAATGTGGTCTCCTCTACATTTGTGGAAATGAAGCATAGCCTGCGTGATCACTTTGCAAAACATCAGCTCTGCCTGAGCTTCCAGTTGCCTGCCACTTTAACATACCACCCTGTTACCTGGCCAACATCTCTGTCTCAGGCTTGCTGCAGTGCTCCAGTGAAGCTCAGCCCAAGCTGGAAGCACAGCACCTCATTTTCCACCTGGGGATCCTGTAGCCCTCAGGACTCAATATTGAGTTCAATGATTTTAGGGCCTGAAGTCCCCCATGTCCAGCCCCCAACCCCACACACCTGTTATCACATATTCTGCCATTACACACTACCTATTGTTAGCCACTAACAGTCTCCATTAACAGCTGTGCACCCTCCCAGCCAGATCATTATCGACTCCTTTGTCTGTTCAACTGTTCTTTTTTCTCTTTGGAATCTATCCCCACCTGTCTTTTACTCCTTACTCCTTCCCCCACCCTATCGTCTGCAAATAAACCAACATTTGCTTAGTTACCATCAGTTCTGAGGAAGCTCTGATTTCTCTTCACAGATACTGCCAGATCTGTTGAACTTTTCCACCAACTTCCGTTTTTGTTGCAGCTAATTTCAATGATCTTTTCTCATTAAAGTAATCTTGAGAGACTAGCATTCCTTGCTGCAGATTGAACGTAGGATGTTTGAGGGATACCCATTTTACAAAGGCAAGTTAGGCTTGGAATCTGCAATTAGTCATTTTTATGACCCAAATAAAGGAATTTTAAGCATTTTAAGGTGAATCTTGGTAAGTTACACACATCTATGTTTTCACAAGGAAAGTTAAAACCCAATCCAAGATACGCTTTTGGCCAAATTCCCAACTGAGTCTCCCGGGAGTATGATATCATTTTGTGCAATTAGAAATATGGAATTTCATGATACTCAGTAACTAATGGACTCAACAGATGTATGCTGCATGACTGTTATTGTCAAACTGTCTTCTGATCCATACAAAATTAGTTCTAAACGTTAACCAAAGAAACCCCAAAGAACTTGCCACACATCAGCCTAAAGCGTTTTATAATAAACTCTAACATTTACCCCACAACCAAGATCAGACAACCAAGTCTATAATTCTCTGTTCCTCTCTACCTCCTTTTTTTTTAAGCAGTGAGGTTGCATTATTTACCCTCCAATTGCTAGGAACTGTCCCAGAGTCTACAGAATCTTGAAAGATGATCACCAATGCATCCATTATTTCTACAGCAACTTCACAGTTCTCTGGGATGTGTATTATCAAGTCCTGGGGATTTATCAGCCTTTAATTCTGTGAATTTCCCAAAAACTATTTCACCACTCATACTGTTTTACTTTAGTTCCACTCTTTCACTAGGATGCATGTACCCCAATATCTTTGGGACATTATTTGTGTCATAGAGTCAGACAGTCATAGAGATGTACAGCATGGAAGCAGACCCTTCCGTCCAACTCGCCCATTCCAACCAGATATCCCAACCCAATCTAGTCCCACCTGCCAGCACCTGGCCCATATCCCTCCAAGCCCTTCCTACTCATATACCCATCCAGATGCCTTTTAAATGTTGCAATTGTACCAACCTCCACCACTTCCTCTGGCAGCTCATTCCATACATGCACCACATTTTGTCTTCCTTTGTGAAGACAGAAATGTGTATTTAATTGCTCTGTCATGTCTTTAAATAGGGAGGGTTGTCAGCAACATGGCCAGGATATGTCGGATCCTTTCCTGAGTGCCTTGGAACAAAGGATCTCCCCCATTGGGAACACACCAGGATTTGCCTGCCATGCCTCTTCCATAGCAAGCCTCCCATTGCTGCAGGAACACCAGTGGCAATGGGACATGCCTGCCATAGTGACAATGATTGGTCTTCTAGTCAGTAACACAATGGAAAGAGGTGGGAAAGCTATGTACTCACAATCCACCAAATTCCTACCAGGTCAAATATCCTCAACCAGTGATCCTGCCATAAGATTCCTAGTCAATGCTGCAGGTCAAGAATACCTTTGAAAGCGTTCTTGGTTGATCTGAATTATATCAACAATATACGAACAGCAGAATTCCACCCTCCACTGTAATTTACTGCCATATTGTATTCAACTGTTTTCTCATAAAATATAGGGATGGCAGTCAGGAATTTCTGATTTTTTTTCTAAGTGGGTTGGCAGACGCCATAATGCATTGGATATCCTTTACCACCAGTGTTTTATAGGATCCCAGGACAGGACTATCCTCAGCAACACCCCTGGCAAAGCCACTCCTGGTGAAAACCTCCAAACGACCATATCTCTCAACAGTTTGATTTGAAGAAAAATGTCTACATTCTTGGTGATTCATTAAAAATAACAGATAAGAATTGTCTAAGGAAACTGTTTTGGAGAGAGACTGGGCTTAGAGTGTTTTGAGAGCTCGCTATTAATTTTATACAATGTAATGAATGAAAACATTCCTATTTTTGTCTAAACTTGCTGTGTAGAAGCAGCTGAAATGCTAATCTTACAAACTGCAAAACACCCCTAATTATAAACTTGAATGAAGAATAGGATCTAGTGTTTTCAAAAGCCCGTATTGTCACTCACCTCCTGACTGTTTTAAAAAGTGTGTTCAGTTAAAATTGACTTGTATCTGAACTAAAAGTAATTCTGAATGGTTAACTTTGCAGTGCTTGAAGAATCGAGAGTGTAGTGCAGGAAAAGCACAGCAGGTCAGGCATCTGATGAGCAGGAAAATTGACATTTTGGGCAAAAGCCCTTCATCAGGAATGAGGCTGGGAGCCTCAGGGGCTGAGAGATAAATGGGAGAGGGGTGGGGCTGGGGGAAGATAGTTGGGAGTGCGATAGGTGGATGGACTTGGGAGTGAAGGTGATAGGTCAGAGAGGAGGATGGAGCGGATAGGTGGGAAGGAAGAAGGAAGAGGGAAGAGGGAAAGCATGCAGAGTTGAAGTACATTCTAAAATGGATCTTTAGCCAATGAAAAATAAAACTACTGTGGGAAGCACAGATCCTTCCTTTATTCCAGCTATTGTATGTAAAGACAGGACTGCAGTCTTCATCACGGGCTGAGCCCAACTCTGAAAAAGGTTGATTTCGTATTTAATGAGTCACTCTCCTTGTTATAATATGATAAAAGAGACAGGACCTAAAATCTTGCTTTATGTGACTGTGTTTTCTTGCTGCAGAATTCAGGATTGCAGGCTGCTGCCCAGATTGACAGCCCGAATGCTCTCAATGCAGTGCAGAAAAAAAACATGAAAGCCATTGTGTCCAGCTTCCGCCAGAGACTTCAGCAAAAACCCCCATCTGACTTTCCCTTCCAGCTGTTCCTTCAGGCAAGTCAGAAACATACAGCATTTGAGCTCCAGTGTAAAACCTCATCTTACCCATGACTGCAACCACTGAATTCCAAAAGCCACTTTGTTAGACATGCCACTGCTCACTGGTCACTCACATAACTCTCCTACTAACTTTTGTTTAGTGCTTATATCATCTGCCTTTCTAATGGAATACCTCAGGACATTTGCAAATAATGTCAGATCTCTGGTTTCTTTGTTCGGAGGTAAAGAAACCCGTGAGATGCAAGAACTGAATGACTGTTGCCAAAAATGACACAAAGAGTAGCCCAGAGTCGATGATGACTGTAGGACTGAATGAATCAGAACAGATGTTGCGAGATGTTGAATCGCTCAGAGAGATTATTTTGAAACGAACTGGATGAATTTTAGCAGGCAACACATAACCCAACACAACAAATGTTTATGTTGGTACTGATTTCAAATTTACAGATGATGTGATGCATTGTTAAAAGTTTGTTCTTGGAGATGAATGGATTAAAAATCATATCAACTTAAACAAAAGATGAGCTTTTCTTAACCTGGTGATCTTTAAGTTTTGACTAGATATGGTAAAATTGATCTTAACAAATAGTTCAAGTTCACAACTCAGCGCTGAAATTATTTTTGCAAATTGTCTGACAGTATTCGAAAACACTAATGATAATTTGACTTGATACAAAGGAGTGATAAAAAGGTGATGTTGGATCTACCTCATTATAGATCGTTCAACTTCTGAAATTAAAATCAGGAAATAAGTAAAAATAACATTAAAACTAAAATGATCCCAATTGAATGAAGACTTTCTGAAGAAAGGTTTTGCACTCAAAACGTTAATTGTCCACAGCTATATACTTCTCAGTAAATCAGTTTAACTTATTATATTTCAATGTCATGGAGAGGAAGCATTTTTCAACTATATTAAATAAAAGTCAGGGTGCAAATTAGAGAGTTTTACATCAGGATCATAACATAAATTAGATTCTGTTATTTTATTCAGTACATTTAGCTAACCCAGAACAATATCAAGGTAGCTAGCTGGATGGATGAATTGAATGGTTGACTATTGGGTTAACCATGACGACTCTGCCTTTATAGTTCCAATTCCCTTCTCTTTCTCTGTAAACAGAATAAAAGACAAACCCATTTGGGACTGAGATGAGGAAGCACTTCTTCACTCAGAAGGGTGAATATTTGTAACTCTGTACCCCAGAAGGATGTGGAAGTTCCATCATTGAGTAACTTCAAGATGGAGATGGATAAATCTTTAGAGACAAATGAGTTATGGAATGTGGGGATAACATGGGAAATTGTCATTGAGGGAGATGGTCAGCAATGGTCTAGTATGCCAGAGCAAGCTCGAGAGACTGAATCATTTACTCCTGTTGCGTGTGCTTTTTTTAGTCCTTAGTATTGCATTCATTCATACTCTCCTTCCAGCAATTCAGTGTATTCTGCATTAATGGTCTTCTTCAAGCAGAAATGCCACAAATGCCTTAATCACAAATTCTATATCCAGTACTCCACACTGAGAGGAAGCATTGCTTGCATTGAGGTGAAAGAGCTTACATTAATATCATAATATTCATCTCCTGAAGGAATTTAGAGGGAAGGAGTTACGTTTATAAATTGATATCACTGTTGGGCCTGCAAATACAGCAAACAATTTGTAAACAGCAAGATCCCAAAACAACAGATGAAATGAATGACCTGCTTTGGCATTGGTTGAATGAAGAATATTGACCAAGACATCAGGGGAACTCCCTGATCCTCTTTGACCATTCACAAGGCTGGCAATTAATGTCACTGCTTAATGTACCTACCGAAACAAGACACCTCTGGCAATGCAGCATTCCCTCAGCTCTGCATGATTTTATTTCCTGGGGAACATGGCCTAGCAAGCAGACGGCCCATATTGACCATCTGCAAAGATACTTCAGCAATTCTTACAGATGGGCGCATCATTGTGTCCTGGACACATCATCAGGAGAGAATGGGAATGGTTTTTAACACAGGATCAGCGACAGCAAGAGCTCAGTGAGAGAAATGATAGTCAGGGGTGAAGTGCAGGGGAAAGGAGACAGCCTCTTGGCTAACAAGGAACCTGAAAATCCTCCCCCATCACAATAAATTGTCACAGTCTCATCTCTCATCTGTATCTGGTTCAATTCCTGATTGGATTGATGAGAATGGGAAGCCACCATGGCTCCTTTGCTTAGTCTCCAGCAATCCCATAGACCCCCTTCACCCAGCTCCAACACTCTCGCTCCACCTTCCACCTGGCTTTTTAATTACATTTGATCGGTTCATTGAGAACTGTCAACATGATTTTGGTCGCCTCAATTTCTCTGTTCCCCCCTTCATCCAATCCAACCTGTCTCCCTTTGAACTGACTGCACTCCGTGCTCTCAAATCCAACCCTGTCTTTGTTATTAAGCCTGCTGATGAGGGTGGTGCTGTTGTAGTCTGGCGGATTGACCTCTACATTGGGGAGGCTGAGCAGCAGTTCTCAGATACCTCCTCCTATCTCTCATAGACTATGACCCCACCACGGAGTATCACACCATGGTATTCACTATGCTCACTGATCTCATTTCATCGGGTGGTGACCCCCCCCAACCTTCCCCACTGCCTCCAAGCTGATAGTCCTCCTAGCCCCACACAGCTCTCCTTTACCTATTTCTGAAGATCCACAAACCAGACTGTCGGACCCATTGTTTCTGCCTGCTACTGCCCCACAGAACTCATCTCTTCCTACCATGACTCAGCCATCCTCCAGTCCCTGCCCACTTACATATTTAATTCCTCTGACGCTTTGCGCACCAGTTTCAGAATTTCCAGTTTGCAGGCTCCAACCACCTCCTCATTACCATGGAGGTGCAATCCCCGTTACACGCCCAACCCCCGGCAGGATGGTCTCAGAGCTCTCTGCTTCTTCCTGGAGCAAAGGCCTGAACTGTCTCCATCCATCACCACCCTCCCCCGCCAGGCCGAGCCCATCCTCACCCTCAACAACTTCTCTTTTAACTCCCCTCGATTTCTTCAGAGGGGTAGCTATGGGTTAAGCCTACATCTTCATTGGGTACATGGAACATTCCTTGTTCCAGTCCTATTCCAGCCCCAACACACAACTTCTTTTCTGATATAGTGATGATGTCAACAGTGCTGTTTCCGTCTCGTCAGCAATTGGGAAAGTTCATCACCTTCACTTCCAATTTCCACCCCGCCCTTATTTTCACCTGGTCTATCTCTGACTCCTCCCTTCGCTTCCTCGAAATCTCTGTTTCCATTTCTGGGGATAGACTGACCAGCAATATTCACTGTAAACCAACCGACTCCCACAGCTACTTAAACTATACATCCTCCCACCCTGCTTCCTGCAAAGACTCATAGAGTCATAGAGATGTACAGCATGGAAACGGATCCTACAGTCTAACCGGTCCATGCCAACCAGATATCCCAACCCAGAGGTTAGATCAGAGTGGTACTGGAAAAGCACAGCAGGTCAGGCAGCATCCGAGGAGCAGGAAAATCGACGTTTCGGGCAAAAGCATTCCTGATGAAGGGCTTTAGCACGAAACGTCGATTTTCCTGCTCCTCAGATGCTGCCTGACCTGCTGTGCTTTTCCAGTACCACTCTGAGCTAAACTCTGGTTTCCAGCATCTGCAGTACTCACGTTTGCCTAGATATCCCAACCCAATCTAGTCCCACCTGCCAGCACCCGGCCCATATCCCTCCAAACCCTTCCTATTCATATACCTATCCAAATGACTTTTAAATGCCCCACTCCAGGGAAAAGACTTTGTCTATTTATCCTATCCATGCCCCTCATAATTTTGTAAACCACATAGGATCACCCTTCAGCCTCCGATGCTCCAGGGAAAACAGCCCCAGCCTGTTCAGCCTCTCCCTATAGCTCAAATCCTATAGCAACATCCTTTTAAATCTTTTATGAACCCTTTCAAGTTTCACAACATCTTTCCGATAGGAAGGAGACCAGAATTGCACGCCATATTCCAGTGGTCTAACCAATGTCCTATACAGCCACAACATGACCTCCCAACTCCTGTACTCAATACTCTGACCAGTAAAGGAAAGCATACCAAACGCGTTCTTCACTATCCTATCTAACTGCAACTTCACTTTTCAGGAGCTATGAACCTGTACTCCAGGGTCTCTTTGTTCAGAAAAACTCCCTAGGACCTTACCATTACGTGTATAAGTCCTGCTAAGATTTGCTTTCCCAAAATGCAGCACCTCGCATTTATCTGAATTCAACTCCATCTGCCACTTCTCAGCCCATTGATCCATGTGATCAAGATCCTGTTGTAATCTGAGGTAACCTTCTTCGCTGTCCACTACACCTCCAATTTTGGTGTCATCTGCAAACTTACTAATTGTAACTCTTATGCTTACATCCAAACCATTTATATAAATGATGAAAAGCAGTGGACCCAGCACTGATCCTTGTGGCATTCCACTGGTCACTGGCCTCAAGTCTGAAAAACAACCCTCCACCACCACCCTCTGTCTGCTACCTTTGAGCCAGTTCTGTATCCAAATGGCTAGTTGTCCCTGTATTTCATGTGATCTAACCTTGCTAATCAGTCTCCCATGGGGAACCTTGTCGATTGCCTTACTGAAGTCCATATAGATCACATCTACTGCTCTGCCCTCATCAATCCTCTTTGTTACTTCTTCAAAATAAAGTTCCTCTGTCTCCATCACATTTGTTCCAGCAAGGCCAACATTGACAAGGGAGTCTTTGAAATGTCCACCTTCTTCCTCAACCAAGGATTCCCCAGCACCACTGAGGACAGTTCTGAGTCCAGCCCATCTCCCGCACTTCCACCCTCCCCACCTCTCTTCCCTCCTGCAACAGCAATAGGGTTTCCCTTGTCCTTACCTACCATTCCACCAGCATCCACATCCAGAGGATCATTATCCACTATTTCCACAAGCTCCAGCGAGATGATACCAACAGACACATATTCCCCTCCCTCACCTTGTCCATCTTCTGCAGGGACAGTTCCCTCTGGGACACCATGGTCCACTCTTCCTTCACTTTCAACATCACCCCACAACCTCACGGCATCTTCCCCTGAAACCACAGAAGTTGTAATACTTGCCCAATTACCTCCTCACTCTCAGTATCCAAGGGCCTAAGCACACTTTCCAGGTGAAGCAGCACTCTACATGCACTTCACACAATCTAGTCTATTACATTCACTGCTCACAATGTGGTCTCCTCCACACTGGGGGAGACAAAGCATAGACTGGGTGACCACTTCACAAAACACCTACGTTCTGTTCACAGAAAGACCCTGAGCTCCCAGTTGCCTGCCATTTTAACATATCATCCTGTTCCCAAGTCATTTTTCGCTTGGGGACCCTGCAGTCCTGTGGAGTCAATATCGAATTCAATTATTGTAGGACCTGAACTCACCCATGTCCTAGCCCCCAACCCCACACACCAGGCCTTGTTATCACATAGGTAAAAACATTATTCCTGATGAAGGGCTTTTGCCCGAAACGTTGATTTCGAAGCTCCTCGGATGCTGCCTGAACTGCTGTGCTCTTCCAGCACCACTGATCCAGAATCTTGTTATCACATAGCCTGCCATTACACTCTACCTATTGTTAGCCACTAACAGTCTCCATTAACAGCTGTTCACTCTCCTAGCCAGAACGTTATCGCCTCCTTTGTCTGTCCAACTGCTCCTCTCTCTTTGGGCTCTATCCCCACTTATTGCTTCTCCTTACCTCCTTTGCCCACTCTATCTTCTGCATATAAACTAACATTTGCCTAGTTACCATCAGTTCTGATGGTTCCAGTCACTGGAACCAAAATGTTAACTTTGATTTCTCTTCACAGATGCTGCCAGAGCTTTTCCAGCAGCTTCTGTCTTTTTATTTTTGATTTATAACGTCTACATTTTTTCAGGCTTTTAACACAACCAGGCCCTGTTCATGTGATTAGATTAGATTCCCTACAGTGCAGAAACAGGCCCTTCAGCCCAACAAGTCCACACCGACCCTCCGAAGAGTAACCCACACAGACCTACTCACCTACTCCCTACTAATGCACCTATCACTATGGGCATATTAGCATGGCCAATTCACCTGACCCACACATCTTTGGACTGTGGGAGGAAACCAGAGCACCTGGAGGAAACCCACACAGACACGGGGAGAATGTGTAAACTCCACACAGACAGTCGCCTGAGGCTGGGATTGAACTCGGGTCCCTGGTGCTGTGAGGCAGCAGTGCTAACCACTGTGCCGCCCCAATGTGCTTGAATCCCAATCTGCATATTTACTAAGCACAACACTGATTTCAAGTGAATGCCTTTGCAAATTAAAAATTTGTTAATTAGCATGGGAGTTAGCAGATTGGGAAAGGAAAATATCGGGATACCTTCCCCCACCCCATTTAACTGAAAGATGTGGTAGAGAGGATTAAAAATCACACATCCCCATAAGTGTCCATGCTTAAGTCCAGAATGGCACCTATGCCCACCATTATAGCAGGAAAAGTACCCTCAATGAAAGAAAGCTGGCAGTTCTCTAGTTACACTGTTAACAAGGCAAGGTACACTATCAATGAAAAGAAAGTCTTCATTGATAACCTATGTATCCTCTACTAGCTATTATTTTACCTCACACTCAAAAATAACTTTCTAACCTTTTATAAAATCAAGTCAGACCTTCACAGAACTGAAGACTAAATTCTGCTTTTCTCCACTTTGGATCCTAAGCTCCCAAAAACAGTAACTCATCACAATATAAAATAAATCTAAGCACCTATTTCATTCAATTGATTGTCATTACTTTGAAATGGAGATTAACAATATTTACAGTTGGAAAAAAAGTCATATTTCAATGGACTGCACTATCAATGCTTCCTCAGGATTGGTTTATATCTGGGGCTATTATCAATGTTTGCTCAATCTTACAAGGTCACTAACCATCTATTTCAGCCGAGGGCTGTGTTCATATTTTGTTTGCCATTTTAAGGGGTTACTAAAGAATGATCTTTTATTGATAATTGTAACCAAGTTTGTGAAGGAGCCTATGCTGGTTTTCTATAAAGGCAACACAGCTCTTCTTACTTTCCTACCTTTTCCCTGTAGTCCAACAAATAGGTAATTGTCCCATTCCCTTCTGAAAACCATAATGAACCTCCATCCAAAAGTGTGGCCATTCAAACATCATGACATTCTGAACAGTTATAGAAAAGAACAATGAAACTGAAGGAGAACGAAGGTATGGGGAGATATACTAACAAACGTATTGAATTGTTTTCTACAAATTCCACAAATAAGTGCAGAGTGCATTGTCAGGGTGAGGGAGACTTGGTGAAGTGAGTCTGAGACTGAGCAAGTAACTGAGAATTTAGGTCAAAGTGGGAATTCGGGGCAGTGAAGGAAATAGATGTCTTAATTAAGGTTTGCTCCAAGAAATAAAGTCTCAAGAGCAAAATGTGAGTGGGTGAGGAAATAAGTTCAGATCAAGAGGCCAACCTGAGACCTATGGCAATAAGTTGTCATAAGTGCAGGGAAGGCAGCTGATGGGTGAGTAGGTTTGGTTAGTATTTCCAAGTGAAAGTTGGGCATTTAGATTGTGTTTAAGTCTATCTTCTTTTTTTTCTTTTTCTAAGAAATATCTTGTAAATTATTGTACTAAGTCCATTCTTATTTGATAGTTTTCAGAGTAATGACATGACAGGTCAGAGGGCTAAGTGGAGCATATATCCTGTGCTCTGTGTGATGTAATGATACACCATGCGTCCAAGACAAACCCAGTTGTAGGAAATGTCACCAGCTGCACAAGCCTGAGATCTGCATTTTGAAACTTGTGCTGTGGCTGGAATCGTTGCTGCGCTTTTGTGAGAGGTAGACAACAGCAGCAGTGACCTGCTGACTGGTTCCACTTTCACTGGGACTGGGACTGAAATCTCAAAGGAAGACCGAAGGGTCTGCTCCCATGCTGTGCATCTCTATGATTCTATGACTTGCTAGTGATGTTGGGGTTGACTTAAATTAATGCAACAGAGGGATGGGACCTTGAGGGGTGACCAAATTGATAGGAAGCAAAGTTGTTTCCAGAAAGTTGTAAGTATGCTAGAGAGACTAGAAGGCAGGAGAAACAAAGCTGAGCATTGAGTACACTTCAAAGATGGAATTATGTCAAAAAGACCCAGTACAGGCACTCTGTCTGAATGCAAAACATTAGATAATCTAAAGGCACAAATGGAGATACATGGATATGATCTAATTGCCATTGCAGAAACCTGGCCACATGACGATCTAGACTGGGTAGGCAATAGTCTAGTAGTGTTATCACAATATTATTAATCCAGAAACCCAGGTAATGTTCTGGGGACCTGTATTCTAATCCTGCTATGGCAGAGGATGAAATTTGAATTCAACAATAATCTGAAAATAAGGGCCTAATGGTGACCATGCTGATGTCAGGCAAAAAAAACCCATCTGGCTCACTAATGTCCTTCAAGGAAGGAAATCTGCCTTCCTTACCTGGTCTGGCCTAGATGTGTCTCCAGGCACGCAGCCATGTGATTGACTCAACTGGTCCAGCCAGTGATGCTCTCATCCTATGAATGAATTTTAAAAAGGGGACTGGGAATTGAATATTCAAGGATATTCAATGGTTATGACAGATAGACAGACAAGAAGGAAAATGAGGTGGAGTTGCACTGAGCATAAGGAAGGGATCAATACATTAGTAAGGGAAAATGTCAGGTTAGAAAATAATGTATGGAATCTTGTGAAACTAAGAAACAGCAAAGAGTAGCAGACATCAGTTAGACCTATTGATAGGCCACACATAGTATTAATCAGGAGACAAGAGATGCATTTACCATGACCCCAATTATCATGGGTGTCTTCAATCTGCAAATAGACTGGGTAAACCAATAGAGCACTAAAATAATGAAAGATGAGTTTTTGGAATGTGTTAGG
Organism: Chiloscyllium plagiosum; assembly: GCF_004010195.1. NCBI lineage: Eukaryota > Metazoa > Chordata > Chondrichthyes > Orectolobiformes > Hemiscylliidae > Chiloscyllium > Chiloscyllium plagiosum. Next base: position 24,767,783 of record NC_057710.1, on the reverse strand, counting down.
GATGGTTTTCCAGAGAAGTTGACTTTTGGACACTTCCTTATTTTATTTGGAACAGTTCATGAACAGGAGTTGTTTGAATTGTACCTGAAACATTGATTCACTACACCTTCAGAGTTTCTGGAGTACACTCACGGATTGTAAATCTCAAATTCTCTTTGATTCTCAAAATTGTCAAAAGCATTTCTGCCCTCAGTTTCAGTAATGGCAGTTCCCCTTTCATAGCGCCAACTTCCTCTTTGTGCTATGAATGCTGCTGGAAATGAATGATTTCCTAGGAATTCCTATTTTGGTGTTACAGGAAGGATATTATTAAATGGGAGCGGGTTTTAGAGGAGATTTACCAGGATGTTGCCAGGTACGGAGGGTTTGAGTTATAAAGAAAGACTGGATAGGCTAGGACTTTTCTCACTGCAGCGTAAGAGGTTGAGAGGTGACCTTCTATAAGTTTATAAAATCATGAGAGGCATGGATAGGGTTAATGGTCGATGTCTGTATAGGCTGCCCATATTTGAAAGACACAAAACAAGGGATAAAACAGAATTAAACATCCTGCTCAGTATTAAGTGAAACATAATGGTACCTTTGAACAGGGCTACTCCAAGGTGAATGGGTGGCCCTATACAACAGCCATCCAAGACAGTTTGATAAGAGGCTGTCTAAGGATAGACACAAGTTCATTAAAATATGACAAGTGATTGATTCCAGCCTCATTGATGAAAGGATGTTGTCCCAAAAGGTGAACAGTGCCAGTTAAAACAAGGGATATAAATATCAGTCCATGAGATAGTCAGCTGAACTCATCACGCAGCTATGAAAACAACAGCTAGTTATTTTGTAGTAATCAGTTGTTTTCTTTTGAAGTTATTCATAATATTAAGGAACAGGTTCGAGTTAAAGATTCTTCAGATAATCATAGACATAAAGTTCAACATAATTATAGATACACATATATAACCAAAGTATAATAGAGGCATTAGGGGAAAAACTTTCAAACATAGCTATGAAAGTTAATTAGTCTTTGCAAATGCTTCCCTTATCTCGAAAAGAGATGCCTGACACATCCTGAATGAAGTAGATTGTTCACAACTTATTAATTGCTCACACTAGGAGTAGCTGTAATACCTTACATACAACTAACTTTATAATAGGAATTAACACGACAAATCTTATAGCAGGTAGTTAGAGCCAACTGTTTTGTATTTTTCATTTTTTTAATTGACACAGTGGCAAGTATAAGAGGAGTAGCAGAATTTGATAGAGATAGCAAAGGAATAGAAAGGGCAACAGAATTTGAACAGTCCTTACACACAATGAAGTCTGGAACTGGTCCAAAGGAGTATAACCAATAACTTTGGATTGAAAATTCATAGGATGCAAAGATCCTAATGCCAGGAGATTGCAATCTCTATTAAACACCACGAGATCATGGGAATTTGGGGCTGTCCGTAGGAATGCTCATCATTGATTAAGTATTTCACAGGATTGGATGTATAGAATAGGAGAAGGACATAGTGACCACGTTGTATATAATACAAAATATATAATAATGCTGTATTTCACTGTAAAGAGCAGAGCGTCATTGATCAATATGATGAGGCTGCATTTGGGGAAGATCTTCTGCGCTCTCCCTGCATTAACCAGTTGATTCTTCAATAGAAATAAAGTCTGCCACACATCTAAATCCTGCCTGCCTCCTGAGTCTCTGTCCTGGCTCAGGGGGGTTATGCACTAACAGTGTCTTTTCCCTAGAATGCGGGATTTCAAGACTAGGGGACATTTTTAAGGTGAGAGGACAGAGAATCAAAAAGAACATAAAGGGCAAAGAGTTCATATGTGGAAAGCACGCCCTGAGGACATGGGCACAGTTACAACGTTTAAAAGACATTTGGGGAAGTACTCTCCAGTAGAGTTTTTTTTTGCTCTGCCCTTTTTCTTTCATTTCTCCATTTTTGTCCTTTTTTCTATAGTTTTCTTCTTTCTGAAACTTTTAACTTAAACTTACCTGGAGGGGAAAGTAGGCAGCAACTCCACACCAAACCTCCAGGTCCAGCAGGGGTCAGTGAGTCCCAGACCAGGCCAGTAGGGGGCCCTAAGACCCAGACCAGGTCAGCAGGGGGGGCAGTGAGTCCCACACCAGGTCAGTAGGGGGCTGTGAGTCCTAGACCAGGCCAGCAGGGCGCCAGTGAGTCCCACACCAGGCCAGAATGGGGCTGTGAGTCCCACACCAGGCCAGAAGGGGGCTGTGAGTCCCACACCAGGCCAGCAGGGGGCTGTGAGACCCACAGCAGGCCAGCAGGGGGCCGTGAGTCTCACACCAGGTCAGCAGGGGGCAGTGACTCCCAGACCAGACCAGCAGGGGGGGGCATGAGTCCCACACGAGGCCAGCAAGGGGCTGTGAGTCCCAGACCAGGCCAGCAGGGGGCTGTGAGTCCCAGACCAGACCAGCAAGGGGCAGTGAGTCCCACACCAGGCCAGCAGGGGGCCATGAGTCCCAGACCAGGCCAGCAGGGGGCAGTGAGTCCCAGACCAGACCAGCAGAGGGCCATGAGTTCCAGACCAGGCCAGCAGGGGCTGTGATCCCAGACCAGGACAACAGGGGGCAGTTAGTTCCAGACCAGGTCAGCAGGGGGCCAGTGAGTTCCACCCCAGGTCAGCAGGGGGACATAAGTCCCGGACAAGGTCAGCAAGGGGCAGTAAGTCCCAAACCACGGCAGCAGGGCGGCAGTGAGACCCACACCAGGCCAGGAGGGGGCCGTGAGTTCTAGAAAAGGTCAGCAGGGGGCCGTGAGTTCCAGACCAGGTTAACAGGGGCAGTGAGTCCCAGACCAGGCCAGCAGGAGGCTGTGAGTCCCACACCAGGCCGGAAGGGGGCAGTGAGACCCACACCAGGCCAGCAGGGGGGCAGTGAGTCCCAGACCAGTTCAGCAGGGGGCTGTGAGTCCCAGACCAGGCCAGCAGGGGGGCAGTGAGTCCCACACCAGGTCAGCAAGGGGCAGTGAGTCCCACACCAGGTCAGCAGTGGGCTGTCAGTCCCACACTTGGCCAGCAGGGGACAGTGAGTTCCACATCAGGCCAACAAGGGGTGGTGAGTCCCAGACCAGGCCAGCAGGGGGCCGTGAGTTCCAGACCAGGCCAGAAGAGGCAGTGAGTCCCACTCAAGGACAGCAGAGGGCTGTGAGTTCCAGACCAGGCAAGCAGGGGGCCGTGAGTTCCAACCAGGTCAGCAGGGGACCGTGAGTCCCACACCAGGCCAGCAGGGGGCCATGAGTCCCAGACCATGCCAGCAGGGGGGCAGTGAGTCCCATACCAGGTCAACAGGGGGCAGTGAGTTCCAGACCAGGCAAGCTGGGGGCTGTGAGTCCCACACCAGGCCAGCAGAGGGCAGTGAGTCCCAGACCCAGCAATCAGTGGACCGTGAGTCCCACTCCAGGCCAGCAGGGGGCAGTAAGTCCCAAACCAGGCCAGCAAAGGGCTGTGAATCCCAGACCAAGTCAGTTGGGGGCAGTGAGTTCGACACCAGACCAGCAGTGAGGCAGTGAGTCCCACCCCAGGCCAGCAGGGGACTATGAGTCCCACACAAGGCCAGCAGGCTTCCATGAGTCCCACACCAGGTCAGCTGGGGGCCGTGAGTCCCAAACCAGGACAGCAGGGGGCCGTGAGTTCAAGACCCGGTCAGCAGGGAGCAATGAGTCCCAGATCAGGCCAGCAGGGGACTGTGAGTCCCACACCGTGCCAGCAGGGGCTGTGAGTTCCAGACCAGGCCAGCAGTGGAGCAGTGAGTCCCAGACCAGGCCAGCAGGGGGCCGTGAGTCCCAAACCACGCCAGCAGGGGGGCCATGAGTCCCAGACCAGGCCAACAGGGGGCAGTGAGTTCCAGACCAGGCCAGTGGGGGGACAGTGAATCCCACACCAAGACAGCAGGGGCCAGTGAGTTCACACCAGGCCAGCAGGGGGCCGTGATTCCCACACCAGGCCAGTTGGGGGCCGTGAGTTCCAGACCCGGTCAGCAGGGAGCAATGAATCCTAGATCAGGCCAGCAGGGGGCTGCGAGTCCCACACCGGGCCAGCAGGGGGCAGTGAGTTCCAGACCAGACCAGCAGGGGGCCGGGATTCCCACACCAGGCCAGTAGGGGGCCGTGAGTTCCAGACCAGGCCAGCAGGGGGCTGTGAGTCCCACACAAGGCCAGCAGGGGGCAGTGAGTTCCAGACCAGGTCAGCAGGGGGCCATGAGTCCCACACTAGGCCAGCAGAGGGCCGTGAGTTCCAAACCAGGTCAGCAGGGGGCAGTGAGTTCCAGAGCAGGTCAGCAGGGGGCCGTGAGTCCCAGACCAGGCCAGCAGGGGGGCAGTGAGTCCAGACCAGGTCAGCAGGGGGCAGTGAGTCCCACAGCAGGCCAGCAGGACGCCGTGAGTCCCACACCAGGCCAGCAGGGGGGCAGTGAGTCCCTGACCAGGCCAGCAGGGGGCCGTGAGTTCCAGGCCAGGTCAGCAGGGGGCAGTGAGTCCCAGACCAGGCCAGCAGTAGGCCGTTGGTTCCAGACCAGGTCAGCAGGGTGCAGTGAGTCCCACACCACGCCAGCTGGGGGCTGTGAGTCACACTCCAGGTCAGCAGGGGGCAGTGAGGCCCAGACCAGGCGAGCAGGGGGCTGTGAGTCACACACCAGGTCAGCAGGGGGCAGTAAGGCCCAGACCAGGCGAGCAGGGGGCTGTGAGTCACACACCAGGTCAGCAGGGGGCAGTAAGGCCCAGACCAGGCCAGCAGGGGGCTGTGAGTCACACACCAGGTCAGCAGGGGGCTGTGAGTCACACACCAGGTTAGCAGGGGGCAGTGAGGCCCAGACCAGGCGAGCAGGGGGCTGTGAGTCACACACCAGGTCAGCAGGGGGGCAGTGAGTCCCAGACCAGGCCAGCAGAGGACTTTGAGTCCCACACCAGGCGAGCAGGGGGCCGTGAGACGCAGACCAGGACAACAGTGGGCCATGAGTTCCACACCTGGCGAGCAGGGGGCTGTGAGTCACAGACCAGGCCAGCAGTGGGTCGTGAGTCCCACACCAGGCCAGCAGGGGGGCCGTGAGTCCCAGACTAGGCCAGCAGGGGGGCAGTGAGTCCCACACCAGGCCAGCAGGGGCAGTTAGTTCCAGACCAGTTCAGCAGGGAGCCAGTGAGTTCCAGACCAGGTCAGCAGGAGGCCAGTGAGTTCCAGACCAGGTCAGCAGGGGGCCATAAGTCCCAGAGCAGGTCAGCAGGGCGGCAGTGAGTCCCACTCCAGGCCAGCATGGGGCCGTGGGTCCAACACCAGGCCAGCAGGGAGCTGTCAGTCCTACACCAGGTCAGCAGGGGACAGTGAGTTCCAGACCAGGCCAGCAGTGGTCCGTGAGTCCCACAACAGGCCAGCAGGGGGCTGTGAGCCACACATCTGTCCAGTTGGGGGCCGTGAGTTCCAGACCAGGCCAGCAGAGGGCAGTGAGTTCCACTCAAGGACAGCAGAGGGCAGTGAGTTCCAGACCAGGCCATCAGGGGGCCGTGAGTTCCAGACCAGGTCAGCAGGGGGCCGTGAGTCCCACACCAGGCCAGTAGGGGGCCGTGAGTTCCAGACCAGGCCAGCATGGGGCCGTGGGTCCAACACCAGGCCAGCAGGGGGCTGTCAGTCCTACACCAGGTCAGCAGGGGACAGTGAGTTCCAGACCAGGCCAGCAGTGGTCCGTGAGTCCCACAACAGGCCAGCAGGGGACTGTGAGTCCCAGACCGGGCCAGCAGTGGGCAGTGAGTCCCAGATCAGGCCAGCAGTGGGCCGTGAGTCCCACACCAGGCCAGCAGGGATCTGTGAGTTCCAGACCAGGTCAACAGGGGCCAGTGAGTTCCAAACCAGGTCAGCAGGGGGCCATAAGTCCCAGAGCAGGTCAGCAGGGCGGCAGTGAGTCACACTCCAGGCCAGCTAGGGGCCGTGGGTCCAACACCAGGCCAGCAGGGGGCTGTCAGTCCTACACCAGGTCAGCAGGGGACAGTGAGTCCCAGACCAGGCCAGCAGGGAGCCGTGAGTTCCAGACCAGGTCAACAGGGGGGCAGTGAGTCCCACACCAGGACAGCAGGGGGCTGTGAGTCGCAGACCAGGCCAGCAGTGGGCCGTGAGTCCCACACCAGGCCAGCAGGGGGGCCGTGAGTCCCAGACTAGGCCAGCAGTGGGCTGTGTGTCCCAGACCAGGTCAGCAGGGGGCTGTGATCCCAAACCAGGCCAGAAGGGCGGGAGTGTGTCCTACACCAGGCCAGCAGTTGGCAGTTAGTTCCAGACCAGGTCAGCAGGGGGCCAGTGAGTTCCAGACCAGGTCAGCAGGGGTCCATAAGTCCCAGACAAGGTCAGCAGGGGGCAGTGAGTCCCAAACCACAGCAGCAGGGCGTCAGTTAGTCCCACTCCAGGCCAGCAGGAGGCCGTGAGTCCGACACCAGGCCAGCAGGGGGCTGTCAGTCCTACACCAGGTCAGCAGGGGGCTGTGAGTTCCAGACCAGGTCAGCAGGGGGGATGTGAGTTCCAGACCAAGCCAGCAGTGGGTCGTGAGTCCCACACCAGGCCAGCAGTGGACTGTGAGTCCCAGGCCAGGCCAGCAGATGGCCATGAGTCCCACACCAGGCCAGCAGGGGGCAGTGAGTCCCAGACCAGGCCAGCAGGGGGCACTGAGTCCCAGACCAGGCTAGCAGGGAGCGGAGAGTTCCAGACCAGGCCAGCAGTGGGCCGTGAGTCCCACACCAGGCCAGCAGGGGGCCGTCAGTCCTACACCAGGCCAGCAGGGGGCTGTCAGACCTACACCAGGTCAGCAGGGGGCTGTGAGTTCCAGACCAGGTCAGCAAGGGGGATGTGAGTTCCAGACCAGGCCAGCAGTGGGTCATGAGTCCCACACCAGGCCAGCAGTGGACTGTGAGTCCCAGGCCAGGCCAGCAGTGGGCCATGAGTCCCACACCAGGCCAGCAGGGGGCAGTGAGTCCCAGACCAGGCCAGCAGTGGGCAGTGAGTCCCACACCAGGCCAGCAGGGGACAGTGAGTCCCAGACCAGGCCAGCAGTGGGCCGTGAGTCCAACACCAGGCCAGCAGGGAGCGGAGAGTTCCAGACCAGACCAGCAATGGGCCGTGAGTCCCACACCAGCCCAGCAGGGAGCCGAGAGTTCCAGGCCAGGCCAGCAGTGGGCCGTGTGTCCCACACCAGCCCAGCAGGGGGCAGTGAGTTCCAGACCAGGTCTGCAGGAGGACAGTGAGTCCCACACCAGGCCAGCAGGGGGCTATGAGTCCCACACCAGGCCAGCAGGGGGCTGTGATTTCCAGACCAGGTCAGCAGGGGGGATGTGAGTTCCAGTTTGAACTTTATTGCTGGAACAGCACAGCAGGTCAGGCAGCATCCAGGGAACAGGAGATTCGACGTTTCGGGCACAGGCCCTTCTTCGGGCCTGTGCCCGAAACGTCGAATCTCCTGTTCCCTGGATGCTGCCTGACCTGCTGTGCTGTTCCAGCAATAAAGTTTCAACTTTGATCTCCAGCATCTGCAGACCTCACTTTCTCCTCGAGGATGTGAGTTCCAGACCAAGCCAGCAGTGGGCTGTGAGTCCCACACCAGGCCACAGGGGTCTGTGAGTCCCAGACCAGGCCAGCAGTGGGCAGTGAGTCCCACACCAGGCCAACAGGGGGCAGAGAGTCCCAGACCAGACCAGCAGTGGGCCGTGAGTCCCGCACCAGCCCAGCAGGGAGCCGAGAGTTCCAGGCCAGGTCAGCAGTGGGCCGTGAGTCCCACACCAGCCCAGCAGCGGGCAGTGAGTTCCAGACCAGGTCAGCAGGAGGGCAGTGAGTCCTACACCAGGCCAGCAGGGGGCTATGAGTCCCACACCAGGCCAGCAGGGGCCTTGAGTCCCACACCAGGTCAGCAGGGGACTGTCAGTCCCACACCAGGTCAGCAGGGGGCAGTGAGTCCAACACCAGGCCAGCAGGGGACCGTGAGTCCCAGACCAGGCCTGCAGTGGGCGTGAGTCCCACACCAGGTCAACAAGGGGCAGTGAGTTCCAGACCAGGCCAGCAGGGGGCAGTGAGTCCCACACCACGCCAGCAGGGAGCAGTTAGTTCCAGACCAGGCCGACAGGGTGTGTGAGTCCAGGACCAAGCCAGCAGTGGGCAGTGAGTCCCAGACCTGGCCAGCAGGGGGCAGCGAGTTGTAGACCAAGTCAGCAGTGGGCCTGTGAGTCCTAGACCAGGCCAGCAGAGGGCCTTGAGTTCCAGACCAGGCCTGCAGGGGCTGTGAGTCCCAAACCAGGTCAGCAGGGGGCAGTGAGTTCCAGACCAGGCCAGCAGAGGGCCTTGAGTTCCAGACCAGGTCAGCGGGGGCTGTGAGTCCCAGACCAGGCCAGCAGGGGGCAGTGAGTTCCAGATCAGGCCAGCAGTGGGCCGTGAGTCCCACACCAGGCCAGCAGGGAGCCATGAGTTCCAGACCAGGTCAACAGGGGGCTGTGAGTTCCAGACCAGGTCAGCAGGGGGGCAGTTAGTCCCACACCAGGCCAGCAGGGGGCTGTGATCGCAGACCAGGCCAACAGGGGGGCCGTGAGTCCCAGACTAGGCCAGCAGTGGGCCGTGTGTCCCAGACCAGGCCAGCAGGGGGCAGTGAGTCCCAGACCAGGCCAGCAGGGGGCCGTGAGTCTCACACCAGGCCAGCAGGGGACTGTCAGTCCCACACCAGGTCAGCAGGGGGCAGTGAGTCCAACACCAGTCCAGCAGGGGGCCGTGAGTCTCACACCAGGCCAGCAGGGTACTGTCAGTCCCACACCAGGTCAGCAGGGGGTTGTGAGTCGCACACCAGGTCAGGAAGGGGCAGTGAGTGCCAGACCAGGCCAGCAGGGGGCAGTGAGTCCTACACCAGGCCAGCAGGGAACTGTGAGTTCCAGACCTGGCAGGCAGGGGGCTGTGAGTCCCAGACCAGGCCAGCAGGGGGGACTGTGTATCCCAGACCAGGCCAGCAGGGGGGCAGTGAGTCCCAGACACGGCCAGCAGAGCGCTGTGAGTTCCAGACCAGGCCAGCAAGGGGCTGTGAGTCCCAGACCAGGCCAGCAGGGGGCCATGCGTCCCTCACCAGGCCATCAGGGGGCTGTGAGTTCCAGACCAGGCCAGCTGGGGGTGTGAGTCCTGAAACAAGCCAGTAGTGGGCAGTGAGTCCCAGATCAGGCCAGCAGGGGGCAGTGAGTCCCAGACTAGGCCAGCAGGGGGGCAGTGAGTCCAAGACCTGGCCAGCAGGGGGCCGTGAGTCGCAGACCAGGCCAGCAGTGGGCCGTGAGTCCCACACCAGGCCAGCAGGGGGGCCGTGAGTCCCAGACTAGGCCAGCAGTGGGCTGTGTGTCCCAGACCCGGCCAGCAGGGTCCAATGAGTCCCAGACCAGGCCAGCAGGGGGGTGTGATCCCAGACCAGGCCAGAAGGGCGGCAGTGTGTCCCACACCAGGCCAGCAGTGGGCAGTTAGTTCCAGACCAGGTCAGCAGAGGGCCATAAGTCCCAGACCAGGTCAGCAGGGGGCAGTGAGTCCCAAACCACAGCAGCAGGGCGGCAGTGAGTCCCACTCCAGGCCAGCAGGGGGCCGTGAGTCCGACACCAGGTCAGCAGGGGGCTGTCAGTCCTACACCAGGTCAGCAGGGGGCTGTGAGTTCTAGACCAGGTCAGCAGGGGGGATGTGAGTTCCAGACCAAGCCAGCAGTGGGCTGTGAGTCCCACACCAGGTCAGCAGGGGGCAATGAGTCCCAGGCCAGGTCAGCAGTGGGCCGTGAGTCCCACACCAGGCCAGCAGGGGTCTGTGAGTCCCAAGCCAGGCCAGCAGTGGGCCATGAGTCCCACACCATGCCAGTAGGGGGCAGTGAGTCCCAGACCAGGCCAGCACTGTGCAGTGAGTCCCACACCAGGCCAGCAGGGGGCAGTGAGTCCCAGACCAGGCCAACAGTGGGCCGTGAGTCCTGCACCAGCCCAGCAGGGAGCCGAGAGTTCCAGGCCAGGCCAGCAGTGGGCCGTGAGTCCCACACCAACCCAGCAGTGGGCAGTGAGTTCCAGACCAGGTCAGCAGGAGGGCAGTGAGTCCCACACCAGGCCAGCAGGGGCTATGAGTCCCACACCAGGCCAGCAGGGGGCCGTGAGTCCCACACCAAGTCTGCAGGGGGCTGTCAGTCCCACACCAGGTCAGCAGGGGGCAGTGAGTCCAACACCAGGCCAGCAGGGGACCGTGAGTCCCAGAACAGGCCTGCAGTGGGCGTGAGTCCCACATCAGGCCAGCAGGGGGCTGTGAGTCCCACACCAAGCCAGCAGGGGGCCGTGAGTTCCAGACCAAGTCAACAGGGAGGTGAGTCCCACACCACGCCAGCAGGGGGCAGTTAGTTCCAGACCAGGCCGACAGGGTGTGTGAGTCCAGGACCAAACCAGCAGTGGGCAGTGAGTCCCAGACCTGGCCAGCAGGGGGCAGTGAGTTGTAGACCAGATCAGCAGTGGGCCTGTGAGTCCCAGACCAGGCCAGCAGAGGGCCTTGAGTTCCAGACCAGGCCTGCAGGGGGCTGTGAGTCTCAGACCAGGCCAGCAGGTGGCAATGAGTTCCAGAGCAGGCCAGCAGGGGGCCGTGAGTCCCACGCCATGGCAGCAGGGCAGCAGTGAGTCCCACACCAGGCCCGCAGGGTTCCGTGGATCTGACACCAGGCCAGCAGTGGGCCGTGAGTCCCACACAAGGCCAGCAGGGGGGCAGTGTGTCACAGACCAGGCCTGCAGGGGAGCAGCGAGGCCAAGACCAGGCCAGCAGGAGGCAGTGAGTCCCACAGCAGACCAGCAGAGGGCAGTGAATCCCAAACCCGGTCAGCTGGAGGCAGTGAGTTCCAGACCAGGCCAGCAGGGGGCCCTTAATCCCAGACCAGGTCTGCAGGGGGCTGTGAGTTCCAGACCAGGCCAGCAGTGTGCCTTGAGTTCCAGACCAGGTCAGCAGGGAGTCGTGAGTTCCACACCAAGCCAGCAGGGGGCCATGACTTCCAGACCAGGTCAACAAGGAGGGGTGAGTCCCACACCAGGTCAGCAGGGGGCAGTGAGTTCCAGACCAGGCCAGCAGGGGGTCAGTGAGTTCCAGAGCAGGTCAGCAGGGGGTCGTGAGTCCCACAACAAGCCAGCAGGGGGCCGTGAGTTCCAGACCAGGTCAACAGGGGGTGTGTGACTCCCACACCAGGTAAGCAGGGGAGCAGTGAGTTCCAGACCAGGTAAACAGGGGGCAGTGAGTCTCGGACCAGGCCAGCAGGGGGTGGTGAGTCCCAGATCAGGCCAGCAGGGTGCCGTGAGTCCCACACCAGGCCAGCAGGGGGCAGTGAGTCACAGACCAGGCAAGCAGGGGGCTGTGAGTCCCACACCAGGTCAGCAGGGGGCAGTGAGTCCCACACCAGGCCAGCAGGGGGCAGTGAGTTCCAGACATGGTCAGCAGGGGCAGTGAGTCCAACACGAGGACAGCAGGGGGCTGTGAGTTCCAGACCAGGCCAGCAGGTGGGCAGTGAGTCCCAGACCAGGGCAGCAGGGGGTGGTGAGTCCCAGATCAGGCCAGCAGGGTGCCGTGAGTCCCACACCAGGCCAGCAGGGGGCAGTGAGTCCCAGACCAGGCAAGCAGGGGGCTGTGAGTCCCACACCAGGTCAGCAGGGGGCAGTGAGTCCCACACCAGGCCAGCAGGGGGCAGTGAGTTCCAGACCAGGCCAACAGGGGGGCAGTGAGTTCCAGACCAGGCCAACAGGGGGCAATGAGTCCCAGACCAGGTCAGCACGGGGCAGTGAGTCCCAGACCAGGTCAGCACGGGGCAGTGAGTCCAACACGAGGACAGCAGGGAGCAGTGAGATCCAGACCCGGTCAGCAGGTGGGCAATGTGTCCCAGACCAGGGCAACAGGGGGCTGTGAGTCCCAAACCAGGTAAGCAGGGGGCAGTGAGTCCCAGACCAGGCCAGCAGGGGGCCGTGAGTCCCAGACCAAGCCAGAAGAGGGCTATGAATTCCAGACCAGGCCAGCAGGGGGCTGTGATCCCAGACCAGGCCAGCAGGGGGGCAATGAGACCCAGACCTGGCCAGCAGGGGGCAGTGAGTTGCAGACCAGGTCAGCAGGGAGCCAAAAGTCCCAGACTAGGTCAGCAGGGGGCAGTGAGTCCCAAACCATGGCAGCAGGGGGTAGTGAGTCCCAGACCAGGCCAGCAGGGGGCCGTGAGTCCCACACCAGGTCAGCAGGGGGCAGTGAGTCCCACACCAGGCCAGCAGGGGGCCGTGAGTCCCACACCAGGTCAGCAGGGGGCAGTGAGTCCCAGACCTGGTCAGCAGGGGGCAGTGAGTCCCAGACCAGACCAGCAGGGGAGCATGAGTCCCACACCAGGCCAGCAGGGGGTGGTGAGTTCCAGACCAGGTCAGCAGGGGGCAGTGAATCCCAGAGCACGCCTGCAGGGGGCAGTGATTCCCTGACCAGGCCAGCAGGGGGCTGTGAGTCCCAGACCAGGCCAGCAGGGGGCAGTGAGTCCCAGACCAGGCCAGCAGAGGGCTGTGAATTCCAGACCAGGCCAGCAGGGGAGCAGTGAGTCCCACTCCAGTCCAGCAGAGGGCAGTGAGTCCCACACCAGGCCAGCAGGGGACTGTGAGTCCAGGACCAGGCCAGCAGTGGGCCCTGAGTCCCACACCAGGCCAGCAGTGGGCCCTGAGTCCCACACCACGCCAGCAGGGGGCCGTGAGTCCCACACCAGGCCGGCAGGGGGCCGTGAGTCCTAGACCAGGTCAGCAGGGGGCAGTGAGTTGCAGACCAGGCCAGCAGGGGGCAGTGAGTTTCTCACCAGGCCAGCTGGGGGGTCTGAGACCCAGACCAGGCCAGCAGGAAGCAGTGAGTCCCATACCAGGCCAGTAGGGGGCTGTGAGTCCAAGACCTGGCCAGCAGGGAGCAGTGAGTACCACACCAGGCCAGCAGGGGGGCAGTGAGACCCAGACCAGACCAGCAGGGGGGTCAGTGAGTCCCAGACCAGGCCAGCAGAGGGCAGTGAATCCCACACCAGGCCAGCAGGGGGGCAGTGAGACCCAGACCAGACCACAGGGGGGTCAGTGAGTCCCAGACCAGGCCAGCAGAGGGCAGTGAATCCCACACCAGGCCAGCAGGGGGGGCAGTGAGACCCAGACCAGAGCAGCAGGGCAGCAGTGTGTCCCAGAGCGGAGGCTAATCGAGGGGCAGTGAGTCCCAGAGAGGAGGCTAATCGAGGGGCAGTAAGTCCCAGAGCGGAAGCTAATGGAGGGGCAGTGAGTTCCAGAGCGGAGGCTAATAGAGGGGCAGTGAGTCCCAGAGCGGAGGCTAATGGAGGGGCAGTGAGTCCCAGAGCGGAGGCTAATGGAGGGGCAGTGAGTCCCAGAGCAGAGGCTAATGGAGGGGCAGTGAGTCCCAGAGCAGAGACTAACGGAGGGGCAGTGAGTCCCAGTGCAGAGACTAATGGAGGGGCAGTGAGTCCCAGAGCAGTGGCTAATGGAGGGGCAGTGAGTCCCAGAGCAGAGACTAATGGAGGGGCAGTGAGTCCCAGTGCAGAGGCTAATGGAGGGGCAGTGAGTCCCAGAGCAGAGGCTAATGGAGGGGCAGTGAGTCCCAGAGCAGAGGCTAGTGGTGGCTAACACAGGCACCCTGTACCTAAGGTGGCGCCAAAGTGGTGACATTACAAGCTTTTTACTGCACTCATTCAAGTGCATGTGACAATAAAGATAATTCAATTGAATTCAAATGGGAAAGGTTTGGAGGGATATGGGCCAGGAGCAGGCACGTGGGAGTTTAGTTTGGGATTATGGACTGATTGGACCAATGGGTCAAATTTCATGCTGTATGTCTCTATGACTCTATAAGTATATGGAGGACCCAACTGGAGGACATATAATTTTAAATCTACTGTAATTTAATTAAAAAAGACTAATTTACCTGAGGATTGGGAATACAACAAAGGAGGGCCAAGAAATGGACAAGGAAAGGGAGAATCCAGATTAAAAACTTAAAAATGGACAATTAAAGCTTTTCTAGGTGTTTATAAGCAAACATAGCAAAAACAAATATGGTTTCATTGCAGGTACAGTCAGAAGAATTTATAATGCGGAATAGAGAAATTGTACAGAAACTAAGTGATTGCTTTGTGTCTGTTTTGACTGAGGAAGGTATCAGAAACCTTCTAGAACAAGAGATCCAAGTAGCTGGGCAGAATAGTTGTTGAAGGGAAGTTATTATTAGGAAGGAGATTGTACCTGGGAGAACTCATAGGGCTGAAAGCACAGACAAGATGCATCCCATCATATTGTGGGAAGCAAGGGAGAAGATTACGGGGAGTCAGATATTAATTTTCAAATCCTCTCTACACAGGAGAAGGTGCCAGAGGACTGAAGAACATCTATTGTGGTGCCATTATTTCAGAAAGGTGGTAGGGAAAATTCAGGAAACTACAGGCCGGTGAGTCTCATGTTAGAAGTACAGCAACTACTGGAAAACATCTGAAGGACAGGATTAATCTCCACTTGGCGAGGCAAGGGTTGATCAAGGATAGTGAGCATGAGTTTCTAAGGGAGAGATCGTATCTACCAAATTTGAATACTTTTTTGAGGAGTTGACAAGGTGTGTAGGTGATGTTAGTTCAGATGGTGTATGGACTTCAGTAAGGCTTTTAACAAGGTTTTGCATGGTAGATTAGATAAGAAGCTAAGATGCCATGGAATCTTGTCCATTGGTCCTTGAAGGCAGAAGACTAAGTATGTAAGGTGGTTAAGAATCATTATGGGATACATGCCTTGAATATGGGATACAGACATTGAATACAGGAACAAGGAGGATATTGATGGAACTATGTGTAATTGTTGGTTGGGCCACATGTACTGAGTGCAGCCCTGGCTACCACACTATAGGAAGGACACGGTGGCTCAGTGGTTAGCACTGCTGCCTCACATCATCAGGGATCCAGGTTTGACTCCACCCTCGGGCGACTGTCTGTGTGGAGTTTGCACATTCTCCCTGCATCTGCGTGGGTTTCCTCTGGGTGCTCCGGTTTCCTCCCACAGCCCAAATATGTGCAGATTAGGTGGATTAACCATGGCAAATTGTCCATGGTGTCTGGGAGGTTTAGATCGGTTAGGTTAGCCGTGGGAAACGCAGAGTTATAGGGATAGGGTAGGAGGTTGGGTCGGGTGGGATGCTCTTCAGAGGGTCAGTATGACTCGATGGGCTGAATGGCCTTCTTCCGCACTGTAGTGATTCTATGATTGTACTACAGAGGGTGCAGAAGAGATTTATCAGTATGTAACCAGGGTTAAAGAGATTCAGCAATGAAGAGAGACTGGGCAACAGAGACCCCATTTCTGAATAGGGGACATGTTCAACTCATATTTTGCTTTGATTTTCCTCAAGGTTTAAGAAGCTGGGGTTGTTTTCCTTACAGCAGAGAAGTCTGAAAAAAATCACTACACATGAAACTTTAACTCTGCTTTTCTCTCCAGGGATGTTACCAGACCTGCACAGCACTTTCTGACTGTGTTTCAGATTGCCAGCATCCTCAGTATTTTATTTGATTCTCCTGGATCCTGCCTTTGCTCTGGGCCCATTCATTCTGGAATGCCTAAGCCTTGGGCTCCATCTTGTGGCAGGAGTTGGCCAGTGCCGCTATTCCTGGGGCTGTAGTGAGAGCCAGGTTGTCCCCTTCTTACCACATCATGGAGACCAGTCAATCTAAAAGTACTGTATGATGGGTGTATTTTTTAATTGAATATTGTACCTTGATAAATCTAGTAACCTATTTTATTTTATAAGTTACTTCAGCGAGAAGCTTACAATGCTGTGCTTGTTTGGGACCTAATTTGAACTTATAGAGTCATAGAGATGTACAGCACGGAAACAGACGCTTCAGTTCAACCCATCCATGCCGACCAGATATCCCAACCCAATCTAGTCCCACCTACCAGCACCCGGCCCATATCCCTCCAAACCCTTCCTATTCATATGCCCATCCAAATGCCTCTTAAATGTTGCAATTGTACCAGCCTCCACCACTTAGGGCTCTTTTATATCTTCCCCCTCTCACCCTAAACCTATGCCCTCTCGTTCTGGACTCCCCGACCTCAGGGAAAAGACTTTGTCTATTTATCCTATCCATGTCCCTCAAAATTTTGTAAACCTCTATAAGGTCACCCCTCAGCCTCTCCCTATAGCTCAGATCCTCCAACCCTGGCAACATCCTTGTAAATCTTTTCTGAACCCTTTCAAGTTTCACAACATCTTTCTGATAGGAAGGAGACCAGAATTGCACGTAATTTATTTTCTAGGTGAGAACTCTCCCATGGAACCTTACTCAGACTTTAATATTGATTCCTGTGGGAATCCCTGATTCACTTAAAGTTGTGATTTTCAGGATGATAACTGCAACTTTAAACAAGGACTTACAATAGATTAAACAGATACATACATCAAGGTGTTCTGTGATGAGGGTGGCTCATACAACAACACAGATGCTTCGAGACCTGCTGAATATTTCTAGAACTTTCTGTTTTTGTTTTTTTTTAAAAGCATGGTTTTAATTTACACTTTCCCTGAGCTGAGCTCATGGACCATAGAGACCACCCATCTGAGTAGGACACATGTTCAATGTGTCAAATCAATTTTGCTTTGATTTTCCTCAAGGTTTAAGAAGCAGATCGTCCCTTTCTGAGCTAACCCCCAAGCCTTGCTGGGTCTCATTGTTATAATTTTCATCATAACTGGAGTCTACCAGCCAAGTACAAAACAATTAGGGTGGCATGGTGGCTCAGTGGTTAGCACTGCTGCCTCACAGCGCCAAGGACCTGCCAGGGACCCAGGTTTGATTCCAGCCTTGTGTGCAGTTTACACATTCTCCCCGTGTCTGTGTGGGTTTCCTCCAGGTGCTCCGGTTTCCTCCCACAATCCAAAGATGTGTAGGTTAGGTGAATTGGCCATTCTAAATTGCCCATAATGTTAGTTGCATTAGTCAGTGGGAAATGGGTCTGTGTGGGGATTACTCTTCAGAGGGTCGGTGTGGACTTGTTGGGCCAAAAGGCCTGTTTCCACACTGTAGCGAATCTAATCAAATTCCATTATAGTGATTGACACTCATTCATAGAATTCCAGGCAACGCCTGACCTTCAGTCATCTCAAACCTTACCAATGCTTGGACATTAAGAAGAACTTAACAAAAATACCAAAGAACTGCAAATGCTGGAAATCAGAAACAAAATCAGAAATGGCAGGGAAAACTCAGCAGGTCTGGCAGCATCTGTGGAGAGAAAGCAAAGTTAATGTTTCAGGTCCAGTTACCTATCTTCAGACTGATTGTAGCTACAGAAAGGTTGGTATTAATGCTGAGGTGAGGAATGGGGGGGAGTAAACGATAGGTGGAAGTGAAGCCGAGAGAGAGAGAGAAAACAGCAGTTAGCCAGGCAAAGGAAAGGGCAAAGGTCAGTCTGGGGAGTCAATAGCTACTAAATGGGACCATTAACAGCTGACAATGGGATAGTTGTGGTAGCAGCCCATGTGATGACAATGCCTAGGGGTTGGGGTAAGGACGTGGGAGAAGGTGTTCAGGCCCTATCATTCCTTGTTCCAATCCCATTCCGACTCCCACTCACAACTCTTTCTCCGGTACAATGATGACATCATCAGTGCAGTTTTCCTGTCTCTCATCTGGAATTGAAAAAGCTTATCTATTTTCACTTCTAATTTCAACCCCACGTCTCTCTTCACCTGGTCCAACTCTGACTCCTTCCTTCCCTTTCTCGACATTGCTGTGTCCATTTCTGAGGATAAGCAGGCCAGCAATATCCACTACAAACTCACTGACACCCACAGTTACCTCGACGATACATCCTCACACCCTGTTTCCTGTAAAGACTCCATTCCATTCTCCCAGCTTCTCTGTCTCTGTTTCATGATGCCTCTTTCGACAGTAGGTTCTCCAACATGTCCACTTTCTTACTCAAGTGAGGATTCCTCAGCACTGAGGTTAACAAGGCCATCTTCTGTGTCCAACCCATATCCCGCATTTAGGCCCTCAGCCCCTCCCTTCCCTCTCACAGCAGCGATAGGGTCTCCCTTGTCCTCACCTACCATCCCACCAGCATCCACATTCAGAAGATCACCAGTTGCTATGTCCTCCACCTCCAGCGAGATGCCACCACATATTCCCCTCCCCTCCCTTATCAGCCTTCTGCAGGGACCGTGCCCTCTTAGACACCCTGGTCCACTCCTCCTTCACTACCAACACCCAACCCTCACAGCCTCACAACACCATACCCTGGAACCACAGAAGGAGTAACATCTGCCCATTTATCTCCTTCCTCCACAGTGTCTAAGGCCCAAACACACCTTCCAGGTGAAGCAGCACTTACCCTGCACTTACCTCAGACTACTGCATTCGCTGCTCACAATGTAGCCTCCTTTACTTTGGGGGAAACGAAGTGTAGACTGGGTGACCACTTTGCAGAACATAGGTATGTTCTGTTCACCAAAATGACCCTGAGCTTCCAGTTGCCTGCCATTTCAACACCCCATCCTGTTCCCTGGCCAACATCTCTGTCTCAGGCTTGCTGCAGTGCTCCAGAGAAGTTCAGTGCAAGCTGGAAGAGCAGCACCTCATTTTCCATTTGGGAAGTGTGCAGCCTTCCGGACTCAGTGTTGAGTTCAATATTTTTCGGGCCTGAGCACTTTCTCCCATGTCCTTATTCCAATTCCCACAGACCAGGCCTTGTCGTCACATGGGCTGCTCCCATAATCATCCCATTGTCAGCTAATAATGGTCCAGTTTAGTAGCTATTGATCCCCATGACTGAACTTCTAACATATTTTCAGGTATTAGCCGTATATTCCTTCATATCTTTAATATCTCAAAATCTATCGCTTTCAGTGTGTTGATTAAGTATACTCAATGATTGAGCCTCCATTGTCATCTGGGACAAAGAATTCCAAATATTTATCACTCCTGAGTAAAAGAATGCTTCCTCATCTCAACCACAAATGGCCTACATTTGATTTACAAACTGATTCTACATCCCCTTCCTCCATGCTTAGAGATTTCAGGCACAATCTCCTCCAAAGACAATCCCAACAACCCAGAAGTCAATCTGGTGAGCCTCCATTGCAGCCTGTCTATAGAAAGTATTCCTCCTTTCAGCAAGGGAACCAAAATTCTACTCAACACTCCAGGTATGGCCTCACAAGGCTGAATACAATCACAGCAAGATATCTTTACTCCCGTACTCAAACCCTCTTGCAATAATGGGGCGCCATTTGCCTTCCCAATTACTTTTTGCATCTTCATGTTGCCTTCAGTGGCATATAAACAGGGACACCCATGTCCTGGCACAAAGGAAGGGCAGGAAACTAGGAAAAACTGGAGAGCTCGCTCTGTTAACTGTATTCATATAGTAGAGAAGAATGGCATAAGTTTAGGACATCAGGATGTGCAAGTGATTTGCATAGAAATGAGAAATGATAAAGGCAAATAGTCACTGTGGGACTGGTGTACAGCTCCCCCTCTCTAACTGTAGCCACATGATGGAACGTGAAGGAAGAAATAGTGAGAGCTTGTCACAAAGGCACAGCAATAATCCTGGGGGACTTTGACCTACATGTAGACTGGAAAAGCCAGATGTGTGAAGATAGCCTAGATGAAGAGTTATTAGACTGTTTTCAGGAAGTTTCTCAAGGCACCAGTCAAGGGTGTGATGGAATACTCCCCAGTCACCTGGATGGGTGCAGCTCCAACAACACTCAAGAAGCTTGACACAATCCTGGACAAAGCAGCCGCTTGATTGGCAGCACATCCACAAATCTCCACTCCCTCCACCACTGACACTCAATCACAGCAGTGTGTACTATCGACTACATGCACTGCAGAAATTCACTAAATCCTTAGACAACACTTTCCAAGCTCAAGACCACTACCACTGCGAAGTACGAGGGTAGCAATTACATGGCAACACCACTAGCTACTAGTTCTCCTCCACTATCACCGGTCAAATCCTGGAATTCCCTCCTTAATTCCCTCGGGCGGCACGGTGGCACAGTGGTTAGCACTGCTGCCTCACAGCGCCAGAGACCCGGGTTCAATTCCCGCCTCAGGCGACTGACTGTGTGGAGTTTGCACGTTCTCCCCGTGTCTGCGTGGGTTTCCTCCGGGTGCTCCGGTTTCCTCCCACAATCCAAAAAGATGTGCAGGTCAGGTGAATTGGCCATGCTAAATTGCCCGTAGTGTTAGGTAAGGGGTAAATATAGGGGAAGGGGTATGGGTGGGTTGCGCTTCGGCGGGGCGGTGTGGACTTGTTGGGCCGAAGGGCCTGTTTCCACACTGTAAGTAATCTAATAGCAATGTCGGACTACCTTCACCAAATGGACTGCAGTGTTTCAAGAAGCCATGATGTGGAGGTGCTGGTGTTGGACAGCTTACTTTCACAATCAGGACTCCCGCCCACCTTCCGAGGACCCCTTCGCCCACCTCCAACACACTGCATCCACCTGGACACCCCGCGCTGGCCTAATACCTGCCCTCGACCTCTTCATTTCCAACTGCCGCCGGGACATTAACCGCCTCAACCTGTCGACCCCCCTCCCCCACTCCAACCTCTCACCCTCACAACGCGCAGCCCTCCAATCCCTCTGCTCCAATCCTGACCTCACCATCAAGCCAGCAGA
>NC_057710.1:24727494-24744809 GCF_004010195.1 Chiloscyllium plagiosum | reverse complement strand
GCTTCAGGCTCTCTGCCTTTATTCCTGATGAAGGGCTTTTGCCCGAAACGTCGATTTTGCCTGTCATCGGATGCTGCCTGAATTGCTGTGCTCTTCCAGCACCACTGATCCAGAATCTGGTTTCCAGCATCTGCAGTCATTGTTTTTACCAAAGTTAAAATGCACACAATACCAGGTTATAGTCCAACAGGTTTATTTGGATGTACAAGCTCTCGGAGCGCTGCTCCTTCATCAGGTAGCAATAAACTCTGTCCTACTCCACTAGCTACCTGACGAAGGAGCAGCGCTCTGAAAGCGTATACTTCCAAATAAGCCTGTTGTTGAAAAGTGTGGTGCTAGACAGGCACAGTGAGTCAGGCAGCATTCGAATAGCAGGAGAGTCGACGTTTTGGGCATAAGCCTGATGAAAGGCTTAATCCCGGTACGTCAATTCTCCTGCTCCTCGGATGCTGCTTGACCCGCTGTGCTTTTCCAGCACCATACTCTTCAACTCTGATCTCCAGCATCTGCAGTCCCCACTTTCTCCTGTAACCTAGTGTTATGTGAATTTTAACATGTTTCATGCAGGCAGCTTCCCAGCACCTTTTCAAAAGGGGATGGATTATAATGTCTCCACAGCCAGTGCCCACACCCCCTGCCATCCTGTGAGTAAATGAAGAAACACCTAATCAATCAGATCAAATGACAAGACTCCAAAAGTTACAAATTTTACTGTAACAAAACTAAGAACAATATTGACAGAACATTATTTAGTTTGTGGAATCATACAATCCCTACAGTGTGGTAGCAGGCCATCAGGCCCAACAAGTCCACA
Source organism: Chiloscyllium plagiosum (assembly GCF_004010195.1). NCBI lineage: Eukaryota > Metazoa > Chordata > Chondrichthyes > Orectolobiformes > Hemiscylliidae > Chiloscyllium > Chiloscyllium plagiosum. The sequence goes on along the minus strand of NC_057710.1, from coordinate 24,743,995 downwards.
CCAACTCTCCGAAGAGGTCTCAACACTGAGCTTGTGCCCCTGTCTTGACCTCAACTTGATTAGGAGAATTGGAGGAAATTGATCATCACCCAGAGAACAGCGGGTCCAGAATCAAGCAGCTGTCTCGACATGTCCAAGAACAAACTGTCATTGACTGGCTGGTCAAGAAGCAACCAGGAGAACATATCATTTGATTGAAGTCAGAGTGTAATTGTGGTGGAGTATTTTACTGACTGGAGAACTGTGAACAGTGGAGTTCTACAAAGATCAGTGCTGGGGCCCCAATTGTTTGCAATATATATAAATTATTTAAATAAAAAATGTCAGTGGTCTGATTAATAAGTTTGCAGATGAGACAAAAATTGGTGGATTTGTGGATAGTCAGGAAGATTGGGAGGCACGGTGACTCAGTGGATAACGCTGCGCCTCCCAGTGCGAGGAATCCGGGTTTGATTCCAGCCTCAGGGCGACTGTCTGTGTGGAGTTTGCACATTCTCCCCGTGTCTGCGTGGGTTTCCTCCCACAATCCAAAGATGTGCAGATTAGGTGAATTGGCCATGCTCAATTGCCCACAGTGATCAGGGATGTGTGAGATAGGTGCATTAGTCAGGGGTAAATGTAGGATAATAGGGGAGGGGAATGGGTTTGGGTGGGATACTCTTCTGAGGGTTGGTGTGGATTTGTTGGGCCAAAGGGCCTGTTTCCACACTGTAGGGATTCTATGAATGTCAATAGGATATAGATCAGCCAGAAAGTTGGGCAGAGGCATGGCAGATGGACTTTAATCTGAACAAGTGTGAGGTGATGCAGTTTAGAAGGTCAAATGCAAGAACAAAGTTAATGGGTGGACCCTTAGGAATATTGATATCCAGAGAGATCTTGGTGTGCAAGTCCATCGCTCCCTGAATGTGGCAACACAAGTGAATACAGTGGTAAAGAAGGCATACAGCTTGCTTGCCTTCACCAGATGGAGTATAGAAGTGGGCAAGTCTAAAGTCTAAACCTAAGCTTTAGTTAGGTTACGTATGGAGTACTGTGCACAGTCTAGTCACCACACTATAGGAAGCATGTGTAGGCTTTCAAGAGGGTGCAAAAGAGGCTGACCAGGATGTTGCCTGGATTGGAGTGTGTTAGCTATGAGGAGAGGATGGACAAACTTGGATTGTTTAAGGTCTCTTTCCTTGGGCAAGGGAGTCCAGAACGAGAGGACCTAGGTTTATGCTGAGTGGGGAAAGAATTAGAAAGCACCTGAAGGGTAGTTTTTTCAGGCGGAGGGGTGTACAGAACAAGCTGCCAGAGGAAGTGATGGAGGTGAGTACAATTACAACATTTAAAAGGCACTTGATGGGTATATGATTAGGGAGGGTTGAAAGGGATATAGGCCAAATGTTGGCAAATGGGACTAGGTCAGATTGGGATGTCTGGTCAGCATGGATGAGCTGAAAGGAAGGCTGTGTTTCCGTGCTGTAGAGCTCAATAACTCTAGAACGTCAGAGGCTGAGGGGCAACCTTATGGAAATACTTAAAATTCTGAGAGGCATGGACAGGATGGGTTAGTCAAATCTTTTTCCCAGGGTAGAAATGTCAAATACAATAGAGAATAGGTTAAGGTGAGAGTGCAAAAGCTTAAGGAAAATGTGCAGGGCAAGTCTTTTTTTTAAACACAGAGGGTGCCTGGAACGTGCAGAGGAGGTGATAAAAGCAGACACAATCGCAAAGCTTAAGAGGCATTCAGACAGACACCTGAATAGGCATGGAACAGAGGGATATGGCCCATGTGCAGACAGATGGGATTAGTTTAGAATGGTCTCATGGTTGGCGCTGACATGATGGGCCAAAGGATTTGTTACTTTGCTGTACGTTCTATGTTCCATGTTCTTAACTACACTCTGGGCAATTAAGGATGGTCAATAAATGGCAGCCCAGCCAGTGACACCCATATTCTGTGAATGATTAAGACAAAACTTCATTGCAGTTAACAAAACAAATGAGGGAACTTGCCGACATTACAGAGATAAGGTAGTAAAGTTAAGGAACATGGGAGATTTTCCTCATTTCTGTCACCAAATAGGTCATTCAGCAGTCACGGTAAGCGTGAGTTTATCAAGTTCATGTAACATCTGTCCCTGTTCCAGTTATATCCCCATTGTGATAAAGCATCATTTCACAAATAGAGACAAGGTAACAGTCAGCAGAAAATCTTTTTTCATTATTTATTCAATCACAAGCTGTGAGCATTGCCGGCTAGGTACTTATTGCTCATCGCTATTTGTATTTGAGAAGTTGATGGTAAAGCACTGTCTGAAAACTTTGCAATTGTCAGTTGATATCTCAACAGTTTCATGCTGTGAATAGTCCCTGTGAGTAGTCACTAGGTGGCAGGGTAATCATGGGATAAATCATCTTCAAACGCCATGACCCTCAATATTATAAACTAATCTCAGATCCACTCCACAAATCTATTACCCTTCAGTTTATTTGAATAAGAATTAATTATTTTAAAGCTAAAATGCAATCATAGTATCTAATTTTGGAAATTGTTTGGCTAATTGTCTTTATTTGCAAATCGAGTTAAAAGCTATGAAATTATTCTTTAACTATGAAATGGACTGGTGGGAATTGACAGTTAAAAGGTACCTGGTGCCCTCCTGCAATAACAAAACATAAGGGAGGTATCCCCACAAAATACAAAGTCCATTTATCCCCAGGGCAGTGTATCACCAGCCTTTTTTCCAAAGGACAATTCAACAATGGAAGGATTTTCCCATTTGCAGTCTTCTGCTTTTCACTCCCTTAACTGTGCAACCAATTAGCTGGATGCATTTTCCTGGTCAGAGAAGCATTAATCCTTGCGACTGGCAAGATCTTCCAGCTGGCACACCATTTCAGATGCTTCAAACCAGGAACTATATCTGTCGTACAACTGCTCAACTCTGAAGTTGAAAGATGTCACAAAAGAAATGCAAACTAACTTCCCGCTTTAAGCGGCTGGTCAACCGGCTGTGGAAATGGGGTCAATGCTTTTCCCTGCTCACTTCCCAAGGAGTCAGAGTAGATGTGGAGAGGTTATTTCCCCATGGGGGACAGTTTAGGATCAGAGGGCATAATCTCACAGCAAAGGGTTAGCTGCTTAAGGTAGAGTTAAGGGAGGTAGGGAGTCTGTGAAATTCTTTACTGCTGGTTCATTAAGTAGGCCAAGATAGATTTTTAATCAGTGAAGGACACAATGGTTATAGGTAAAACACAAGAAAGTGGAGTTGAGTATTATTAGATCAGCCAACAATGAGCAGACGTAATGAACTGAATGGACTACTTCAGCTCCAAGAACTTATGCTTTTATGAACAATTAACAGTCATCGTTAGTCCAACTCTCTATTCCAGTTTTTTTTTAAATTGAATCAAATCTGCCATAATAAGATTCAAACCTGCATTGCCCAAATATTGGCCTTGGGTGCTGGATTGTTAGTCCAAAAAGATAACACTACCACTATACCACCTACTAGTAACCTTTAATTCCTCTTTGTACTCTTGTATTGCATTAACCACTTTGAATCATGTAACTGTGCTTTAATTGATTTCCTATGAATGAATGGAAAATAGTTGTGAAAATCTGTGTTGAAATAAATGCACAGAGGCCTGTGCACCATTACCAAGTCACCCTTTATTTACTTGTGGGAGAAAGTGAGGACTGCAGATGCTGGAGATCGGAGTCAAGACTGTGGTGCTGGAAAAGCACAGCAGGTCAGGCAGCATCTGAGGAGTGGGGGAAGGCTGAAGGAAGGAAGAGCAATCTGGGGACTTTTTTCAGCCAGGGGAGCAGACAGGCATTTCTGCGGCTGCTGATGTGACTCCAGGGTGGTGTGTTGCTTCCCTTGTGCCAAGGTCAGGGATGTCACTGAACAACTGCAAGGCATCTTGAAAGGGGAGGGTGATGAGTTTGAGGTTGTGTTACATGTTGATACCAACAATATGGGCAAAGGGAGAAACGAGGTCTAGCATTAAGAATTCAGGGAGCTAGGCAGTAGATTAAAAAGCAGGACCTCAATGGTTATAATATCTGGATTACTCTCAGTGCCACATATTAGGGAGTTTGGAAATAGGAAAACAGGACAGATGAATACGTGGCTCAAGTACTGGTGCAATGGGAGGGTTTTAGATTCCTGAATTATTGGCACTGCTTTTGACGGAGGTGGGACATGTACAAACAGGATGGTCTACACCTGAGCCACATTGGGACCAATATCCTTGCAGGTAGGTTTGCTAGCATTGTTGGGAGGAGTTTGAATTCTTTTGACAGGGGAACAGGGCATAGAATATTGATGAAGCAGAGGCACATCATGCTACAGCAAAGGAAGCAAGTCACTGTGAGTTTAGCTATGTAGAGTGTCAAGAGAGTAATGCAAAGGTGTTTACTTTAATGCTCAGAGTTAATAGTAAGACTGATGAGTTAATGGTGTGGTTTGACACATGGAAGTATGATATTGTTGCCATCACAGAAACGTGGTTGAGGGAAGGGCTGGGCTGGCAACTCAACATTCTGGGGTATAGGATTTTTAGGTGAGACAGAAGAGTGTGTAAAAAGGGTGGTGGTGTGGCACCATTGATTAAGGAGCCAATTACAGCAATGAGAGATGATATCTTGGAAGGGTCTTCAGACAAGACTTTGTGGGTAGAACTTAGGGATGTTAACAGGGCAGCTATTTTACTGGGAGGGTATTATAGGCCCCCAAAGAGTCAGTGGGAAATAGAGGATCAAATATGTACACAGAGGTGTGTGAGAGTGATAATTGGATAGTTATACTATGGGATTTCGACTTTCCGAACATAAATTGGGATTGTCATGATGTTAAAGATTTAGAAGGGGCAGATTTCTTGAAATGTATCCAGGTCGAAGGCCCAACAAGGGATGGCACAGTGCCAGATCTGCTTCTGGAGAAAGAAGCCAGGCAAGTGTTTGGTGTGGCAGCGAGGGAACATTTAGACAAAAGAACAACAGCAACTGAGTATGGCTCAAATCAGTTCTGGACCAGGAAAAAGAATGCCTGCAAAAGATGGCTTTGGATTGGAGGAAGGCAGATTTTATTAAAATAAAGCAGGATCTGCCCACAGTAGACTGAGAACAGCGAGGCAAAAGTGAGGACTGCAGATGCTGGAAACCAGAGTTTAGATTAGATGCTGCCTGGCCTGCTGTGCTTTTCCAGCACCACTCTAATCTAAAGACTGAGAACAGCTCCTTGCGGGTAAGCCTACAATGGAACAATGGGGAGCATTCAAATAGGAGCTGGGGAGAGCACAGGTCCAACATGTACCCTTTACAGGGAAATGCAGCAGCAATATGTTCAGGGAACCCTGGATGTCTAGAACAATTCAGAACTGAATAAGAAAGAAGAGTAGGGCTTTTAGCAAGTCTAAAGGAAACAATTCAGCTGTGGTCCGAGAGGAAAACATAAAGTACAGGAGGGACCTTAAGAAAGCAATTAGAGCAAAAACAGACATGAAAAGGGACTTGCAAACATGATTAGGGAGAATCCTAAGGTATTTTTAAAATATATTTAAGGGAGGAGGTTAGCCAGAGAAAGAGTAGGGGCCACAAGGGATAAAGGGGGCAAACTGTGTGAAAGCCACAAAATATTGGAAGGATCTTGAATGAATACTTCTCTGCGGTCTTCAATCTGAAAAGAGGAACGTGAATATGGAATTCAAGAAAAGGGATGTGAGGAATGTGCATAGGAAATAGGGAAGTATTGGAGGCTGTGTTGGGCTGAAAAACAGATAAATCCCCTGGCTTGGCCATCGCAGGCAGCTGTGGGAAACGAGGCAGGAAATTGCAGGGGCCCTGACAGAATTTTTTATTTCCTCTCTGACCACAGGGGGAGTGCCCGAGGACTGAAGGATGACTAGTGTGGTTCCACATTTTTGAAAGGGGTGGTAGAGATGAGCCAGGACATTTATAGATCAGTGAGTCTCAAGTCAGTGGTAGGGCAACTTTTGGACAAAATTCCATGGAGTGAATTAATATCCACGTGGAAGAGCATGGGTTAATTAGGGATAGTCAGCATGGCTTTGTCAGACGGATGTCATGCTTAACATATTTGTCAGAATTTTCTGAAAATGTGGTCAAGTGTATGGATGACTGAAATCCAGCTGTTGTAGTTTTGTTTGGTTTTTAGCAAAGCTTTTGACAAGGTCTCACGGGGAAAAGGTCAGAGCACATGCAGTGGTGAGATGATTCAGAAACTGACTTAGTAATAGGGCCGGGAGAAAGTGAGGACTGCAGATGCTGGAGGTCAGAGCTGAAAATGTGTTGCTGGAAAAGCGCAGCAGGTCAGGCAGCATCCAAGGAGCAGGAGAATCGACGTTTCGGGCTTGAGCCCTTTTTCAGCGGCCACAAGGATCAGTACTGGGACCATTATTGCTTTTTATTTACATAAATGATATAAATGAAAATGCAAGGGGAATATTAACCAAATTTGCAGAAGACACCAAGATTGGTGGTGTGATTAATAGCAAAGAAGATGCTTGTAGGTTACAGGAAGATAGAAATGGGTTAGTCAGATGGCAGACCAGTACTTAACCCTGATAAGCGTGAAATGTTTGGAAGAAGAAACAAGATGAGGGAGTATTTAATGAATGGCAGGGCATGTGATAGCTCAGAGGAACAGAGGGATCTTGGGGTAATTATTGACAGGTCCCCGAAGTCAGCAAACCACATGACTAGGATAATTAAGAAGACATATGGGATACTGGCTTTCATCAGAGTTTAAGAACAAGGAGGTAATGTTGGAATTGTACAGATTGTTGTTCACATCATAGCTGGAGCACTGTGTGCAGCTCTGGTCACCTCACAACAGGAAGGATGTGATAGCACTACACAGTGTACAGAGGAGTTTCACCAGCATGTTGCCACGGATGGAGAATTTGAGCTATGAGGAGAGACTAGATAGACTTGGATTCTTTTCTCTAGTGCAGAAAAGACTGAGAGGGGATGTAACTGAGGTGCATAATGGGTGTGTAGAGAACAGCTGTTGCCCTTGATTGAGGGGTCAATCATGAGAGGGCATAGTTTTAGAGTAAGTGTCAGAAGATTCAGTTTTGGGAAAAACTTTTTCTCTCAGTGGTGTTGGGAATCTGGAATGCACTGTCTGGGAAGGTAGTGAAGGCAGGAAACATTACAACCTCTTAAAAATATTTGGATGAACACTTGAGATATCAAAACATTCAGGAAAATGCAGGAAAATGCAGGAAATTGGGATTAGCGCACTTTTAGTGGTAGTTATGTCAGTGCAAATTCGATGGGCTGAAGGGCCTTTGCGCAGTGTATGAATCTATGAAAAGTCTGCAAGATATTGACAATGGCTAGGTTTGAAAGTGCCACGAAAGTTGGAGATAAAATCCCAGACAGCTGCCTGTCTCTCTTCAAGTGTAACTTTGAAGAAAGGCTAGCTGAATTAAATGGGCCAATACCAGCTAATACTTCAGATAAAGAAGGATCACTGGATCTGAAGTGTTAATTCTGCTTTGTCTCCACAGATGCTGCCAGACCTGCAGAGTTTCTCCAGCAATTCTGTTTTTGTTTCACCACCTTACGTGGCACAGTCATAACAAAACAAGATATATATCAGTTTTTTCCTGTCCAGGAAAGACAGAACGGAGGTGATGTTGGGACCAGGAGGTTGTCGGGAAGGTAAGTGAACAGTATATATTTGGGGAGGCTAAACCCAAAATACTTCATGTATGGTATCTCCCTCCCGTTACCAATCATAAGAAAAGGACTCGGGAAGGTAAGGTCTTTTTCTTTTCTTTTATATATTTAAGTGCATTGTTTGGTATTGGTTAGTTGAGTTAAAGCTAAGGCTTACAATGGCAAGGGACCTCAGACCCATGGTATATGACTCTTGCTTGATGTGGGAGCTCAGGGATGTGGTTGGTGTTCCTGACTCTTACACTTGCAGGAAGTGTGTCCAGCTGCAGCTCTTGTTTGACCGCATGATGGCTCTGGAGCTGTGGATGGACTCACTGTAGAACATCCGCGATGCTGAGGAGGTCGTGGATAGCACGTTTAGTGAATTGGTCACACCGCAGAATTAGAACTGCTGAGGGAGACAGTGAATGGGTGACCAAAAGGCAGAGAAAGAGTAGGAAGGCAGTGCAGGTGTCTGTGGTCATCTCCCTCCCAAACAGGTATACCGTTTTGGATATTGTTGGGGGAGATGGCTCACCAGGAGAGGGCAGCAGTTGCCAGGATCACGGACCTGTGGCGGGCACTGCTGTTCAGAAGGGCGGGAAAAAGACTCGTAGGGCCATAGTCTTAGAGGATTCTATTGTAAGAGTAGGTGGGCAGTTCTGTGGCCAAAAACGAGACTCCCGGATGGTATGTTGCCTCCCAGCTGCTCGAGTTAGGGAGGTCACCGATCGGCTGCAGAGCATTCTGAAAGGGGAGGTCCTGAAAGCAGAATTCAGGGAGCTAGGAGAGAAGTTAAAGAGGAGGACGTCAAAGGTAGTGATCGCGGGATTACTACTAGTGCCACATGCCAGCCAGGGTAAAAATGAAAGAATTGGCAGGATGAGCACATGGCTTGAGGGATGGTGTAGGAGAGAGGGGTTCAGACTTGTGGGACATTAGGACCGGTTTGGGGAATGCCGGACTATTATAAACCTCACTGGAACTAATGTTCTTGGGGAAGATATTGCTACTGCTGTTGGGAAGAGTTTAAGTTAATTTGGCCCGAGCTGGGATGCCGAAGAGAAGACAAGTGGACAGTGAGGTGGAAAAACTAGAGACTGTAAGGATCATGAAGTTAGCACTACCAAGGGGAAGAGTAGGCAGAGAGCAGATGAACGCGAAGAAACTGGTGGCCTGAAGTGCATCTACTTTAATGCAAGGAGTATAGTGGGTAAGGCAGACATACTTAGGGCTTGGATTGGTGCCTGGGAATATGACGTTATTGTGATCACAGAGACTTGGTTGAAGGAAGGGCATGTTTGGCAAATAAATGTTCCAGGATATAAATGCTTCAGACAGGACAGGGAGGGAAGTAAAAGGGGGGGGTGGAGTTGCATTGCTGGTCAGGGATGATATCACGACTGTGCTAAAGGAGGACACTATGGAGGGCTTGAGCAATGAGGCATTATGGGTGGAGCTGAGAAATAAGAAGGGTGCAGTTACATTGTTGGGGCTGTATTACAGGCCTCCCAAAAGTGAGTGTGAGGTAGAAGAACAAATAGGTAAACAGATGTAGAGGCAACAGGGTGGTGATGATGGGAGATTTTAATTTTCCCAACATTGACTGGGATGCACTTAGAGTCAGAGGTCTGGATGGGGCAGAATTTGTAAGAAACATCCAGGAAAGTTTTCTGGAGCAATAAGCCAATAGTCCGACGAGGAAAGGGGCCATATTGGATCTGGTATTACAGAGTGAGCCAGGCCAGGTGATGGAAGTTGTGGTGGGGGATTTCTTTGGGAACAGTGACCACAATTCCGTAAGTTTTAGAATACTCATAGACAAAGATGACACTGGTCCTTAGGGAAGAGTACTAAACCGGGCCAAGGCCAATTACATCAAAATTCGGCAGGAACTGGGAAATATGGATTCAGAGCAGCTATTTCAAGAGAAGTCCACATTTGATATATGGGAGGCTTTCACAGATAGGTAGTGCAGGATAGGCATGTCCCTTTGAGAACAATAGATAGGAAAGGCAGGATTCATGAACCCTGGATGACAGGAGAAATTGTGCGACTAGCTAAGAGGAAAAGGGAAGCATACATAAGGTCCAGGCAGCTAAGAACAGAACGGGCCCTGGAGGAAAATCGGCAGAGTAGGACCAATCTTAAACGAGGAATCAAGCAGGCTAAAAGGGGTCATGAAATAACTTTAGTGAGCAGAATTAAGGAGAATCCCAAGGCCTTTTATTCATATATAAAAAGCAAGAGGATAACGAGAGAAAAGGTTGGTCCACTATAGGATAAGGAAGGAAAGGTTGTGTGTCGAACCTGAGAAAATGGGTGAGATTCTCAATGATTACTTTGCATCAGTGTTCACTGAGGAGAGGGACGTGATGAATGTTAAGATTAGAGATAGAGGTTTGTTTCCTCTGGATCACGTTGACATAAGGAGGGAGGATGTATTGGGTAGGCTAAAGGATATTAAGGTGGACAAATCCCCAGGACTGGATGGAATCTATCCCAGGTTGCTGAGGGAGGTGAGAGAGGAAATAGTTGGGGCCCTGACAGATATCTTTGTAGCATCCTTAAACACAGGTGAGGTGCCAGAGGACTGGAGAGTTGCTAATGTTGTCCCCTTGTTCAAGAAAAGTACTAGGGATATTCTGGGTAACTACAGACCAGTGAGCCTGACATCAGTGGTGGTAAAGTTGCTGGAGAAGGTGCTGAGGGATAAAATCTATTTATATTTGGAAAGGAATAGGCTTATCAGTGATAGGCCACATGATTTTGTGTGGAGGACATCATGCCTTACCAACTTAAAAGAGTCCTTTGAGGAAGTGACCAAGTTGATGAATGAAGGAAGGCCTGTAGATGTCATATACATGGACTTTAGTAAGGCATTTGATAAAGGTCCCCATGGTAGAATGGAGAAAGTGATGTCACATGGTGTGCAGGGTGTTCTAGCTAGGTGGATAAAGAACTGGTTGAGCAACAGGAGACAGAGAGTAGTAGTTGAAGGGAGTTTCACGAAATGGAGGAAAGTGACCAGTGGTGTTCCACAGGGATCAGTATTGGGGTCACTGTTGTTTGTAATATACATAAATGACCTGGAAGAGAGCATTGGCGGTCTGATCAGTAAGTTTGCAGATGACACAAAGATTGGTGACTGGCAAAGAATACAGGAGAACATAGATAGACTAGAGAGTTGGGCGGAGAAGTAGCAGATGGAGTTCAATCCAGGCAAATGTGAGGTGATGCATCTTGGGAAGTCTAATTCTTGAGTGAACTATACTGTGAATGGAAGAGCCTTGGGAAAAGTTGATGAGCAGAGAGATCTGGGAGTTCAGGTCCATTGTACCCTGAAGGTGGATAGGTGGATAGAGTGGTCAAGAAGGCATATAGTATGCTTGCCTTTATTGGACGGGGTATTGAGTATAAGAGCTGGCAGGTCATGTTAAAATTGTACAAGACATTGGTTCAGCCGCATTTAGAATACTGTGTACAGTTTTGGGCGCCACATTACCAAAAGGATGTGGACGCTTTGGAGAGGGTGCAGAGAAGGTTTACGAGGATGTTGCCTGGTATGGAAGGTGTCAGCGATTAAGAGAGGTTGAATCGGTTAGGATTGTTTACATTAGATAAAAAGGAGATTGAGGGGGGAACTTGATTGAGGTCTACAAAATCATGAAGGGTATAGACAGGGTAGATAGAGATAAGCTTTTTCTCAGGGTGAGGGATTCAATAACAAAAGGTTATGCACTCAAGGTGAGAGGTGAAATGTTTAAGGGGGATTTTAGAGGCAAGTACTTTACACACAGGTGCCTGAAATGCGTTGCCAGCAGAGATAGTAGAGGCAGGCACGGTAGATTCATTTAAGGAGCACCTGGACAGATGCATGAGTAGGTGGGGAGCAGAGGGATACAGATCCTTAGGAATTGGAGTATAGGTTTAAACAGTGGATTTGGATCGGCACAGGCTTGGAGGGCCGAAGGGCCTGCTCCTGGGCTGTAAATTTTCTTTGTTCTATTTTCTGTGTTCATATTAAAAGGACATCATAATTAACTTGTTTTTGCAGCCAGGTCAGTTTGGTCAGTTGCTCTGAGAATGTGCTATGAGATCTGATGATGGATTGCTCACCTGAGACAGACCCTGGATTGTGGGACCTCAGAGCACCCATTGTTATTGTGAGCATGTGTGATTACCTTTTACTGTAACAGTGTGCACTACATTAAGTAGAACCACATCCAAAGTTATTGCGTGCCATTGGTATCTGGGCTAGGACCTTTAGATCCAAAAAGGGGTGTTTACAGTGGGATGCGCCAGCCAGGAGATCTGGAAGATACAGACCTGGCAGAACATACTGAGGATAGGTTAGTCACAATGTACAATGCAAAGCAAATGACCCTGGTGGGATCCAGTTGCCCTGGAGGGGAACTGTATTGGAGAGGAGTGTAGTTATCTGTGAGGTAACTGCAATGCAACAATGAATGGTGGGCGGAAGTGAGGACTGCAAATGCTGGAGATTAGAGTTGGGATTGTGGTGCTGGAAAAGCACAGCAGGTCAGGCAGCATCCGTGGAGCAGGAGAATCGACATTTCAGGCAATGAAGGGCTTTTGCCCGAAACGTCGATTTCCTGCCTTCGGATGCTGCCTGACCTGCTGTGCTTTTCCAGCACCACACACTCAAGTGAATGGTGGGATCCACTTTGTAAACCAATTCCAAAAAGGACTATGGATAAATGAAACTTAGTCAGGAATTAGACAAGAGTTCATAGTACTTAAGTTGGGAGCACGACAGTAACTTGGTTGCTGTTGAGAAAAGGAACGACAAAGAAAAATGCTTATGCATAAATCTCAACTTGTTACCCTTTGTGTGTGTGTGTGTGTGTGTGCATGTGTGTGTATATGCGTGTGTGTATGTGTGTATGCGTGTGTGTGTGTATGTGTGTGTGTGTATGTGTATATGTGTGTGTGTATGTGTGTGTGTGTGTCTGAGTGTGTGTGAGTCAGAGAGCGTGTGTGTGAGAGTCAGAGAGAGAGCATGTACTTGGGTATATGAGTCACAGAGTGAGTGTGTGTGTGTGCCAGAGCGAGTGTGTGTGAGTGTGTGTGGTTTATGGCACTGTTCTGTACTTTGTGTGTCATCTGTTCAAGCCAGCAGAGATTCATTAACCCTCTATGGTCTAGCCTTGTTTAATGTGTGTATATAATCATAGGAAAATTGATAAAAAAACATGTTAAAATGCGTGTTTCATTCATGGAAAATAATTGTTCTGCTTGTGGTGAATGGAATTAGTGGAAGGATCCCTCTTGGATGAGATGTAATAAAGTGAATAAAGATATCCATGGGATAGGGAAATTGCGAAGTCTGTCAATTCAAACTTGGAGAACACCTTTTCCTTGTCTCTTTGTGTTTGCAAGAGACTGTTCTTAATTAGTAGTTTGAGAAACCTTCCTTTAAAGCAAAACTTATCGTAAATTAAACAAGTGCTGCAGAGCTTATGTGTCAGTGTAAGGATGCTTCCATCAGTGACATGAGAGTGATTGAGCATGCCTGTGCAAGTTTAATGTTATGCGAAGTTATAGATCTACTGCGTTCCATGTGGAAGCTCATAAGATTTCTTTTGTTTGGGCACTGCAGACACTGGAGAGTCAGTTGAAAAGTATGGCACTGGAAAAGTACAGCATCTGAGGAACAGGAGAGTCGACGTTATGGGCATAAGCCCTTCATCAGGAATGTTGGGGGCAAGGAAGGGGGCTGAGAGATAAATAGGAGCGTGGGTGTGGGGAGGGGAAATAAGGAAACTGGAGAAGTTGATGTTGATGCCATGTGGTTAAAAGGTCCCAAGACAGGAGATAAGACATTCTTCCTCCAGGGCCTCGGGTGGCTTGCATTTGACAGTGGAGGAGGCCCAAGACTTGCATGTCCTTGGCAGAGTGGGAGAGGGTGTTGAAGTGGTCAGCCATAGGGGGTTGGACTTTCTTGGTGCATGTGTCCCAGCAATGCTCCCTGAAATGTTCCACGAGTTGGGATCTGGTCTTCCCATTACATTGAAAGCAATGGACACAGTAGAAAGAACAAAGAACAAAGAAAATTTCCAGCCCAGGAGCAGGCCCTTCAGCCTTCCAAGCCTGAGCCGATCCAAATCCACTGTCTAAATCTGTCGCCCAATTCCTAAGCATCTGTATCCCTCTGCTCCCCACCTACTCATGCATCCGTCTAGACACACAGTAAATTAGTCTACCGTACCTACCTCTACTACCTCTGCTGGCAATGCGTACCACCCTCTGTGTAAATTACTTGCCGTGTGAATTCCCCTTAAACCTTTCACCTCTCTCCTCGAAAGCGGGACCTCTCGTTATTGAATCCTTCACCCTGGGAAAAAGCTTATCTCTATCTACCCTGTCTATACCCTTCATGATTTTGTAGACCTCAATCAGGTCCCCCCCCATCTCCTTTTTATCTAATGAAAGCAATCCTAACCTACTCAACCTCTCTTCATAGCTAACATCTTCCATATCGGACAATATCCTCATAAACCTTCTCTGCATACTCTCCAATGCGTCCACATCCTTTTGGTAATCTGGCAACCAGAACTGTACACAGTATTCTAAATGCAGCCAAATCAATGTCTTGTACAATTTTAACATGACCTGCCAGCTCTTATACTCAATACCCCGTCTGATGAAGGCAAGCATACAATATGACTTCTTGACCACTCTATCCACCTGTGCAGCAACCTTCAGGGTACAAAGGACCTGAACTCCCAGATCTCTCTGCTCATCAACATTTCTCAAGGCTCTTCTGTTTACAGTATAATTCCCAAAATGCATCACCTCACATTTGCCTGGATTGCGCTCCATCTGTCACTTTTCCGCCCAACTCTCCAGTCTATCTATTCTCCAGTATTTTTTGACAGTCCCTTTTGCTTTCTGCTACTCCACCAATCTTTGTGACATCTGCAAACTTGCTGATCATACCAACAGTGCCCTCTTCCAGATCATTTATATGTATTACAAACAACAGTGGCCCCAACACTGACCCCCAGGACAACATTGATCACCTTTCTCCATTTCAAGAAACTCCTTTCAACTACTACTCTCTGTCTCCTGTTGCTCAACGAGTTTTTTTATCCACCTAGCTAGAACACCCTGCACACCATGTGACATCACTTTCTCCATTAGTTTACCATGGGGAACCTTATCAAATGCCTTACTAAAGTCCATGTATATGATATCTACAGCCCTTCCTTCATCTATCAACTTGGTGACTTCCTCAAAGAACTTTACCATGGTGAACTTTATCAAACACCTTAATAAATGCCATATATATGACATCTACAGCTCTTCTTTCATAGATGAGGTGTTTAGATGTGCAGGAAAATCTCTGCTGGATGTGAAAAGATCTTTTGGGGCCTTGGACGGAGGTGAGAGGGGAGGTGTGGGTGCAGGTTTTACACCTCGTGCAGCAGCAATGGAAGATGCCAGGTGCGGAGGGTGAGTTGTTGGGGGGCGTGGACTTAATGAGGGAGTCATGGAAGGAACACCTTCCACCCTGACCTTCTGATCACATGGACCATCTCAGACAACTCCCTCCCCTTCCGAGATCTCTCCATCTCTGGTGACCAACTTAACAGAGACAATAATTTCAAACCCATCACCTCCCACAGCTACCTGGACGAGCCCTCTTCCAATCCCCCTCTCCTGTAAAAATGCGATCCCTTAATTCCAATTCCTCCACCTCCATTGTATCTGCTCCCAGGAGGAGCAATTCCATTCCAGAACATTCCAGACAGTCTCCCATTTCAAGGGTGGCAATTTCCCCTCCCATGTGTTCAATAATGCCCTCCAGTGCATCTCCTCCATTTCCCACACCTTTGTTCTTTAATCACACTCCTCCAATTGCAACCCCTCTGTCCTCACCTTCCACCCCACTAATCTCTGGATACACAGCATTATCTTCCGTCATTTCCACTACCTAGAATCATAGAATTCCTACAGTAGGGAAACGGGCCCTTCGGCTCAGCAATTCCACACCAACCCTCCAAAGAGGAACCCACCCAGACCCATTCCCCTACTACTCTACATTTATCCCTGACTAATGCACCTAATGCACCTATGGGAGACTGGTTAGCAAGGTTAAATCTCATGGAATACTGGGAGAACTAGCCATTTGGATACAAAACTGCTCAAAGGTAGAAAACAGAGGGTGATGGTGGAGGGTTGTTTTTCAGACTGGAGACCTGTGACTAATAATGTACCACAAGGATCGGTGCTGGGTCCACAACTTTTCATCATTTATGATTGGTCAGAGCATTGAATACAGGAGTTGGGAGGTCATGTTGCAGCTGTTCAGGACATTGGTTAGGCGCTATTGGAATATTGCTTGCAATTCTGGTCTCCTTCCTATCAGAAAAATGTTGTAAAACATGAAAAGGTTCAGAAAAGATTTCCAAGAATGTTACCAGGTTTGGAGGCTGAATGGACTGGGGCTGTTTTCCCAGAGCGTCGGAGGCTGAGGGGTGACCTCAGAGGTTTATAAAATCATGAAGGGCATGGATAAGATAAATAGACAAAGTATTTTCCCTGGAGTAGGGGTGTCTACAACTAGAGGGCATAGGTTTAGGGTGAGAAGGGAAAGATGTAAAAGGGACCTAAGGGGCAACTTTTTCACGGAGAGGGTGGTGCGTATATGGAATGAGCTGCCAGAGGATGTGGTGGAGGCTGGTACAATTGCAACATTTAAAAGGCATCTGGATGTGTATATAAATAGAAAGGGTTTAGAGGGATATGGACCAAGTGCTGGCAAATGGGACTAGATTGGGTTGGGATATCTGG
>NC_057710.1:24720136-24727474 GCF_004010195.1 Chiloscyllium plagiosum | reverse complement strand
GGTGCAGGTGAATCTGTGGCGGATATCTGGTCAGCATGGACGAGTTGGACCGAAGGGTCTGTTTCCATGCTGTATATCTCTATGACTATGACCTAACCTACACATCCCTGAACACAATGGGAAATTTAGCATTGCCAATCCACCTAATCTGCATATCTTTGGACTGTGGGAGGAAGCCAGAGTACCCAGAGGAAACCCACGCAGACACGGGGAGAGCGTGCAAATTCCACACAGACAATAACCTGAGGCTGGAATCGAACCCAGGTCCCTGGCTCTGTGAGGCAGCAGTGCTAACCACTGAGACACCATGTCACCTCACCACCAGAGATAGATTTCCCTCCCCACCGCTATCTGCGGTCTGCAGAGACCATTCCCTCTGTGACCCCCTTGTTAGGTTCATGCCCCCCACCAACCCTCAACTCTTGGCACCTTTCCCTGCTATCACAAGACCTGTAAGACCTGCACCCACACGTCCCCCCTCACCTCCACCCAAGACCCCAAAGGATCCTTCCACATCTGGCAGAGATTTTCCTGCACCTCTAAACAGCTCATCTACTGCATCTATTGCTCTCGATGTGGTGTCTTCTATTTTGGGGATTCAGGACGCCAACTTGCTGAATGTTTCAGAGAACATCTCTGGGACATGTGTACAAAACAACCCCATTGCCCTGTGGTCAACCACCTCAACTCCCCCTCCCATTCCACAAGGACATGACTGGGCCTGTTCCACCATCAACTCCAAGTCACCCGACGCCTGGAGGAAGAACGTCTAATCTTCCACTTTGGCACCCTTAAATCACATAGTGCAATGTTGACTTCACCAGTTTCCTGATCTCCCCTCCCCCACCTCATCCCAGATCTAACCCTCCAACTCGTCACTGCCTGTCCTACCTGTCCATTTTCCTTCCCACCTTTCTGCTCCAACCTATCATCATCATCTCCCGTCTGAATCTACCTATCACCTTCCATGCTACCTTCCCCCCCCTCCCCCCCCCCCCTATTTATCTCTCAGCTCCCTCCCCCCACAATATTCCTGATGAAGGGCTTATTCCCAAAACATTGACTCTCCTGCTCCTTGAATGCTGCCTGACCTGCTGTGCTTTTCCAGCGCCACACATTTTGATTCTGAATAGGTTAAGGTTCCTTTTTGTTACATTTCAGAAAAGCCCAGCAAGAGATATGTGGGAAGGCTAATAAAATAAACTTTTCAACTGAGCTGTGCATTTGTGATTAATGGGCATAATTATGATTCTAGGATATTGTCATACAGCCACAGAGTCATAGAGGTCTACGTCTCAAAAAAGGGGCCCTTCAGCCCATTGAATCTTTTCTGTTTAAAACGCCATTAAACTATCCTATTCCCATTTCCCAGCATCTGACCCACAACCTCGTATGCATTGCAAGTGAATATCTAAATACATCTTCAATGTTATGAGGGCTTCTGCCTATGTCACCCTTACAGGGTCCCACCACATGAAAGAGATGAGAAAGTCTTCCTCACATCTCCTTTATACTTCCTGCCCCTTTACCTTGAACCCTCCACCTAGAGGAAACATTTCTTCCTATCTATCCCGTCTATACCCCTCATAATGTTTTACAGCTCAATCACATGATAAATGTTTGGGGATTTTTAATCCAGACACACCATTTAAACATATTTGGAATGTTTTTCTATTAATGTTCAAAAGTAAAAATTAGACTGATTACAATTAATGCTGAGTTGAGCTCATCTTGCACTTGAAACTTTACAAAGTCTGAAAATTTGACAATTTTGTACCTGATTTACCTCTTAAAGCAACTTTAAATTGGAACTTGTAAACAAATGGTCTGACTTTAAAATAATGGACTCAAATAAATTAATTTTACATTTTTTTTGTATGAACTCGAGTTGCGTCAAACGAGTTGTGTGCTCCGGTGAAGCTCAGTGAGATTTCACCAAACTCTGCATTAGCTACCCAACCATGGTGAATGACATCCCTCATGTCCAATTTTAGTCCCATCTTACCATGTGCCACTCACAGAAATAGCAAGCATTGGCATTCCAGTATTGTCTCTCACTGGAGTGTAATGGCACAACAGGCACTAAGCCCACGCTGCATATGACTGGCACAGCTGATGCTCCCTTGTGCATGCAACCCCATTCTCTCACCCTGATTGCTGTTTAACCTGCAGGCTGTATGCTTTACCTGTCTCTGGATATAATCCATCAAAACATCCTCTGGGTGCCCGCTGCACTTTCCCTAATTCCCTGTTATCGCACTCATTTTGCCATTTGCTATTGAGGGAACATCATGTACATCCAGGCATTCAGGCAAGTCCAAACATGAGCTTTTATTGACAGACAGCAAAAGGAAACATGTTGGAAAAGAATACAAACTGCAAAATGTAACACCTCAAATGTGGAACAAATGCCGGTATCTTGACTTTGATAGTCAAGATGGTTTTCAGCACCCAGCTGGCATCAATAGAATTGAATTGAATTATTTGTCACGTGTACCGAGGCACAGTGAAAAGCTTTGTCTTGTGAGCATTACAGGCAGATCACATAGTTAAGTAGCATAGCTTGTAAATAATAGGTAAACAGCGGCAAAAACAAAAACACGGGTTCAGGCGAATGTTAAGAGTTTGAGAGTCCATTCAGTATTCCAACAACAGTAGGGTAGAAACAATTTCGATACCGGCTGGTGAGTGTGTTCAGGCTTCTGTACCTTCTCCCTGATGGTAGAGGTTGTAGAAAAACATTGCCAGGATGGGATGGATCTTTGAGAATGCTGGTGGCCATTCCTTGACAGCGGGCCTGGTGGATGGATTCTATAGATGGGAGGTTGGCCTTTGTGATTGCCCGGGCTGAGTTCACCATTCTCTGTAACCGTCTCTGATCTTGAATGGTACAGTTGCCATACCAGGTCATGATACATCCATACAGAATGCTCTCGATGCCACAATTATAAGAGTTGGCAAGGGTATTCGCCAACATGCCCAAATTTCCTCAGCTGTGGCCCTTGTCAGCCTGTGGCATCTGATGCAGTTGAGCTCTGTCATGGACAAAGAGAGTTCCCCCAAACTTTATGTCCTCATCCATCTCCGTGGACCAATGCTCCGGTTCCCTGGCTCCTCAGCATCGAGCCTGCTCCGATTGAGCAGAGGGCACTAGGATAGGGCACCGCACTCTGGAATTTACTGGAAGCCATCTCCAGACCAATCCATGCAGCACAACCACAACTTCAGACTGATTGTCCACTCCACCACGGCCCTGGTCAGAGGATGGGCACCAAAATGGTGAAGGTGCCTGCACTAGCTTGCTTCATTCCAAACCAGACTCACAGCAATTTTTCTATTTTCCATTGTATTCATTAGAGCCCATCATCATCATTACATGAGATATGATGTAGTGCTATTCCCTTTAACCCCATAGCAGCGATGGAAGGCTTTTGGACTGTATTTACATTCATTAAAGTTATTGCTGCCAATTCCTTGAGATGACAACATTAGGTTAACTCACGCCAATGGGATAGTGCAATCTGCCTTCCAGCAACATTTTATGCAGAGGTATGTTCACTCATATGTGCAAAGAAATGTTTGCAAACGTGTGCATCATATCTTTCCCCCTTCGATGTCCTGATACCCTGCAGACATGAATCCAAGTTTCTGCCCATCAAAGTCTGCCAGCCTGAGTGCTCCCCCAGCCATCTTCCAGTTACATTCTGTATCTAGAGAACGGCAAGTGATGGCAGGGCATACAGTTCGTGGTGGGCGCTGTCAGCACCAGACTCTGCCTGGTCACTGCGTAGGTCAGTGTTAAAGTGGGGGAGTACTAAGAAAGAAGTGTGGACAGAAGCTGGCACTGTCCAAGTGAACGTAAAGTGAGTCAGAGCGAGGAAAGCAATATGGCCACTAAGATGCATGTGTCAATGTCAGTGCAAAAGCGTCTTATGCAGATGCATGAGGTGTGTGGCTATCCTTGCGTGCAAAACAACTTGGTGGAAGCATGCAAATCATAGGTGTCCCTAAGCTCCAAAACATCACGGTGAGTGACTAACATCTGTGTGAGGAGGCTGGTGGTTTGCTGATGCCAACTGACATGGATTGATCTGGAGGGTGGTCGTGAACTTTGCAGGGATTTTGCTCAGAAAAAGCAGTGGAATGACGGTCTGGGTCAAGCATCTCTGCCCGGATACACCTGTTGGGAATTTGCACCGAGAGGTCACCCAGAGAACGAGTGGAACATTGGAAATGGCATTAAAATAGGGCGACTTGGAGTTTTAATGAGATGCAAACACATAGAGCTGAAAATGTGTTGCTGGAAAAGCGCAGCAGCCCAGGCAGCATCCAGGGAACAGGAGAATCGACGTTTCGGGCATAAGCCCTTCTTCATCATTCCTGAAGAAGGGCTTATGCCCGAAACGTCGATTCTCCTGTTCCCTGGATGCTGCCTGGGCTGCTGCGCTTTTCCAGCAACACATTTTCAGCTCTGATCTCCAGCATCTGCAGACCTCACTTTCTCCTGCAAATACATAGAAGCAAGGTAGTCACCACTCAATGATAAAGTTTAAAATCGCTATTTGAGGCTTGAGAGGAAATCTGAAAAAAATGCTCTTGATTTTGACAATCTGATATTTTTGTTCTTAGCCTGTTGACTCACCATGACACCAGGCAGAAGAAAGTTCCACACACAGCTGATCAAAGGAAATACTCACAACCCTATAGTTTGATCTTCAAGAGTGAACTATAAGCTGTTTCCATTTAAGAAATTTCATTATCACGACTGCTATTTCAGCAGGTCCTGGCTGGTTTAGCTGGCGTTGCCTCCTGAAATGTTGGCAGAATGTGGATATCAGTCTCTGATGCCAACACAACTGAAACAGAAGGAGAGTCAAAGCATTGAGATGCAGACTGGAAACATATTTAACAATTCTAGAGTTAGTTAAAAAGAACCTAATTGTGTCTTTATTTAACTAATTAGAAAATGTGAAGTTAAATCTTGCATCTGTTTTTGCTGCAGCTAAGTGCACCAGCCTTGGCCCCGATGGATTGTTATTCGGGAGTGTCGATTGCAGGATTTTTGGCTGCACAGCTCTCACCAGCAGAGGCTGCTGCTTCAGGAAGTAGTCTACACTGTGCTATGGAGTACCAGCAGCTACTACAACTACAAACAGTAAAAACCTCCATTATACTCATACAGAGCACTTCAATTTCCAACTTGGTTTGAAAGAGGACGCAGTAGCTAAAATAAATCCAAAAGACTGAGGAGCAGAAAGTAGGCCTTTCAGTCCTGATGAAGGGCTTTTGCCCGAAACATCGATTTCGCTGCTCCTTGAATGCTGCCTGAACTGCTGTGCTCTTCCAGCACCACTAATCCAGAATCCTTTCAGTCCATTAAGTCTGCTCTATCATTTAATGAGATCATGGCTGATCTGATATTCCTGAACTCCACTTTTCTGCCTTTACCCCATCACTTTGGTTCCCTTACCGATTAACAATCTGAACATACTTAATGATCAATAACCCTCTGTGCTAAAGAACTCCACAGGTTCACTACCATCTGAGAGAAGAAATTCCTCCTCATCTCTGTCTTCAATGTACAACCCCCTTATTCCTAGATTATGCCCTCTGGACCTAGACTCTGCACCTATCCTATCAAGTCCCCGAAGAATATTGTATGTTCCAATAAGGTTACCCTTCATTCTTCTAAATTCCGATGATTACAGGCCCAACCTACTCGGTCTTTCCTCATGAAGTCCCTCCATATCTGGTATCAGCCTAACAAACCTTCTCTGGACTGCCTTCAGTGCCAGTATATCTTTATTTAGACTGTTCACAGTGTTCCAGCTGTGGTCTGATTAGTGCCATGTATAGTTTTAGCAAGACCTCCCTACTTTCACACGACATTCGCTTTGAAATAAAACCATCGTTCCATTTGCCTTCCCTATCACCCATTGAATTTGGATGCTATTATTTTGTGATTCATGGATGGGGACTCTCAAACTCCTCTGTGCTGCAGCTTTCTGCAGTCTTTCCCCATTTAAATAATATTCAGATCCTCTGCTCCTCCCGTCAAAATGCATAACCACTCATTTTCCTGCACTATATTCCATCTGCTAAGTTTTTGCCCATTCATTTAACCTGTGCATTCCTGTAAACTTTGTGTCAGTTTCCCTAGTGCCCCTTTCAAACCTGTCTCCTGCTGCTATGATCTCCCGTACACTTGGATGACGTTCCTGATGAAGGGGTCCTGCCCGAAATGTCAATTTTCCTGCTCCTCGGATGCTGCCTGACCTGCTGTGATTTTCCAGCATTACTCTGATCTGACTCTGCAGGCCTCACTTTCACCTGACGTTCTTAAAGGTCAATATTATGGGGTCATCTCCTGTCTGGGGCGGAGCAGGTCCTTGGTCCCTGGCAGTTCTCTGAGTGCCAGTGACTAATGCGCAGACATGACAGTAATTTGCTCATCAGTATGTGCGCCCAACTCTAATCTAACACAAGTACCCATTGAGAGCTCAGCAGCTCAGTGCAAGAGGCCGCCTTGTTGGTGTGTCCTCTGAGGGATCTGTGGTTCTTCCCTTGCATGACCAAATTCGTGGCCACGGGGACCAGGCAGACAGCATATAATGTGAGCAAGGCATTTGGGCATGTATTGAGCTTGCTCATTGTAGCAGAAGAGCAGCACAGCAATGGACCATGCTTCTTATCTGATTGCCAGGGCATGGATTTTACAGCATCTCCTGATCAGCCAGGACCAGGATCCTTTCCTCATCATGGATGGGAAGCTGATTGTCAGGCACCCCAGCAACCATCTTGGCACTGTCCTCCCTATTGTGGACTGTTTTCTCTTGGAATGGGACAAAGTGAACTATTTCCTCTACTCTAAAGCTATGAGCCCTCATTACAAATGTGTTTAAACAGAGCTGAGAATGCCTAGTATCAAAACTCAATAACTCAAAACTGAAGCCATAACGATATCTCCCCCCCCTTTTCAATACATGCAAAATAAAAATATAAATAAAACTGAAAAGAATACATCGTTCCTCTATTTTAAAAATCAAGGTCCTAATTAAAAAAAGCATTCCAGTATCCCATGACTTGTGCCTTCTAGATGATTCGCAGTACAAAGACCGCAATCTCCCCTCCGACGTGGTCGACGATGCCCTCCACCACATCTCCTCCACTTCCCGCATCTCTGCCCTTAACCCTGCCCCTCCAATCATCACCAGGACAGAACCCCACTGGTCCTCACCTTCCACCCCACCAACCTCCGGATACATCGTATCATCCACTGTCATTTCCGCCACCTCCAAACAGACCCCACCACCAGGGATATATTTCCCTCCCCATTCC
>NC_057710.1:24715025-24719025 GCF_004010195.1 Chiloscyllium plagiosum | reverse complement strand
ATGGGGACAGTGCTGGGCTGGAAGTTTGGAACTGGGGTGAGGTGGGGGAAGGGGAAATGAGGAAACTGTTGAAGTGAAGTCTCTTCTCTCCTATTGGAGATGTTTATTGCCTGGCACTTGTGTGGCATGGATGTTACTTGCCACTTGTTGCTCTAAGCCAGGATACTGTCCAGATCTTATTGCATTTGAAAATGGGCTGCTTTGGTATTGCATTGTGAATAGCACAAAACATTGTGCAATCATTGGCAAACATCTCCACTTCTGACATTATGATGGAGGGAAGGTCATTGATGAAGCAGCTGAAGATGGTTGGACACTATCCTGAGGAAGTCCTGCAGAGATGTTTTGGCCTTTATTAAAAGAGGGATTGAGTTCCTGAACCAGGAGGTTATGCTGCAGCTGTACAAAGCTCTGGTACGGCCACACTTGGAGTATTGTCTATAGTTCTGGTCACTGCATTATAAGAAGGATGTGGAAGCCTTGGAAAGGGTGCAAAGGAGATTTACTAGGATGTTGCCTGTTATGGAAGGAATGTCTTATGAGGAAAGGCTGAGGGCCTTGAGGCTGTTCTCGTTCGAGAGAAGAAGGTTGAGAGGTGACTTAATAGAGACATACAAGATAATCAGAGGGTTAGATAGGGTGGACAGGGAGATCCTTTTTCCAAGTATGGGAATGGCAAGCACGAGGGGACACAACTTTAAAGTGAGGGAATATAGGTATAAGACAGATGTCAGAGGTAGTTTCTTTACTCAAGGAGTAGTAAGGGTATGGAATGCTTTGCCTGCATCGGTAGTAGATTCGCCAAGTTTAAGTGCATTTAAGTCATCATTGGACAGGCATATGGACATACATGGAATAGTGTAGGTTAGATGGGCTTCAGATTAGTATGACAGGGTGGTGCAACATCGAGGGCCGAAGGGCCTGTACTGCACTGTAATGTTCTATGCTCTATGTTCTGGAGTTGAGATGACTGATCACCAACAACCACAAATATCTTCCTATGTGCCAGGTATGACTTCAATAAGCAGACAGTATTCCCCCTTTAGATCCATTAGGCTGCTTGGTGCTACAGAGCCCTTTCCTGATGAAGGGCTTTTGCCCGAAATGTCGATTTTCCTGCTCCTTGGATTCTGCCTGACTTGCTGTGCTTTTCCAGCACCACTCTAATCTAGATTCTGATTTCCAGCATCTGCAGTCCTCACTTTTGCCTCCTTGATGCTAAACCTGATTGAATGCTACTTTGATGCTCAGAGCAGTTACCCTCATTTCACCTCTAGAGTTTGGCTCCTTTTTCCATGTTTAGACCAAAGCTGAGCTGAGTGGTTCTGGTGGAAGCCAAACTGAGTGCGAGTGAGATAAACCTGAGATAAATTAGATTAGATTAGATTACTTACACTACGGGCAATTTAGCATGGCCAATTCACCTGACCTGCACATCTTTGGACTGTGGGAGGAAACCGGAGCACCCGGAGGAAACCTACGCAGGCACGGGGAGAACGTGCAAACTCCACACAGTCAGTCGCCTGAGGCGGGAATTGAACCCGGGTCTCTGGCGCTGCGAGGCAGCAGTGCTAACCACACTGCCACCATGCTGCCCACATAATGGTCTTTTATGAAATGTAAGAGTAAGTTATGCAACTATTACTGAAACATTCAAGTGCAACAATAAGACTACACTATAATACTGAACACAACAACCCTGGCCAGGGCACTGGTCAGCTCTTCCCAGGAACAGTTCTGTTATATGCTAATTGTTGGAGCTTATCTCATGATGACAGGTAACCCTTTCAGGTACTAAATGGATTATAAATCTCCAGATACTCCAGGAACAAATTGTAATATTCAGGGGCTGCTCACACAGCAATCTTGTGAACTGAAGTTACCTGAACCCCAGCCATTGTTTTGGGCTGGGTAACTTCAGCTTTGAGAATGACATGAGGTGCAACTCCCTGACTGTAGGAAGAATAATGAGATAATCCTAAAGGTGTTCTTGGAGTGAGCCGATAGTGGAAAGACACTGGTCCTCAGATGAGCTAAAAACCAAAAAGAACAAAACATCATTGTTCGGGAAGATAAGGACAAATGGTAAAAATGAAGAATTTCAGCGTACCATCAGTGAGAACTCCAAAGATTAACCTTCACAAAGCTGTAGTCCCCACACTTGGAAGCGTAGAGAGGACCCCGAGATCTCAGAGGAAACATTTGGCCAGTGTGAGCTTATATTCTCAGGTATTAGCTTTCATTTTTATTGACTGTTCAAGGAGTCCATCATTTGAAAATTGGTGGGTTGTGCACTTGAATTTTAGTCACGTATGAATTGCATACCTTTTCTTAACCAAACGGCGTGAATTATGTGTCTATTTTAACTTGACTAATAAAGCTGGTGTTTAAATGTTACAGATTTGACTCTTTTCCTCTTTGTGCCAAACCTATAACTGTTGTCAAGCGCGGTAACCAGGCAGTATTACCTTGCAAAGTTTAAAAGCCTTGAAATAATTTGTGACAAAAAGTTATGACTCAAACTGTAAAGTATTTACAGTACCTGGCAGAAAGGAATTCAGTTAGTTCAGTTGGCTGGACGACGTGAGGGAGGGAGGTTCTGCCTGACAAATTTGATTGAATTTGAGGGATCAGGTGTGTAGATGTGGGTAGTGCAGTTGATGTAGTTTATATGGATTTGATAAGGTATTATTGGAAGACTGATAAAGGTGGTGAAAACCCATAACATCTCAAGCAACTTGGCAAGTTGAAACCAAAATTGGCTTAGTGGCAGGAGACAAAGGGTGGTGGTAGAAGGCCGATGTCCAGTGGTGAACCACAGGGATCAGGGCTGGGTCCTTTATAGTTTGTGATATATATAAATTATATCAATGAGAACATGGGGGCCATGATAAATAAGTTTGCAGATGACACAAATATTGGTCAGGTGGTTAATAGTGAGGAAGAGGTTACAGGAAATTATAGACGTGTTCATCAGATGGGTAGATCAGTGTCAGATGGAATTTAACCCTGGAAGGGTAATGTGGTGCACTTTGGAAGAAACAATCAAACAAGTGAGTACTCAATGAAAAGCTGGCTACTAATAACCTCAGAGGAACAGAGGGATGTTGGGGTGTTTGTCCATACATCCCTGAAGAAGGCAGGACATGTTAATAGAGTAATTCAGAAAGAATAAGGGACACTTACCTTTATCAGTTGTGGCATAGATTATAAGAGCCAGGAGATTATGTTCGAGCTGTACAGGATTTTGGTTAGGCTACAATAAGATTATTGTGTGTGGCTCTAATCACCATACAGTATGAAGGATGTGATTGCACTGAAGGGGTTTCAGGGAAGATTCACCAGAATATTGCCTGGGATGGAGCAGCTTAGCTATGAAGAGAGTTTGGATAAGCTCAGGTTGTTTTGTTTGGAGCAGAGAAGGCTGAGAGGGATTTGACTGAGGTGTATAAGATTGAGGGGCATGGACAGATTGGATAAGAAGCAGCTCTTCCTCTTAGATGAAACATCAATAATGACAGGGAATAATGTTAAGGAGAAGAGCAGGCAGTTTACAGGAACTTGAGGAAAAATTGTTTCACCTACACGACAGTGGGAATGTGGAATGTATTGCTGGGAAAGTATTAGAGGAAAATCTCGCAACCTTTAGAAAGTATGTGGATGAACACTTGAGCTAGTGAGGGCAGGAATAGGAGGATAGAACAGATGAATGCATGGCTGAGGAACTGGTGTATGGGAGAAGGATTCACATTTTTGGATCATTGGAATCTCTTTTGGGGTAGAAGTGACCTGTACAAGAAGGATGGATTGCACCTAAATTGACAGGGGACTAACATACTGGCAGGGAAATTTGCTAGAACTGCTTGGGAGGATTTAAANNNCATTGGAATCTCTTTTGGGGTAGAAGTGACCTGTACAAGAAGGATGGATTGCACCTAAATTGACAGGGGACTAACATACTGGCAGGGAAATTTGCTAGAACTGCTTGGGAGGATTTAAA
>NC_057710.1:24627109-24712207 GCF_004010195.1 Chiloscyllium plagiosum | reverse complement strand
GAGGGCATAGGTTTAGGGTGAGAGGGGAAAGATATAAAAGAGACCTAAGGGGCAACCTTTTCACACAGAGGGTGGTACGTGTATGGAATGAGCTGCCAGAGGATGTGGTGGAGGCTGGTACAATTGCAATATTTAAGAGGCATTTGGATGAGTATATGAATAAGAAGGGTTTGGAGGGATATGGGCCGGGTGCTGGCAGGTGGGACTAGATTGGGTTGGAATATCTGGTCGGCCTGGACAAGTTGGACCGAAGGGTCTGTTTCCATGTTGTACATCTCTATGACTCTATGACTCTAAATGTCATAACATTGAAGGCTATGGCCACATGGGGTGGGATTAATTGATTCAGATTTGATGGGCCATTGGGCCTCCTCTGTGCACTATGACGCAATGACTATTTTGTGGTTCAGTCTAGTGCATAGATAGGTGAGGAAATGTGGAGACAGAAGGTCCAAAGACAAGGTAGCGTAGGTAGAAAAACAGAAATTACTGGGAAAACCCAGCAGATCTGGCAGCATCGGTGAAGAGAAAATGGAATTGGCATTTCAGGTCCAATGACCTTCTTCAGAATCAGAAACATTAACTCTGATTTCTCTGCACAAGTTTTCCCAGCAATTTCTGTCTTTGTTGCTGAATTCCAGCATCTGAAGTTCTTATTTTTGTTTTGTAAGGTCGATCCAGGGCTTGCCTGTTTGTCCTGCCATGTGGTAAAATTGTGACAGTAGGTGTGACCAATTAATAAGCAAAAGGACTCTTAGAAGACAGATTGACCATGAAGCCCAGTGCGCATGAAAGGTGATATGTGAATACCGAGTTTTGAAGAACTTGTTTAAAGACTGCAGCTGTAGTGATAATAGAGACAAGCAGAAGACTGATGCTAAATCCACGGGAACCACTTTCTCGTTCCTGTGAATTGCCTTGGAATATTTAACTCTTTTAAGGATGCTCCACAAATGTAAGTTGTTGTTGTTCTCAGTTTTACAGCTGTCATGTTGCAATAACATGAACATGAAACTCTGTTGGTCATCTTTCTTCCATCATCTATCGGATGCAAAGACATAAATCGTGAGGCCTAGTGGTGTTCTTGGCCCAGAACCTAGTTGCACCCCCAGTCTCTGACCAGAGTAGAATGGATCTGCCCCCTCAGCTGAGTTCAGGGGGCCGTCTGGACCCCCAGCATTCAACCCTGTCCCAGGCCCTGTCTGGAGTCAATCTAAGAGGGAAGGTAAGACGTCACATCAAAAGGTAGGATCCCCAATAGTGCAGTACTCCCTCAGTATAACAACGGAATGTATCAAAGCTTGGTCACATCCTCACATTTCTGATTCAGGAGCTAGAGTACTCCCAATGAGCCACAGCTGACAGAGTGGACTGCAAGAAGCAAGTGAACTAAAGTTAGATTCACTGTCAGATTCCACAAGTCCCAGTTTCACTCAAAGCCCTGTGCTGCACATCCCTTCCTCACAATCAGTCTGGAATGAGGAACAGTTGCAGCCAACTCAAAACAGATGGTGGCATGTGTGAATGGTGTTTTTGCTCAGACTGCTTTGTCTCTGGGCTTTCTGTCTCCACGGTTCTTCATCTATCAAATACTCCATTCTGATGGCCGAAACAAAATGCAAAATCGCCACAAAAAGCTCCTGCGATAGCAAGATATTCAGGATGTATGAGATCCAAACAGAGCCACAAAACAGTTACGATGCATCCCGGATGTGCAGCTGACTGAGGCTGGGCCCTTGAAATCCTGGGCTTTTCTTTACGCCTGCTTTGAACCAGACTGATTGCAGGGAATTCATAAATTGCACAGATTTTCATAGTAAGGAATCATAGAGGTTTTGGAGGCAGGATGCAATGAATGGGTGCAAAAGATGAAAATTATTGTAAGTCCCTGTGTGCCCTAATTTCTTGACTGTGCCTCAATCATGCCTCTACTTGGATGTCATTTCACAGGAAATTCCAGGCTCCAATTCTTTACGAACGCAGTAGTGTTTATAAACTGTCGTCACCTCAGTCCCTTTGAGAGAGGGGGATTAGAAAAGAAACCCAGAAAAACAGAGACAGCTCCCACCCTGTGACAGCAAAGAGTTTTTATAAGACATTGCTAAACTGCTCAGTGAATGAGCGTTACAGTTAAACTGACCTCGCTCCCATGATTTAAGTCCACTGCTGAGGAATCAGACTGAGACCTTTTTTACAGAAACTATGAATTGGCTCTTTAGAAATTAGCCAGCAGTGCCAGCTGGAAATGTTTTCTTTGGGGCTGGAAAGAAGGTTGGCGTCAGTCGGGGCAAAGGACATGCCAATGGAATGTAATATCAGGAGGAAGCAGCAGGTCATTCAATTGCTGGCACTCTGCCCAGCAACAACTGGCTGTCTTTGTGTTTGAGTTTGGTTATAATCACTCTGTGAACATACACACTCTTGTGTTCGTAATATTGGAAAAAAGGGTGAAAGAAATATAAAAAGTACATTCCTTTCTTATCCTGTCAAGGTCTTCGAGTCTAAATGCACTCACGGTTGCTATCCAATAGAAATGTACTAGTGAGAATGGAAAGGAACCTTCCACTGTCATAATATGTAATGTTACCACACAGACCCTGCCGAGAAATATTGGTCACTGCAATATAGCAAATGTGTCAATTTCAGCTCACATGCTCCCTCTGAAGCAATTCTGTGATATCATCTCATTTTTTTCTCCGTTCCCATTTTTGTTTACCATGTAAAGCCATAATGATTATTTTTAAGGAGCTTAAGGTTGTGAAATTGCTAACTGAGCACAAAACACGGAGTGGGATTGGGTTGTTCAATTGATCCTTGCACACATCACATTCTGGAATAGATTCTGCCCCCACCTATAACTGCATAGTCTCCCCCCATTCACTCTGTCCCCACCCTGCCAATGAGAATAGCTGCCTAGTTTTTCACACCTCTACTAATCAACCCCGTCCAATTACTTTCCAGATGACATTTCTTCAATCCCAGGAGCTTAGGAACTAATATGTTCCAATGTGTATTTGGTCATCCCCATTTATACAGATGACTACAGAGTCCAGCCTCATTCCTGACTGGATGGCTAACTAGTCTTTTTAAGGAGCTCATCAATGTTGCACTCTCTGTACGGTTCGCTGTATCACCGTACATCATGGAAAATAGTTTCAAGTTTCAGTCTCAGCCTCTTCCTTTTAAACCTGCTCCTTTTGTTTGATGCTCCTGGTTTTAAGTCTTTCTTCCTTTCCCTGCACAACAGCTCCCTGCACCTAAGGCAGATTAGGTACGGGCCAGGGAGACCACCAGCAGGAGGTCATGGCCTGTGATAATTGGCGATGATCCATGGCAATGGAGGGGGGACAGGAGGCAATTGATGGGCACTTCGTTGGAACAGGGATGTTGGTGAGGAGGATGGCAGTGATACTGCAAGGGGGCAATCCCCTGAGAACATCCATGTCATCAGCTCATATTCAACTGAGTTCCCAATGGTACTCTGGCAACCTGAGTTAAAACGTTTAGGGAGTTGCCCTGGTTTTGAGTTCAGGACAGTTACCCAGTTTATTTAATCCAAATGACAACATGTTCGTATGTGATGAATTGGTGTCACATTTTACTATATCTTGGTTCACCCCAATCCCCCCAGACCACCCTGCACCTTTTCAGTGTATCATTAATACACATCAGCTGTTTGAATTCTGAATCACACCTACCCTAATTCTGAATTACACCTAATATTTTTGATTTAAAACAAACCCTAACATTCCCTATCCAAGAATCCATTCCTATCAGGCCTAATGTTGACTGAGTTGAGCTTCTTAAGCTCCACATTGATGGCATTACAGTCTGGCTCCCAGCGCAAATATATGTGACACTGTGTAGTTCATGTATTGATCATCATGAAGAAGGTAAAAACAATGACTGCAGATGCTGGAAACCAGATTCTGGTGTAGAGTGGTGCTGGAAAAGCACAATGGGGGTGGGATGAAGGTGCTAGGTCAGACAGGAGGGTGGAGTGGATAGGTGGAAAAGAAGATAAGCCGGTAAGACAGGTCATGGGGACAGTGCTGAGCTGGAAGTTTGGAACTGGGATGAGGTGGGGGAAGGGGAAATGAGGAAACTGGTGAAGTCCACATTGAAGCCTTGGGGTTGAAGTGTTGAAGAAGCCCATTCTATCCTTTTCTGGAGCTCTCTACTTGTTTTGTGTTCATTCCAATCACCATCCATATTCTAATTAAAACACCATCAGCCTCCAGTGAACAAGATCAATTTTCAGCCAACTCACGGAATGGGCAATTCGCTGGATTCAGTAGAATGTTGGTTTTACACCCTGCCCCAGCTTTTACTCGGGAGTAGATGCAGTGTTAAGGCAACTCAGCACCAGTTTCCTACTGGATGAATTAAAAACAAAATTAGCTATGGCTCTTTTAACAATATCTTTCAAACCTGCAACCTCGAGTAAAAGGATATAAGCAGTAAATGTATGAAAACACCACCATCTGCAAGTTCCCGGCCAAGTCACACACCAGATACATGAATAAGCAGATAATAGAGGGATGCAGACCATGTGGAGATGGAAGGATTTTAGTTTAGAAATGGTGTCACATGTTAGCATGTGCAGGATGGGCCGAACAGCCTGTTCCTGTGCTGTACTGATTTATGTTCTTTGTTCATTCTGACTCGACACTGTGTCACTAGTACTAATGATATCTCTCAATGTCTTTCCAGCATAAATCTTCTGCATTTTGGTCAGTCACGGGCCAAGTTCACCCATGACCTCTGCAGTGACACTTTTGAGGACATCCCTTAAACATTTTCATCTTCCTTTGAGATTCTCGAGCCATGATGAACCTCCAGGTAGAGGAGTTACTTTGACACTCTGGTGTCAGACATGTGCACAACACAAGATTGTTTCAGGTGATTATCATCTTGATGCAAGGCCCAGTCATTTGGGAGAGGTTGTTGCTGTTTGAGCACCTTTTTTGCTACTGGATTTGGAGGATTTTATGACAATATTACTGGAGGTTCTTCTGCAGTGATCTGAGGTGTCTGCTGCAGATTGTCCAAACCTCCAAAGCATTGAGGAGCACAGGGGTCACTGATCAATGGGAAGTCATGACCAGAAAAGGATTGGTGCAATGGCACAGCCTTGTTTGACCCCAGTTTTCACAGACTTTGGCAACTCCTTTGGAGAGTATCACATTTTGCATGTTATTGTGGAGTAGGTAGAGAGTAGTGACAATTTTCTGAGACCAGCCAAATTTGAGGTGGATATTCCCTCAAATTTCCCCATTGACAAAGTCAAAAGCTTTTGTGAGGTCAATGAACAATGGTTGGTGCTGATCTTGGTACCTCGCCAGAATGTGTCACATGGTGAGGATCAGGTCTGTGGTGCCTCTCAATGAGTGCAAACTGCAGTGAGTCCCTGGATCAATTTCCACAACCAAAGGGATGAGGAGGTTGAGGAGATTCCTTGTAATGGCAGAGATAGCAGGGAAACTCTTCTGTAGTTAGCACAATCAGACTTGCCTCTCTTGTTGAATGTGATCACCATCACAATGTTCCTGCGATCACTTGGCGCGCGATGTGGGATCTGAGAATGTACAGCTGTGCCAGGACTGTACCTCCAACAAGTTTCCGAATTTAAGCAGTGATTCCATTTGCTTTTGAAAGGCTTTTTCATCTTCACTCCACATTGGGCTGGCACTGAGGAGAGCCAGTTGGAGTAGTGAAGACTGGAGCTGAGGGCCTTTTAAAGATGGTGAGGTATAAGGGTACCACTTTCTTGGCAGATATCCGCAGGGTGGTGAGTTATTTGGGAACAGAGCATGAGAAGATAGGTGTGGAATCAGGCAAGCTGGATACTTTGTGAACAGGGTGGGTATTTAATCATTTGAGTTTGGTAAGATGCAGTGAGAAGTCTTGTGACAAGAAAGAATTTGATGCAACTAGCACTGAGCCAAAGAAAATGTAAGATTGAACTCTCTGAGAGAAAACTAGTACTCAATAGCAATCTTGTTTTCACTGGAGACCTTCCTGGAATGACCAAATCCTTTTCCTTTTCCTTTTCCTGTTCTACCTTTGCTAATGACTACCCCCCCCTTCATTATGTAAACATCTTTTGTTATTTTCTGCTGGAAAATGCATTAATTTTCATTTCTCCATATCCATAGCCACCTCTCATTCCTTTACTGAATTGGTTCTGGGAAACGTTTCAAGGATCCAAAATGTCATGCACAAATATATGGTTTGCATACAAAGGGACAGAAAAGGGATGAACTGAGGGAACCCTGCAAGGATAAGCTGAATACTGTGAACATGGCTTGAACGGAGAGAACGATTCAGTAGAAAGGCAGATTACAAGTAGCAACAAAACAGATCCATTAATATTTTGTTGTAATTTCTTCTATACCATTGCTCAAGGTAGTTAGAATCATACAGGACGGAAACAGACCCTTTGGTTTATGATGACCAGGTTTCCTGGTCTCACATGCCTGCATTTGGCCCATATCCCTCTAAACCTTTCCTATTTAAGTACCCTTCCAAATGTCTTTTAATGTTGTAACTTACCTGCAATCACCATTTCCTCTGGCAGCACCTTCCACTGCTGCACCACACTCTGTGTGCAAACGTTGTCCCTCAGGTCCCTTTTAAATCTTTCCTCCCTCACCTTAAAAATATGCCCTCTAGGTTTGGACCCCCCAACCCTTGGAAAAAAGACTTTGGCCATTCACCTTATCGATGCCCCTCATGATTTTATAAGCCTCTATACGGTCACACCTCAGCCTCCGATGCTCCAGGGAAAAATGTCTCAGATTTTCCAATCTTTCATAATAACTCAAACCCTCCAGTCTCGACAACATTCTTATAAAGTTTTTTTCAGTACCCTTTATAGTTTAACAACATCATTCCTATAGCAGAACGACTAGAATTGTACACAGTATTCTAAAGGTGGCCTCACCAATGTCCTGTACAGCCACAAAATGATATCTCAACTCTGATATTCAATAGGAGAAAGTGAGGTCTGCAGATGCTGGAGATCAGAACTGGAAATGTGTTGCTGGAAAAGCGCAGCAGGTCAGGCAGCATCCAGGGAACAGGAGAATCGATGTTTCGGGCATAAGCCCTGATATAAAGTCTCTGCACATGCATTCACAATGGGACTGTAGGTGATTCCTGAAGAAGGTCTTATGCCCGAAACGTCGATTCTCCTGTTCCCTGGATGCTGCCTGACCTGCTGCGCTTTTCCAGCAACACATTTCCAGCTCTGATATTCAATACTCTAACCAATGAAGGCAAGCATGCCAAATGCCTTCTTCATTATCCTGTCTACCTGCAATACCACCTTCAAAGAACTATGAATCTACACCCCTAGGTCCCTCTGTTCAACGACACTCCCCAGGGCCCTACTGTTAACTGCATAAGTCCTGCCCTAGTTTGCCTTACTAACATTCAACATCTTCATTTATCTAAAATAACTCCATCTGCTATTGCTCGACCCATTGGCCCACCTGATCAAGATGCCACTGTACTCTTAGATAGCCTTCTTCAGAGTCCGCTATATCACCAATTTTGGTGTCACCCACAAATTTACCAACCGTACCTCCTATAATCTTATCCAAATCATGTATATAAATGACACGCAACAGTGGACCCAGAAACAATCCTTGCGGCGCACTGCTGCTCACAGGCTTCCAGTCTGAATAACAATCCTCTACCACCATCCTCTGTCTTTTACCATCAAGCCAATTTTATATCCAATTGGCTAAGTTGTCTGCAGTACTTTTGCAATTTTTTTTACCTGACCTGATTTAAAGTCTCTGCACATGCATTCACAATGGGACTGTAGGTGATAATAGATGCTTACAGGTTTGGATGAATTTAGAACATTTGAGGATATTAAGAACAGGAGAAGGAGGAAGTGAGGACTGCAGATGCTGGTGATCGAAAAGTGTGGTGCTGGAAAAGCACAGCAGGTCAGGCAGCATCCGAGGAGCAGGAGTATTGATGTTTCAGACATGAACTCTTCAGGAATGATATTAAGAACAGGACAAGCAAGGAAAAGACTGGGTTAAGGTAATGATCATCCACAATCTCAGAGAATGGTGGAACAGGTTGATAAGGCTGAATGGCCAGGTCCTGTAGCTTTGTGATCCTAGCTGAGGGCAATCGCAGGTCCATGACAGGATAATGAATTTCATGCTTCAAGTTTAATAACTGAGTTTCTGATTGGCTTTGCTCTATTATAAAGCGTGTGGGTTTGAAGTGTGCACTGGTAATTTCTCTGGGGAATACTTCTGATTGTCTGCCATGGTGCTGACAGAAAATAGGTTTAAGGTATTTGCCATTTTTCAGACAGGTGGTGAGAATAAAGAGAAGGATTCATTTCAATAACTCGCTTTCTGTCGGGTAACAACTGCTTTCCTTGGAGAAGGTCAGAAGTCACATGACACCAGGTTATAGTCCAACAGGTTTATTTAAAATTACAAGCTTTCAGGGTGTTGCTTAGGAGCAGCGCTCCAAAAGCTTGTGATTTCATATAAACCTGTTGGACTATAACCTGGTGTCATGTGACTTCAGACCTTGTCCACCTCAGTCCAACACCTCCATATCATTCCTTGAAGAAGACAAGGACATTTGATGGAGGTTTTCAAAACTATGAGAGGTCTGGATGGGGGTAGACTGGGAGAAACATTTTCTACTCGCAAAGGGATCAAGGGCAAGAGGGTACAGATTTAAATTGTTGGGTTAAAAAAAAGCGAAAGCAACTTGAGAAAGGCATTTCCAGGAAGAGAATTATTAAGTTTGGAATGTATTGCTTGTGACTGTGGTGATGCATGTTTAATTGAGGCGTTCTAAATGAAATTAGGCTTATTGGAAAAGGAAGAATGTGTTATGGAGAAAGGGTGACAGAATCACTTCACTGAAATGCTCATTCAGCAAGCTGGTGCAGACATGATAGGCTGAATGGCCTCCTTCTGTGATTCAGTGGTTTTAATTCAGGTAACATCAGGGAGCTTGCAAGTAACCCATTTGCAAAGCTGAAATCTCATTGGATCCTCAGTATCCCTGTGGAGTGTCAGCCTAGATTTTGTCAAGAGTAGGACTTGAACCCATAACCTTTTAACACTTACAAAGGGAATCAAGGAACACATTTTTAGCTTTTCTCCCAGATTTTGAAGGCAAAAACATTTACTTGGAGTTTGTTTCTAGCATGATAGGTAATCTAGATTTTAGCACTATACTGAGGAACATTATTCTGAGTTTGTTGAGATTTCTGAAAAAAGTGGTTATTTTAAGCTCTTTTCAATACTATTATGGGGCAGCTAATAATTTTTTAATTTCATGGAGATAAAGAAAGAACCTCAAGCTATTTTAAAACAATCGAAAATGATCTCTTCAATCTGTACAAATTGGGTTTCATGATTTGCCAAGGGCTGTGCTTTACAAAATATAGCTGGTAGACACCTGGTATGGTTAAATATAATAAAGAGAGCAGACAGCTGCTTGATATATGATATAAACAACACAGAGCAGAGGAGGAAAAAAGATCTGCTCCTGGAAGGAAGCTGAACAGTGTCGAGATGTAGGAGAGCAGTGGGTTGAGGGCCAGTTATTTTCTCAGCTGTGCTTACTGGCTCCAAGTCGATGAGTCACATGGGCTGCTATTTGCACCTGTGTGGTCACACTTCAAACCAAACCAGCTTTGCAGGGGAGGGTCAGGGCTCCATATGATTTACATCATCTCGCCCGTGAAATTTATACAGAACAGCCGACAGTCATCGAGCAACTGTTGTAATGAAGCTCAGATGCAGGATGCCTAACTTTAATTGTATCCTCCTCCCGTCAAATTCTCAGCTTGACTCAGTGGTTGTACTCAATCTTGCCCTGAAGTCAGGAAGCTCCTGCCTGCCTGTAGAAACTACACTACAGTGACTCGGTGAACTGGGAGGTTTGTCTTGTAAGCTATTCACAGGGTATGGGCATCACTGACTGGCCAGCATTTATTACCTGGCCCTAGTTGCCCTCGAGAAGGTGATGATGAGCTGCTGCCTTTGAAGCGCTGCAGTCTGTGTGCTAGAGGTAGACATGCAATGCTATTAGCGAGAGAATTTCAGAATTCTATCCCAGTTACAGCGATATATATTCCAAGTCAGGACCATGAGTGGCTTGGAGGAGAACTTGAAGGTGGTAATGTTCCCATGTATCTGCTGTACATGTCCTTCTAGATGGAAGTGATCATGGGTTTGGAACATGCTGTCTCAGGATTTATGATGCATTTCTGCAGTGTATTTTGTAGATGGTACACACTGCTGTGACTGAGTGTTGGTGGTGGAGGGAGTGGATGCTTGTGGATGTGGTGCCAATCAAGCAGCTGCTTTGTCCTGGATGGTGTCAAGCTTCTTGAGTGTTGCTGGCAGTATTCCATCACACTCCTGACTTGCTGATGGTGGACAGGCTTTAGAGAGTCAGGATGTCAGTTAATCACCACAAGATTCCTAGCCTATTGCTATTGTATTTATCAGTCAAGTTCAGTTTCTGGGCATTGACTCTGAAAGCACAGGAGAAGGCCATTTGATCCATTGCTCCTCTGCAAGCTCATTGGAAGAGCTATCCAGTGGTGGGGGGTTTGGGGGGGGGGGGGGGGGGGGGGTTGTGGAGAAGGAAGGGAAACATATTACATCGGGGAAAAGAGCATACTTCTCCCCTCTTTTGTTTCTTTATTAAATGCCATTCCTCTGTAGTATCTTTTATTTTAGGAGAAGGGGCCATAACAAAAATGTCACCTGGTCTGGTCACAACAGATGCAGTCTTTTATCTATCTCCATTCAGAATTTGTAACATGTGGTAACAACATTTATATGGTAGCGGTTCTCGACCATGGCTCAATGGGCAACTCTCCTGCTCCTGCCAGCTACCATTAGCCTGTTCCAGAAGGCTGTTGGGCTGGTGTTCACCTTGCCTGGCCACATTGGGAATTGTACCTTCCTGGGCCATCAGTGTCAGAATGGGATTGGAACTCAGCGCCTCTGGCCCAAAGGGACAGTGCTCCAAGTGTAAGAGCCCTGAAATTAAAACTATAAGAACAAGGAATCAAAACTGCATCACTTTAAAATGTGGTTCAAGCCCCTCCTCAGTCAGAATGCTATTGCTTGTATAGAATGAGAGATTCTTGGGCAATGGAACTTGGTGATATTATCCCTGATCATCGCAATCTGGTTATTATTGTGTGAGAATGGTAAAGCGTGGATTTCTTTACTTACTAAAGGATGTTTATATAAAACTTCACTCTGAGTGAAGAGTTGGGTCCCCTTTCAGATGCTCCCATTGTGCTGTTTTATGTGACGTTCTGGAATTGGGACAATGAATATTGTGACTAAAGCCAATGAATTAAATCTAGCAAAGCCTAATGCTCCCAAGACCTTGGCTTCTGGGCAGCAGAGTGACTTGAATATTAACCCAGAATCTCAGTCTTTAGAACAGTAACCTACTCATTTTCATTGAATGGAAACCAACTGAATTCAGCAAAACCACAGGAGCTATGATTTGGGAGGCAGTGGTGTCATGGCAATGTTACTAGACTTGTCAGCCAAGAGGCCCAGGCTAATGTTCTGAGAACAAGGGTTCAAATCACTACCATGGCAGATGGTGAAATTTGAATTTAATAAAATCTGGAATTAAAAGCTGATTTAATGGTTACTCTCTATGTTCCCATGCAATTGTTTTCTTCTGTGCGAGTGTCTGAGGTCTGTGAGCAGCAGCAATGTCCCAAACCAGAAGTCAATGTAGTGGCACAGTTTTCAGTAAGCACAGATCGCTGAGTCCGCACAGCTTAGAGGGCACACAGCCATTATCGATTGTTGTAACATCTGGTTCACTAGGATCCTTTAGGAAAACGGAACTGTCCTTCTGAAGAAGGAACACAGGAGCAAAACATATTAACTCAGCTTTCTCTCCACAGATGCTGCCAGACCTGATGAATTTCTCCAGCAATATGTGTTTTTGTTTCAACAGCCCTTCTTGCATGACAACATTTCAGGTTAAAATAAAAAGGAAAAAAATGTGTGATTTAAATACTCATGTTTTCTTTGAATCTTTTCTATAGTTATCATATGTTGTGGACCAATGTTTTGTTTCTTCTCTACAGCCATTCCCACTCATTGATTCAATGATGCCTTTGATCCCTGAATTCCTTTGCCCTCTAATACTTCTTGATTGTTCCCCTTGCTTTTCCCACTTTCCTAACAGCATAGAACCCATCACATTTGCACTTCTCTTCAGTTTCAAAGAATTCATATTAAGAGGCATTTAGACAGACGCATGAGCACGCAGGAAACGGGGGGATAAGGGCCACGTGCGGGCAGATAGGATTAGTTCAGAATGGCATCATGGGTAGCATAGATATGAAGAGCTGAAGGAGCTTGTTCCTGTACTGTTCTATGTTCTCTGTTCTATGAACTTGAAAAACTAACTCCGTTTCTTTCTCTCCACGGAGGCTTCTAGAGCTACTGAATTTCGCCAGCACTTTCTGTTTTTATTTCCTACTGATCTTTATATCATCAGCAAATTGGCTTCAGTCCAATCAATTCCTTCATCCGAATCCATAAGACCATAAGAATTAGATCATTCGGCCCATCGAGTCTGCTTCACCATTCAATATTGTTTGATATGATTCTCAGCCCCATTCTCCTCCCTTTCCCCCCTAACCCCGATCCCTTACTAATCAGAAATCTACTCTGAACAGAAATCAGAGTTAACGTTTCGGGTCCGGTGACCCTTCCTCAGGACTGTCCTACTGGATAGTTGAAGCAAAGACAAATATTACTGGAGAAACTCATCAG
This sequence comes from Chiloscyllium plagiosum, assembly GCF_004010195.1. Lineage (NCBI taxonomy): Eukaryota > Metazoa > Chordata > Chondrichthyes > Orectolobiformes > Hemiscylliidae > Chiloscyllium > Chiloscyllium plagiosum. Next base: position 24,699,380 of record NC_057710.1, on the reverse strand, counting down.
GTCTGGCAACATCTGTGGAGAGAAAGCTGAGTTAATCTGTTTCGGGTCCAGTGACCCTTCCTCAGTTCTGAGGGTCACCTGATCCGAAACATTAACTGTGATTTTTCCTCACAGATGCTACCGGACCTGCTGAACATTTCCAGCAATTTCTGTTTTTGTTTCTGATTTACAGCATACTCCGTACTTTCGGTTTTTATTTGGGAACTTATCTGTCTTTGTCTTAAATACACTCAATGACTTTGCTTCCACATCTTCTGCAGCAATGAGCTCTACAGATTAGCCACCCTTTGGATGAAGAGATTCCTCCTAATTCCTAATCTCAGTTTTAAAGAGTTGTCCCTTCACTCTGAGATTGTGCCTGTGGTCCTAATCTCTCCTACAAGTAGAAACATCTTCTCCACACTGATCCCTGTGGAACTTCACTCATCACCATTCTGAAAAAGACCCCTTTATCCCCACTCTCTGCCTTCTGCCAGTCAGCTAATCCTCTATCCATGCCAGAACCCGCCCCCAGCACAATGGACAGCCACAAGATGTGCCGCATCTTGTCTAAGACCTTCTGGAAATCCAAATAGATTATATCCACTGGCTTTTCTTTGTCTAACTTGCTTTTCAAGTTAATACAGATTGCAGATATTTTCTCATCAATTCATTAAGAGCAGCTGGAACTTGAACAGGAGGCCCTTGGCTCTGAGATAGGGACACTATCAACCCACATAGTGCTCTTATAGATTGTCGATGATTAAGGATCCAGCATCGATCTCTGCAAGATTCCACTCACAATCTTGCCAACTTGAAAATAGCCCATTTATCAAGACTCTTGATTTCCTGTTAGTTTGACAATCTTCATAAATCATATACAGCAGTCAGAACTCTCATCTTGTGCAGTGACCTTTTATATGACACTTTGCTAAGAGCTTTTGGAAAAACAATACACTACAGCTACTGATTCCCCTTAATCCACACTGCATGCAACATCCTTAAATAACTTTCATAAATTGGTCAAATCTGATTTCCCTTTCACAAAACCATATTCACTCTGCTGAATTGTATTCTGATTTTTAAAAAATATCCTACTGGGTGGTAGCATAGTCTACATGGATTTCAGTATGGCCTTTAATAAGTTCCATAGGGTAGGCTGCTCTGGAACGTTAGATCGTACCCTCTTAATAATGGTCTCCAGCATTTCCTGCATTATTGATATTTTGTCAAGGTTGTTTAAGCAAATCAAAAAAGTGAAATGTCTTTGAATCCAGAAAAAGACTGCTCCTGTTTAGTGCTGAATCTGGGAAATCACATTTAATCTGATTGTTCTATGAGAACAATGAACAGTCTGAAATTTTATGAACATTCCTCCAGTTATTTAATCACCTGAGATGAATAGCCCGAGGTAAACCACATGCAGTTGCTTCCCTCTCTTGGAAGGTAATGAGTACTTAGAGTTATAGAATTATACAACACAGCACAGAAACAGACCCTTCGGTCCAACTCGTCCATGCCAACCAAGTTTCCAAACTAACTAGTCCCACTTGTCTGCATTTGGTCCATATCCTCTGCATCCACTACTTCTTCTGGCAGTTCATTCCACATACGAACCTCCCTCTGTGTTGAAAAGGTACCCCTCAGGTTCTTCTAAACTCATTCTTCTCTCATCTCAACAATACACCTCTGAGTTTTGAAGACCCCACCTTAGGGAAAAGACCTTTGCTATTCACTTTAGCTATGCCCCTCATGATTTTATAAACCTCTATGAAGTTACCTTTCAACTTCCTATTACCCTCATCTGTTTTCTTGGTCAGACCCTCAAAAAACTCAATCAAGTTTGTGAGACATGAGTTCCCACGCTCAAACCCATGCTGACCATCCCTAATCAGTCCTTACCACTCCAAATGTATGTAAATCCTGTCTCTCAGAATCCCCTCCAACAACTTACCTATCACTGACATCAGACTCACCAGTCTATAGTTCCCAGGCTTCTCCTTATAATCTTCCTTAAACAAAGGGACATTAGCTACCCTCCAGCCTTCCAGCACAGCTCAACAGCAGGGAGGCAAGTACAAGGCTGGAAGGAGATACTGTAATCAGAAATAGTAAAGTGAAGAGACAGGTCAGGCTGGAACAGGACAGGGAACAAGGAATGCCTGATGGATTAAATTGCAATTATTTCAATGCAAGAGGGTTGACACGTAAGGTCAATGATTTTAGGGCATGGACAAGTACCTGGGACTGGGATATTATAGCTATTACAGAAACATGGCTAAGGGAGGGACAGGACTGGCAGCTTAATAGACCAGAACACAGATGCTTTAGGTGGGACAGAGGTGGTGGAAGGAGGGGAGGGGGAGTTGCATTTTTGATCACAGTGAACATCACAGCAGAAATCAGAGGTGAAATGACTGAAGAATTATCCAGGAGACTTTGTGGGTGGAGCTAGGAAATAAGTAGGGGTTGGTGATATTATCGGGGTTGTACAATAGGCCCCCAAATAGTCAACAGGAATTAGAGAAACAAATCTGCAGGGCATTGAGGAGACTTGCAGGAGCAATAATGTTGTCACAGTAAGGGATTTTAATTTTCCTAACATAGACTGGGATTGCCAGAGCGTTAAGGGCTTAGATTTGTTAAGTGCTTTCAGGGAAGTTTCCTCAATTAATATGTAGAGGTTCCTACTTGAGAAGGGGCATAACTCACATTCGGGAAATAGGCCAGGACAGGTGACGAAGGTGACAGTGCGGGATCAATTTGGGACCAGTGACCATCGTTCTATTCATTTTAAAATAGTTATGGAGGGAGACAAACTGGTCCATGGGTTCAAGTTCTAAATTGGGTCATGGCAAATTTTGATGGAATTATAAGGGAGCTTGCAGGAGGTTGATTGGAGTAGTTTGTTTGCACACAAAGGGACCTCCATTAAGTGGGAAGCCTTTACAAGTGAGAGAGCTAGAGTTCAAAGTCTATATGTTCCTGTGAAGATGAAGAGCAAGGTTTGCAGGAATAGAGAACCCCAGATAACAAGAAATGTTGAGGCTTTGACCAGAAAAGAGAAATGGCTCAGGTACAGGCAGCCAGAATCAAGGGAATCTCTGGAAGTATGTCAGGAATACAGGAGTTTACTGACGAAGGAAATCATAATGGTGAAAAGGGGGCATGAGATAGCCTTGGCTAAGAATATTAGGGTGAATCGAGAGGTACTTTATGTATATTAAAGGAAAAAGAATAACTAGAGAGAGTATAGGACTCTTCAAGAACCAAGGAGAAAGTGAGGACCGCAGATGCTGGAATCGGAGCTGAAAATGTGTTGCTGGAAAAGCGCAGCAGGTCAGGCAGCATCCAAGGAGCAGGAGAATCGACGTTTCGGGCATGAGCCCTTCTTCAGGAATGCGGGAGCCCTCATTCCTGAAGAAGGGCTCATGCCCGAAACGTCAATTCTCCTGCTCCTTGGATGCTGCCTGACCTGCTGCGCTTTTCCAGCAACACATTTTCAGCTCCTCAAGAACCAAATTGGGCACTATGTGTAGAACCGTGGATGAAGTCCTCAATGAATATTTTTCTTCTGTGTTTACCATGGAGAAAGACATGAAGACTTGAGAACTTGGGGAATAGGGGAGATGTTGGATGTATTAGAATGTATGAAGGTGGATAAATCTCCTGGTCCTCACCAGATATATCCAAGAACACTGCAAGGGGCTAGAGAAGAAATTGCGGGAGCCCTGGCTGATATTTTTGCATCGTTAGGCATGGGTGAGGCCCCGGAGGACTGGAGGGTAGTGAATGTTGTGCCCTTATTCCAGTAGGGCTGCAAAGAAGATCTTGGGAACTACAGACCTATTGGCTTAACATCTGTGGTAGGTAAGTTACTTGAGAAGATTCTGAGATAAGATACACATTCATTTGGAAAGACAGGGTTTGATTAGAAGCAGTCAGCACAGTTTTGTGCATAGGAGATCATGCCTCACAAATTTGTGAGAGTTCTTTGATGAAGTGGCCAGGAAGGTTGATGAGGGCAGGGCTGTAGACATTGTCTACATGGATTTCAGTAAACTGAAATTTTACTGACACTGTATATATGTGACATATATATATGTGTATATATGTGACATGTTGGACAGCGCACCTCCCAGTGCTCTTTCTCCATCCTCTGTAAATTTTTACCTTCAAGTATTTAACCAATTCTCATTGCAATGCAACTAATCAGGTAGATGTGCTTGTTGATCTGGACCCAACATACCAACCACTGCAACGGACAGCTGGAACTGACAACCGGAAACGGCAGATTCAAACCACTACAAAGGCTGGAGGAAAGATCACAGAAGCGCTTCTGTGACGAAACATCTGCAACACAAATTTCCAGCTCGGCGAACAGAACCACAACAACGAGCACCCGAGCTACAAATCTTCTCACAAACTTTGAGCATCATTTTAAGGTTAGAGGGGAAAGAATAAAAGGGAACCTGAGGGGCAATGTTTTTACACAGAGGATGTAAGCATATGGATGAGCTGCCAGTGGAAGTGTTTGAGGTGGGTACATTAACAGCATTTAAAAGGCATTTGGACAAACACATGGATAAGAAGGGTTTAGAAGGATATGGACTAAGGGAAATAGGGTTAGCGTGGATGGATGTTTAGGTTGGCATGGACCAGTTTGGGCCCAAGGGCCTGTCTCTGTGTTGTAGGACTCTGACTCTATGGCTATCGATGACACAAACATCTTCACTACGAGCCCTGTAATTTCTTCCTTAGCTTCCCACAATGTCCTCAGTTAGACTTTATGTGAAAATGGTTTAACTGTGGGGAATTGTTAGCTCAGTTGATTAGATGGCTAATGTGTGGTTCAGCATAAGGCTAACAGCCAGGGTTTGATTCCTGTTCATGATGAAGTATACTTGGGATCTGCCACCCTATACTGACAGTAGATAGCAATAGACAAACCACAAACAAAATGTGTGGCGATGGAAAAGTACAACTGGCCAGGCAGCATCTGAGAAGCGGGAGAGTTGATGTTTTGAGTATAAGCTGTTCAGAATTCCTGATGAAGATCTTATGCTTGAAACATCGATGCTCCTGCTCCTGGGATGCTGCCTGTTTAGCTGTGCTTTTCCAGCGCCACACATTTCGACTCTGATCTCCAGCATCTGCAGTCCTCACTTTCTCCATAGACAAACCTCAGCTGACAGAAACTGCCAAGAATATGGCTCAGGATTAATAGGAGCACACAATGGGTTTACGTTTCAGCAGAATACAGAAGAATGAATGAAAGGTTGAGCACTTCCATTCCCTCACAGTTTATATCTAACTTTTTGGGAGATAATGTAAACAATGCGGAGGTAGCCAGGATTAAAAATTATAATATAAATCCCTTTATTGCTGTTTGCTTTCCACCCATTATATCATATATAGGTTAAAGTTCCAATACATTCACTCTTTGTTCACTGTAAAAATCTCATAGCTTTTCTCAAACAACTTCATTTCCCATGTCGCTTCCCATTTTTGAAATAAAATTCTGAAGCAGCATGCATTCCATCTCAACAGATGAACAATTAATCTAACTCTTAGGTTCCGAATGTCTAAGCTACATAATATACAAGTTAATGCACACAATGTTGCTGAACACTTAACTATGCTAAATTAATTGTGAAACAATTTATGAATTTGTACATCTTTATAAGCTTTCTCCTTGAGTTATGGCATTAATTTGCACATCTAAATTTAATACATTTGTTTATTATGTGGGATAATGCATTGCAGTAATTAGTATCCTTCAAAATGCTTTGTTGCTTATGAATTGCTTCAGGACATTCTGAGGATATGAAAGATTGATTGATTTCTTCATTCATTCCACAGAATATTAAGATGACTATCTGTTATTATTAAAATGAAGGTTATGTTTCAATATACTCTCTATGAAACAAAACTTGGCTTGATGTGTTCAGTACCATGTATCTATGTGACATGTTGGACAGCGCACCTCCCATTTGCTCTTTCTCCATCCTCTGTAAATTTTTACCTTCAAGTATTTAACCAATTCTCATTGCAATGCAACTAATCAGGTAGATAAGGTAATGAAGAGGGCATTTGGTATTCTTTCCATTATTGGTCAGTGTATTGAGTATAAGAGTTGGGAGGTCATGTTTGCAGGACATCGGTTAGGCCACTGTTGGAATATTGCGTGCAATTTTGGTCTCCCTCCTATCGGAAGGATGTTGTGGGACTTGAAAGGGTTCAGAAAAGATTTACAAGGATGTTGCCAGGGTTGGAGGATTTGAGCTATAGGGAGAGGCTGAGTAGGATGGGACTGTTTTCCCTGGAGCGTTGGAGGCTAAGGGGTGACCTTATAGAGATTTATCAAATCATGAGGGGCATTGTTAGGATAAATAGATAAAATCTTTTCCCTGGTTTGGGCGAGTCCAAAACTAGAGGGTATAGGTTTAAGATGAGAGGGGAAAGATTTAAAAGGGACCAAAGGGGTAACATTTTCACACAGAGGGTGGTGCAGATATGAAGTGAGCCACCAGAGGAAGTGGTGGAGGCTGGTACAATTACAGCATCTAAAAGGCATCTGGATGGGGTGTATGAATAGGAAAGGTTTAGAGGGATATGGGCCAAGTGCTGGCAAATGGGCCTAGATTATTTTGGGGTATGTGGGTGGCATGGACGAGTTGGACCGAAGGGTCTGTTTCCGTGACTCTATGACTGTATTGAATTTGTTGCCACCAGCTTTTCAGAGTCAGAAGTCACACAACACCAGCTGACGAAGGAGCAATGCTCCAAAAGCTTGTGATTTCAAATAAACCTCTTGGACTATAACATGGTATCATGTGACTTCTGACTCTGTCCACCTCTGTCCAACGCTGGCATCTCCACATCATGACCAGCCTTTTCAGGCACTGCATTCCAAATAGCAATGTGTTATATCAAACAATGGTTCAGACTAATTCAAAATTATTGTAAGATATAAGCTGTCATTGAAGCAGGATTAAATGAGGTCAGAAAACTTTTATCGTTACCTTAGTCTCTTTGCTGGGTGCAATATTAAAATCATGGCAAGATACTCAGAGTCTATTCGAATCTTCTTCATGTTACGTTTCATTTATGACCAATGGACGCCATTAAAATGAGAAACCAATTAAATGCAGCACATGAATTCCCAAATAGACCAAGGCAGTGCTATTTTTATCTAGTAAAAGACATCTAAGCATAGAGGCGTCAGTCAAATGCACATCATGACATACCAGGTCATTGTGACCATGGAGTTCAGGTGACCTTTCCTTCAGGTTTTACAAGTACAATGGACATTTTTATAAAATGTATGGCACAGAAACTTGGCGCATGGCCACTTGACCCATGATGTCTCTGCCAGCCCAAAAGATGAGGCACCCAGTTTAATCTCACTTTCCAGCATTTGGTCAATAGCCCTGGAGGTAACAGCACTTGGGGTTCATACCTAAATGGCTTTTAAATGGGTTGAGAGTTCTTGCCTCAAGTTCCCTTTCAGGCAGTGGCTCCACACCCCAACCACTCTGGGTGATTCTCCACATCCCCACCCCCCCAACCACCACCACCAAACCTCCCCCCCCCGCACCCCCCACCTTCTACCAATGACTTTAAACTGATGCCCATTAGTAATTGATCTCTCCACAAAAGTAAATATGCCATTTCATCTTGGCCCCTTTTAATCTTGTACTTCTCAAACAAATGTCCTCTCGTTCTCCTCTGTTCAAGGGACAACAAGCTCACTCTATCCAATCGTTCCTCATAGTTGCAATTTTCCAGCCCTGGCAGCATCTTTGTAAATCCCCCTTGCACCCTCCCTGGTGAAATCACATCCTCTCTGTAATGAGGCGATCAGAACTGCATACAGTACTCAAGTTGTGGTCTAGCTAATGACTAACATGGTTTCAGTATAACCTCCTGGCTCTAATATTTCTAATGAAGGACAGGATTCCATATGCCTTCCTAATCACTTTGTCAACCTATCCTGCTACCCTCAGGGATTTGAGGACATTCATTCCAAGGTCTCTCAACTTCCTTCACGCAATTCAGTAATCTCTTGTGAATTGCCTTGTAGTTGTATATTTTTTTCCTTGCTGGATTAGACCCCTGACTGATCGGCAGCTGTTTCCAGCATCAATAGGAGAAGAAAACTGTCTTCTATCATAGTTAACTCAAAAGTATCCGCATTCACTGAGTATGATTTACATAATTGTCGTTTTAAAAGTTGCAGCGGTCAATTGCTGGAGACACAAGCTGACATTGCACATTTGGAAACAAAAGCATAAGAAACAGGAACAGAGGTAGGCAAATGGATCCTGACCCTATTCTGCCATTAAATAGCTCATTGATAATCTTCAATATACCTTCACTTATCCTACCCCTGTAGCTCATCATGTGTGTAATTGTTTTCTTTGCAGCTGGTCCCACTCTCCTTGCTCTCTCCACCCGGCTCAACAATTTTTTCTCTCTCTGTTTAGATGTATTCATCCAAAATTCTCCTCTGAAAGATCATAGTTGACTCTGCCTCCATTGCATGCTCAGGCCGCAAGACTCAGATCCCAACCATCTGCTGTGTAAAAGCATTCCTCACAGGACTTTTGGTTCTTTTCCCAGTTGCAATTAAGTCAGTGTTTTGATCCTTACATCATGGGAATCCTTCTGTCCAGACTGATCATGATTAGAGCATCTCCATCAACTATCCTCTGAACCTTCCTTCAAAAGAGAAAATCTCACCTTCTATGCACGTGATTGAAGTCCCTCATTCATAGAACCTTCTCTTCAGTCTTTTCTGCACACTGTCAAAAACCTTCATCGCTTCCCCAAAATGTGATACGCAGAATTCGACACAAAACTAGAGCTCTCATTTGCTTATTAAGGGCTTAACAAGCAAAAATCCTTTCTGCACCCCAAATTTGATTTTATGAAAAAGTGTCCATTTATTTTTGGGAGATTGGAAACCATAAGAAAGATATGAATTATGGATAGAACAATCTTTAAAAGGTTTCTATGATTTTAAATTTGCCTACTTGCTTGTGAAAATTGCTAGAAGAAAATATGGCCCTTAGCTTTGCTTCAGTTCCAAATGTTGAATTATTAACATCTTCAAGGAAGCTTCCTCAGTAAATGATTTTAATAAGCAAAACAGCAACAGCTACTTGCACTCATGGAGAGCTTCTATCATTCACAAACATTTCAAGACACTGCTCTGAGGGTCAGTCAAAAGTCCAGATGCTGAATCAAGGTACGGGATAAAGGCTTTTTTTAAAAATAACTTATCTTCAAAGAGGACAGAGAGGGAGACAGGCTGACAAGTTATTAGAGGAATTGCTGAGTAAGTGACCCAGAAGGCATAGGCGGCAGGTGATACACTAGAATTAGAGAAACAGGTCATTCACGTGGACTGTAAGGCTGAAGAAGTTTACAGACTTTGAAAAGATTTGGCAGTGCGGTGGCAATTCAAGGGCCTGAACTGGACAGAGGTATGTCTGGATCTCTTATCTCTCCGACATAAGTCCTTTGGTGATGGGTGAGCAACAGATTCACTGGAACCTGCAGAGAGACTGCTCAGATCAGATCATAGGGTCATCTCTGACTGGAAAGAAGCAAAAGTGGATCTCAGCAGATCTCGGTGTGACTGAGCAGCTCTGTACAGGACCATGCTGTTCACCTGCCTGGTAACTTACTGTAGGTATAAGCACAATCACTGGCCTGAATTTTCAAGGTCATGTCTAGGATTGACATTGAGAAAGGATGACAAGATGAGAAGATTAAATTGAATTATGATTAACGGTGGAAAATTTCTAATTTCTATTTACCTCCAGTTGATACTTTAGGATATAAGAATAAGGTTGAATAAATTAAAGTAGAAGTATCTAAAATTAAAATAAACAAGTAACTTATTAAGGTTAAGGTATATCAGGACAGCTCAGCCAAGGGGAATGCCCAGCGTCTGGTATGTGGGCAGTTATAGATACGACAGAAAGTTACCTCAGAGTACAACAGGATCTTGATCAGATGGACTGAGGAGTGGCAGATGGAATTCAATTTCAATAAATGTGAGGTTCTGCAAAGTGGAAAGGCAAATTAGGCCAGGATTTATACATTTAATGGTAAGGTCCTGGGGAGTGTTGCTGAACAAAGAGACCTCGGAATGCAGGTTCATAACTCCTTAAAAGTGGAGTCCCAGGCAGACAGATAGGATAGTGAAGAAAGCATTTAGTATGCTTTCCTTCATTGGTCATAGCATTGAGTTTAGGAGGTGGGAGGTCATGTTGTGGCTGTATAGGACAGTGGCTGGGCAACTTTTAAAATATTGTGTGCAGTTCTGGTCTCCCTCCTACTTTAATTTAGGATATCTGGTCAGCATGGACGAGTTGGACCGAAGGGTCTGTTCCGTGCTTGACCTCTGGGGAATCACTGAAGTAGTAAATTGTGTGGATAGCACATTCACAGAGATCGTCATAGCACAGATTAGAGGCAAGTAGACAGGTCATGTAGCAATCCCCTGGTCACTAAGCTATTTTCTGCGATGGATACTGGTGAGGGTGATGGATCCTTGAAGGAGTGCAGCTACAGCAAAGCCTGTGTTCCCATGGGACAGGAGGGAAGGATGTAGAGCAGGAAAGCTGGAATGATCTTTTGAGTTAGAGGAACAGACAGGCATTTCTGCAGCTGTCAATGTGACTCCCTGGTTTCTTGCCTCCCTGGGACGAGGGTCAAGGATTGTTACAGAATGGTTTTCAGGACATTCTTCTGCAGGATGACAAACAGCCAGAGATCGTAGTCCACATTGGTACTGACAACTTAGGTACGAAGGGAGATGTAGCCCTGCAATTGGAATTAAGGGAGGTAAGTAGAAAATGAGCAAGCAGGACATCTAAAGTAGAAATCTCTGGTTTCTTCCCAGTGCCACATGCAAATACACATAGAAATAGGAAGATAAGGCAGATGAATACTTGTCAGAAAAAATGGTTCAGGATGAAAAGTTTTAGATTCCTGGGACATTGGGACTTGCTCTGGGGCATTGGCACCTATACAAGATGGATGGCTTGTATCTAAACAGAGCTGGGACTGGGTTCCTATGCTAATGCTGTTGAGAGGGCTTTAAACTAACTCAGCAGGAGTGTGGGAACCACTGAGCATAAGAGTGCACAAAACAGAATGAGACTGGGAGAATTACAATAGACAAACAAAAGTTATTAGATGGTATTTGAGTTGGGCGGAAATGATAACGTCTAAATCAGGATTATACCGCATGAATGTAAATGCATGATTATAGTTAATAAGATTAAGGACTTGCAAAACAGATCACGTTATGGGGTTATAATATTCTGGTAGTAATGGCAACCTTCCTTAAGAAAAGGCAGGTCTAGTTGTTCAATATTCATAGATACAAAGTGTTCAGAACAGATAGGCAAGGAGAAGAGGAGGAGTGATGGTGTCATTGGTTAAGGAAAGCACTGAAGTACTTGAGAAAGAGGATGTTTTTGAGAGTTCAAGGACAGAACTAATTTGGTCAGAGCTAAGAAATAAGAAGGGTTTACTTGCATTGCTCACCAACTCGTGGGAAGGCTGTAGAGGGACAAATCTGCAAGGACATTTCCAGAGGAGTTAACACCATAGAGCAGTTACAGAGACTGGGATAATGAAAATACAAGGAGCAATGAGAGTCAAGTGTTCCTAGACTGTGTTTGAGAGAATTTCCTACAACAATTAAGTGTTCAATCCAATAAGAAAGAAGGCACTGCTTGGCCTGGTTCTTGGAAATGAGGTGGGCCAAGTTGACCATTGGGAAACATTTAGAGGAAAGTGATCATTGTTTCATAAGGTTTAGGATGACATTGGAAAATAAAGCTGATTATGGTACAAAAAGAACTGTAACAATGTGGATACAAAATTGGCTGAGTGCTAGGAAACAGAGAGTCATGGTTAATGAGTATTTTTCAGACTAAAGGAAAGCTTGTCATGGAGATCCACAGAGATCAATATTGGGACCTTTCCTTTGCCTAATTTATATAAATGATTTAATCTTGTGTAGGAATGCTTTCAAAGTTTGTGGATAACACAAAACTTGGGAGAACTGTAAACTGTGAGGAGAGTGTAGAACTTCAAATGGACATTGACATATTGGTAGAACAGGCAGATAGGTGTCAGATGAAGTTCAATGCTGAGAAATGTGAGATTTTACACTTTAGTACGAAGAACATGGAAAGACAGTGTAAAATAAAGAGTACTATTCAAAAGATTGTGCAGGAGCAGAGAGACCTGGTGTGACCCATTTTGGAAATATAATATCGTTCCTTCACTGTCAAGAGTAGTTTTATTTGTCATTTCTACCATATACGACTGAAACGGTAAAAACACGACAGAGTTCCTCCAGGACTAAGGTGCTACATGCGCAACAATAATAACAATAACACAAACTACAGTGAATTATGAATGAAAATTAAATTTTAAAAATTGCTTTAGCAGTAACTCGAGAAGTCTTGCAATGAATTTCAGATCGAATAAAGTGTGATCATAAAGCGTTCAGGAGCCTGATGGCCTGGGCGAAGAAACTGTTGCACAGTCTGGCTGTGGGAGACCGAATGCTCCGGGATCTTCTGCCAGATGGCAGGAGGGAGAAGAGTTTGAGTGAGGGATGTGTGGAGTCTTCCTTCAGCACATGGACTGTAGCCCAATGGCTCAATGGCACAGGTTCAAGAAGGTAGCTCACCACCACCTTCTCAAGGGCTACACAGGACAGCCAATAAAAATGCTGGCCAGCCAGTGATGCTCCCATTCCACAATTGAATTTAAAGAAGGGTACAAAAGTTATTAACGGTAACAGGGCAAGTAGAGAGAGAACAATTAATAAAATATAATCTTCTGGACTTCACTAACATGGCCAAGGGGTACAAAGGTACAAGGCTATGATGAACCTATGTAGGACACTGGTCAAACCTAAGTGGGACTATTGTGTACATTTAGGAACAATAGGAAGAATGTGATCACATTGGAGAGAGTGCAGAAGATGTTTACAAAAATGATTCTAATCGAGTTTTGAGGAGATTTGTAACTCAGGTTGAACTTCAAACCAGGAAAATTACACATACGGACCAAATATTGAACTACAAAAGCAATCATCCTAACATCCACAAAGCTGCCTTAGAACATAATTTCAATGAGCCACCACACACTGCAGCACAGAGGAACTATGTAGAGCAGAGGAAAATCTCCTAAACCGTGTATTCGAAAAGAACGGGTACCCAATGAACACAGTCTGACAATTTCTCAGCAACAAACCCAAACAAGCAGACAAAACATGTCCAGAAACCCTTGCCACTCTCCCCGACATCAAAGACATCTCAGAAATGACTGCCAGACTACTCAGCCCCTTGGCATCATGGGAGTCCACAAACCCACCAAAACACTAAAACAGCAGTTAATGAACTTGAAAGACCCTACACAGACAACAAGCAAAGCTAATGTCATTTACAAAATACCTTGCAAGATCTGTAACAAACACTACTTTGGACAAACAGGCAGAACACTAGCCACCAGGATACATGAACACCAACTAGCTACACAATGACATGACCCACTCTCACTAGTATCCTTACATATGGATGAGGAAGGACACCACTTTGACTGGGACAACACATCTATCCAAGGCCAAGCCAAATAGAGATACACACGAGAATTCCTAGAAACATGGCATTCCAATCAGAACTCTATCAACAAACACATTTACCACCCCCTGGGTAAAAGAACCGGAAATGACATTCCCGTAGGAAATGATGTCACCACAGGAAATGACATCACCGAGTCTAGGAAACTCAAACATATAAATAGAAAGTGGTCTACATCACCAGTGCTTCATTCAGAGTCTCACTGAAGATGTTACCTAGTATGGTGACAAAACGTCTGAAAACGAACCTTCCAGCTCACCGAGCAAACCTACATCCAGAATGATTCTAAGGTTGAGAAACTTCAGTTATGAGGAAAGATTGGAGAAATTGGGACTGATGATCTTGGACAGATGAAGGCTAAGGGGAGATTTAAAAGAAGTTTTCAAAAAACAGAGTCTTTTCAGAGTAGATCGGGAGAAACTCTTCTTACTTAAAAAGGGATTGAGAACCACAGGGCACAGATTTAAAACTTTGCAAAGACAGGAAAAAACTTTGAATCTGGCATGCATTGCCTGGAAGTGTGGAGGAGGCAGATTCAATTGAGGATTCAACAGGTCAACATTGTAAATTATTTCAACAAAATCAATGTCCAGGATTATGGGGAAAGGCAAGAGATTAGCTCGGTTAAAATCCTCAGAGTGCAGACCCCATGGAACAAATGGTCTCCTTCCACACTATAACACTTCTGTGACTCTGTCAAATTTAACAGAATATTACTGAGCTTTACTGGGGTTAAAATTTGTGAAACTTACACAACCAAAACAAAGCAAGTGTCTAGTCATCTTGACCTTCAATTTAGACAAAGAGTGAGGATGTCCTAAAAGGCTTTGTTTTAGTTAACATTTTGTTATTTAAACCATTCCTTGGTTTGAATAAATTCAAATGCTTTCAACATAAATTCTTTCCTTGGCTCTTTTGAATTTTACAAACTGGCTCTGGGCTCATTGGAAACGTTTTGTTGATATTTTGCAAAGAGCGCTGTATAAAATGGCATTAAGTTTAATTCTAATTATCATGAGGTTTTTACATAGTCTTATGGAAAAGAATTTGATTACTGTTTCACTATTTACACTCTAGAAACTATCTGTCATTAACAATAAACAGTGCTTTTTCATTCCTTCTGTTTATACAATTAGTATGAGGTTATGTTTTTCAATAAATCACAAGTTTTATTTATAAACCATCCAGGATTGTACAATCATTCAGTACAGAAGAGGTTGTTGGCCCATTGAGTCTGTACTGTCTGACTCTACCACCTAAAATAGTCCTACTTTCCTGCACGAGGTCCATAGCCTTGAATGATATGACACTTTAAACATTCGTCCAAGTACGTTTTAAAGGTTATGAAGTTTCCCACCTTAAGTATCCTCTTAGACAGTGCATTTCAAACCCCATCACCATCTAGGTGAAAACACTTTCCTCAAATCCCCTGTAAACCTTTCAACATAAAATTTTGTCCCCTTGTTCTTGATCCTTCAACTAAGATGAGCATCCATGCCCCTCGTAATCTTATCTCTGACCCCTAATAGGTCTTCCCTCATCCTTCTCTGATCCAAAGAAAGCAACCCCAGCCTCTCTTCATTGCTAAACTGCACCATCCCAGACCTGAAATCTTAACATTAGCAAGTAATACAAATAAATGCAGGTTAATCAGCTGATGGAACAGAAAGAAATTTTAACAGTCAGGCAATGCCCTGAACACTAGCATCAATGCCTCTTGCAAGCTCAATCAAAATGACGGCAGAAGCTGCAAAAACAAATTAGCGTATGTAGTATGTCGTACGAATAACTGTTACAAATAATCTCATCACTAGAAATGAATCAGAAGGAATCATGTGTGTATTTTAACAGCAAGCAGATCCCTGTGATGAGAAAGCTGTCACAGACTGGATCAGAGATAATGGAAAGGAGTGGGTAATTCCAGTAAATAGATACTCGTCAAAGATTTTTTTAAAACTTTATAAAAGCAGTGAAGTATTCCTGCAAAACATAATTAAATGAGGAATGCATACCTGAATTGGGTAAATATACTGTATGTAATGAAATTATTTTATATCATTACCAGCACAGCTGTGGTGAGCACTGTTGCCTCATGGTACCAGGGACTTGGGTTCAATTCCAGACCTGGGTGACTCGCTGTGTCAAGTTTCCACATTCTCCCTATGTCTGTATTGGTTTCCTCCCACAGTCCAAGGCTGAGCAGGTTAGGTGGATTGACTGTGATAAATGCAGGGTTAGGGTCTAGGGTGCAATGCTCTTCAGAGGGTCAGTACAGAATTGATAAGTCAAATGACTTCTTTCCACACTGGAGATATTTTATAGAGTCTTATAATAATTGTTAGGATGCATGTAAAAGATAGTTTGTCGATCATAATGGCCCTTTCCTTCACATCAAATATTTCTGCTACACTCCTTAACGAATGTAATCAGGAGCACTTGGTTAAAAAAAAATTATTGATTACCTTCCTCTAAACTTGAATAATGTGAATGCTGTTCTGGAAACAATCGTTTGTATGAACAATCATTTTTTTTTTAGGTTTCCCCATTCTATCAGATCAAGTTTGATCCAAACTTCAACTGCTGACCCCTTACTAAATAAAAAGCTATTGATTTTAATCTATATATATAAAAATTTCAATTGGCCTAATCCTATAGCATTTTGGAAGGAGCAGTCTTAATATTGACCATCAGTTGTTTGAGAAAGTGCAGCCTGATTTCATTTTAAATAGCCAAACACTCATTTCAAGATTGTCCCTATTTGTTCTTGATCCTATCAGCAGGAGGAATAGCTTATTTTAATCTAGAATATTGAAACCTGCTATTATTTCTGTTAAATCATCCCTTAATCTTCTAAACTGAAATGAATGATGAAGTTTGTCTTTAAGTCGTGCTGTCATTCCGATAAACCAGTGAAGTGCCTCCTTCAAGAAATATAGTAAAGAACTGTCTGCATTTTAAAAGCACCTTAAGCAGCTCTGGGCTGACCCCAAAGTCATTTTCAAGTGTAGTCACTGTTGTAATATAAGACATGTTGCAGCAGCCAATTTACTTTTGGCAAAGTCCCACCAACTGCAATGAGTTATACCTTCAATAAATAAATGTCTGCTTTTGATGTTCATGGCAATACCATTGCTGAATTCTCCCACTATCAACATCCTGGGGTTACCATTAACTACTGGCTGAATTAGAGCAGCATTGTGTATGCTCCTAACACCATTGACAACTGCAGTTTAAGAAGGCAGCTCAATACCACCTTCACCGGGGCAATTATAGATGGGCCTGACAAGCAATGATCACATCCCATGAACAAACTTTTCAAAATGACCAAATCTTGCTTTTCGGTGCTTAACTCATTTCCAAGTTTTGGGATGAAGCTCCTGCCTCTTCTTAAAATGTGATCTTTTCTTGTTCCGCACATCTTTGGCAATGTAGTTAACTGTTAACCTAGAATTTGTTGCTCCAATTTCAGGAGTGGGTCATCAACTCAAAGGTGAGTGAGCGTGTTATCACTGAGCCAAGACTAACACATAAATTCTCCCTGAGCTGTGGTGCCTAAAACTACTTCAACAGGGGGTTTAACTAATGCTACATACAACTACATTAAACCTCCTCACTAGTTTTATTTTGAAACCTCTTGATTTTATTCAAATCTAGAAATCTAACCATCTCTGTTTTGAACCACTGAGCACTGTGGCTCAGTGGTTAGCACTGCTGCCTCACAGTGTGAGGGGCCCGGGTTCGATTCCAGCATTGGGCCACTGCCTGTGTGGAGTTTGCACATTCTCCCTGTGTCTGCGTGGGTTTCCTCCGGGTGCTCTGGTTTCCTCCCACAGTCCAAAGATGTGCAGGTTAGGTGAATTGGCCATACTAAATAGCCTGTAGTGTTAGGTACATTAGTCAGGGGTGAATGTAGGGGAATGGCTCTGGGTGGATTGCTCTTTGGAGGGTAGGTGTGGACTTGTTGGGCCGAAGGGCCTGTTTCCACACTGTAGGGAATCTAATCTAATCAATATTCAGTGGGGCAGAGAATTGGAAAAACCTACTGCTCCTGAGAGGAAAGAAAAGCCTCCTTATCTCAGTCCTAAATTGCTTGTTCCCTTTTCTGTGATAGGGCAGCATGGTGGCCCAGTGGTTAGCACTGCTGCCTCAGAATGTGAGAGACCTGGTTCAATTCCACCCATGGGCAGCTGTACGTGCAGAGTTTGCATGTTCTCCCTGTGTCTGTGTGGGTTTCCTCCAGGTACTCTGGTTTCCTTCCACAGTCCAAACATGTGCAGGCTAGGTGGCTTGGTTATGCTAAATTGCCCACAGTATCCAGGGATGTGTACGTTATGTGTAGTCATGGGAAATGCAGGATTACAGGGAATAAGGTTGGATGGATGAGTTTCAGTAGGATGCTGTTTGGAGGGTTAGAGCAGACTCAATGGGCCAAATGGCCTCAGCCTGCACTGCAGGGATTCCATGAACCAAGGGGGACATGTTTTCTGTTTCTATCCAGCCTAAGAAGTTTATAAGTTTTAATGAGATCATCTCCCACTATCAGAGGAATTAGTCTGTTAAACCTTCCCTGCACTCTCTCTATGGCAAGTGTATGCTTCCTTTAGGTAAGTTCCTGTACTTCTGACGTTAAGGAAATATTCTTTCTCAGATCCAAAGTGAATTAACTCACAATTCATCTCCAATTTGACCTCCATTTGCCACAGTTTGCCACCTCTTGATGAAGGTCTTTTGCCCAAAACGTTGACTTTCCTGCTTCTCGGATGCTTCCTGACCTGCTGTGCTTTTCCAGCACCACATTCTCGACTCTGATCTCCAGCATCTGCAGGACTCACTTTCACCTACTCCATTTGCCACAGTTTTACCCACTCGAAGTCTTTGTGCAAGTTTCTGCTTTCTGTGACTCCTGACTGAATATCATCTGCAAACTTGAACAGACAGCTCACTTTCTCTATCTTTTGATCTGAGACTTTAATATTTAAAAGTATATGTGGTGAAAACTTGAGGCCCCAGTTCAGATTCCTGCAGAATCTGTCTTGTGGAATAATGCCAATCAGAAGCCATTCACTTTATCTTTCTTCCCTGTCTCAAACATTCCAGCCAATTACCAAACCATGTCACAAGACTTCAATTTCATTCCATTTGTTTGCATATTTTACTGTGCTAGGAGCCAGCTACTTGATTGAGTGTTACTGACCGCCTGTTTGATCATTCGGGGAAAGCTGCTTGTTTAAGTTCAGAGCTCTAAAAACAGCTCTGTCATCAGCTCCCAACAACAGCGTTTACTATAATCCAGGATATCTCTGTGTCTGCTTTTCCAGGTTGCCAAATGAGCTGAAACTTATGAACAAAATATTGAATGTGAAGAAGCATAGGGGTTTGGAAGTGTAATGAAGCGGTTTAGTCAATGCCTGTAAAAAGCTGAAGTGGGTGGCACAAGAGGCACTAGGTTTCCTTGTTCTATGTATTGCATTCCACGGCTCCTTAAGGTCTGAATTAAAGGAAGACGGGAACTCGGATTTCCACAGCAAGTAGCATGATGACAACACTCTTGATTTGACGTGTTTCATTGTATGACAAGAAAATGTAGACATGTTTATTTATTCTCTGTAAATGATGTTTCTCCATATTCTAGGACACGATAAACCAGTCCACTGAACTGCAGTATTTTGTTTCACTCCTGTCTCACTGTCTGCACCCAATCTGGCCCTTTTCTCATAACTGAACAAATTGCTTTGCTTTTGCCTTCACCCAGCTGTTATTTTACTTTCTCAATCCCCCTACAAAAAAAAGCAGCCATTGTGGGAGCTGGGTTTGATGTGGGAGCAGGATTAATGGCTCATTGAGAGCATTGATGCCAATGTCACTACTGCTAAGCATTGTGGCAGTGATGTGCAGTTGGCTCCAGATCTTTAGACATTTGGATATTTGAGTAAGAAGCAGAGAAGGAGATAGAGGGGAAAGAAAAAGTATAAAGGGCACCATTTAGTCTGCTGTTTGACTGCCAAATGTAGCCCTGAGAGAAATGTGATGCTAAACCAACTAAATTACTGGCTTCCACTAAAGGCAACCAGCAGGGCTGGGGCACCCATGAAGCAAAATTATTCATTGTGTCAATTAGCGGAAAATAAGGAAATTGTCACTGATCCTTTCACTGGAGACTGTGAGTTTGCACAAAGTTCTCAATAAAGTTCTTTAGAAAGCTTTTGCTTAGAGTCTGACTGGACTCAGGATGGCATGGAATTATATTGTACTGCAGAACATAAGAAAACCCACTGGCACTTTCTACCTATGCTACCTCATTAGTCAAACTATCCAATTAATGTTACCCCTCAGCTGCCCTGTAAGTTTTTTCCCTTCAAGTACTTATCCAATTCCCTTTCAGAATACTCCATTTTTATTTCAGAGAGGGCACTCCTGTTCCCTTTGTAAAACTGTGGACAGGATCTTAAAAGGGGTCTGAGTGACAGGGGCTATGGGGAGATGGGTGGCAGAATCAGATGGGGCCCACCTCAATGTCGGAAATATCTCCATCTTTCCTGTTTTTCACAAACAGCAAGATGACTTTCTCGCTAAGCAACGGCAAGTTGCCAATTAAGGGGGAGTATTGCTTCTTAAATGGGTTAATAATAGCCCAACTCGACCCATTAATATTCAGCTTTCTATCTTACCAGATGCACGGAATGTTGAGAAAAACCAACATGAAAACCAGAGCCACAATCCTGCTCACCACTTGCTCTGGACAACCTTCATGTTGGCACAGGACATCAATATGGCAGGGCACGCTCCATGAGCACCAGCCACATGTACTCTGCATCCAGGGACATTGGCATCTGATATGTGCCAGCCTCGAAGAACCCTCATGAAACATCTCTAATCCACTTACAGGATGCTTCTGCACTTCAAGGCTGCACCTGTTGTGTCACTGTAACGCTGTACTAAGGACACTGTACTCCCCAGGGACACACAGCCAGCTCCTGGACTGGACCAGGTTGCATCTCTGGGCTCTTTGCTCACTGTCATAACGCTCACCCACCCACCTGCCTTACTCTGCCTTGTTGTGCTTCATCCCTCAGCCAGAGATGCCAGGCTCAAATCATTCTGTCCTGCCTTTGCCATTCAGTGGAAACACACAGAAAGAAACTTGTCACAGTGGTCAGCAAGCCTCAATCAACAAGGAGGATGGCCTTCACTGGGGGCCCCAGTACAGTGAGCCAAGGACTGCCTCCGATACCAGTCCAGGGCCTGATCAGACTGGTCAGAGTCAAGATGCGTTCTACAAAAAGGGTGAGGAGCTGAATGTCAGGCAGCTCGCCATCAGTCTTGACTCTTTCTGCCCTGCTGGAATGAGTGGGGGACAGATATTACAGGAAATGAAAGTGAGTGTTGGTGTACGTGGGTAGGAATCCAGGCACCACAAAGAGCATGCAGGGTTAGTGGTGTCAGGGTTTGGGGAGGGTGACAACAAGTGTGGGAAAATGTTGGCAGTGTGACAATACTATGGCTTCAAGAGATGTGTTTTGTCCTGGATTTTTCTTATGAGAAAAGGTTGAGCCAGAGCTGCAGAGCAGTCTGCTGCAAAGTCAATATACAGCTTGTGAGACCTTTGGTTATTCTTAAGCTGGGACAATAGAAACTGCCTGAATGGATGGGGTCAAACTCCCACAGAAGCAGAATTTTTAGTTTTAGCTTTCTGCAGTTGCTAGAGTCTTGAAGCTGGATTTGGAAGCTCTTATTCATAGAATCCCTACAGTGTGAAAGCAGGCCATTTGGCCCATCGAGTCCACACCAGCACTCCAAAGAGCATCCCATCTGGACCCACTCGTTTATCCCTGTAACCCAGCATTTTCCATGACTAATCCACCTAACCTACACATCCCAGGACACTATGGACAATTTAGCATGGCCAATCCACCTAAACTTCAATCTTTGGACTGTGGGATGAAACCAGAGCACCCAGAGGAAACCCACACAGAGAGAGGGAGAATATGCAAACTCCACACAGACAGACAGTCACCTGAAGCTGGAACTGAACCCAGATCCCAGGCATTGTGAGGCAGCAGTGCTAACCACTGAGTCACTGTGCTATCCTACTCTCTCTGTTATAACTAAAAGCTGGGGTCCTCTTCCTGCTGCTAGAATTGCATGTGAGACTATCTATTTTACTGAATTTGTCTTTGCAAAGGGTGTGTTTATGAGATATTACTATATTAGAACAGTTTATTAATATCAGTTAATATATATGTTATTTTGTTAAGCATTTTTATGGAGTTAGAGTTAAGCCAATTCTTTTATTTTTATTTTGTCTGCATTTTAACTGCAGTGTAAAACTAAAGTGTGCTTTGCTTAAAGTTAAGTAGTTTGACCAATCAAATTGCATCTGTTATGCATCGCCTTACAGTTGTAAATAAAATAAGAAAACGTTAGGGTTTAGACTGTCTTCCTAATATATTTTGAGGGGGCTTGGTCTGGTCCATATCACAGGCAGTAGTGAGAGTTGCACAGCATAAGCCTTTGTGGGAGGTGAGTGCAGTAGCAAAGATAGAGAGAGTGTGAGCTACTGGAGATTTACATTGGTGGAGTAGAGCAAAACAATGACTTTCTTGCTACACTGCTGGTCCATTCTTCTAGATGGTTGAGACCGCACTGACCCACAGCCCACTGAACCTCAGTCCAGGTTGGCATGTTCTGGTGTTGTGGCCTCTACTGCTGGTCCTGAGGGAAGAGAAGCCCATCCTCTGCACCACCCCAGCCAGCAGGACTTCCAGGACCCTGCCTCAACTAAAGGGCACCAATGTCCTCCTGCCTGCCATTGTAGGGACAAAAATTAGGACCCATGTGGCCAGCTCCGTACTGACCGTGCTTGTCCAGGTGCACAGCGAGAGTTCAAAGCTGATAAGGGATGCCAAGGATTTCCACATATCCGCTGAGCAATGACTTGTTCCAGGAACAATGGACCTGGAATCAGACATGAGGAATGCTATAGATTAGAGTAAGTAGTTAGTGTGGGGAACTTGGTAAGATATGAGAAGAACTCTAAGCTTCACAGCGATAAACTCTTGAAATAAATTTGACACAACTTGGACTTCACCTAAAAAACATAAGGTATGTTTAAAATGTCATTGTTATGGATCACTCCCCTCCTTCACCAAAAAATATAGCAAGGAGATAGCCTAAACCCTAACCTTAATATTTATTTAAAGGCAAGTGTAAGGTGCTGTGTTCCCGATACGATTCGATTGGTCCATCACTGGGCTTTAAGCAAAACACAGTTTATTCTTATAACACAGTTACAAATACAGGAAAATAAAACTATCATAACTTTAACTCTATTGAAATACTTAACAGGATAATATCTGATTTAACCACTAATCATCAACAATTCCAATGTCGGCAGCATCCCATAAACACACCCTTTGGCAAAATGTAATTCAGCAAGTCAGTTACGATTCTCATGTGTTGTCTCTCTCCAGGCCAGAAGAAAAAAGCAATCTGCCCAGGAATCCTTGCTGTCTAAGACGTCATTCCAGCAGAGAACTCAAGGTTTGAGCTTAGCAGCCAGCAGGAACCTTCTCAATCATTGAAAGCAAAACTAAAAATCTTCCTGAGTCTATGTGAGCCCTGACCCCATCCACTCATGAGTCTTCTGGTTAAAAAAAACACTCAGGGAAAAGGCAAAAGCTGTTTATGAACTGCCTGTCTGGAGTAGACGTTCCAGCACCACCATAGCAACATCTCTCTGCAGGAGAAATAACACAGAACAGATCTCTCAGAACAGATGGCATGTACCATCACGTTACCCTTTGATTCACTTCCCAATCATCAAGATCTGTAACCCCTGGTTGCTGACTCTTCCTCACGTTTATGTCTTCTCTCAGGCTTTAACATGCTTCCTTAAGAGCAGTTCTCGTAACTAAACATAATACATTAGCTGAGGATTAGCCAGTATTTTATAAATGATTCGCACACTTCTTTGCTGGAGTACTCTATTCCTCCTT
This sequence comes from Chiloscyllium plagiosum, assembly GCF_004010195.1. Taxonomy (NCBI): domain Eukaryota; kingdom Metazoa; phylum Chordata; class Chondrichthyes; order Orectolobiformes; family Hemiscylliidae; genus Chiloscyllium; species Chiloscyllium plagiosum. The sequence goes on along the minus strand of NC_057710.1, from coordinate 24,675,724 downwards.
AACAAGTACCATAATAAATTAGTCAATAAGGTGTTATATAGTAATTCTTTTCCCAGGCAAGTCTCAAATTAACCATACTGTTCACAACACTGATGTTGCATATGAAATGAACATCCAATTACATATCTACACTATCGCAAAGACCGATTCCTTCCACACACGTAACATTGTCCAATTCTGCCCCTAGCTCAGCTCATCTACCATTGAACTCCTCACGAGTGCCTCTAGACTTGACTATTCCACTGCACTCCTTTCTGACCTTCAGTTGTTGATTCTTGATAAACGTGAGGTTATCCAAAACCCTGCTGTCTATATCTGACACCTCACCAAGTCCCATTCGTCCAGCACACTTTTGCTTGTCGGCCCACATTAACTCCCAGCTGAGCAATGTCTCGCTGTTTCATTATTCTTCCTTCTCTTTGCCCTCTATCTCTGGAACCTCCTTCAGGCCCATAATCATTCACCATCTCTGCAGCACTCCACTTCTGACCTTTTGTGCAATCACTCACTTTAATCATTCCAAGATGACTGGCTATGCCTTCACCTACTGAGGCCCTAAGCTCTTTAATTCACTACCTCAACTTTTCCACCACTTTAGCTCCCTTTCTTCAATGAAAATGCATCCCAAAAGCCTAATGTTTTCTCCAAAGCCTTTCCTCAACGTCTTCTTCAGTAACTTGGTTAAATCTGTTTTATTGGCAAAGTTTGTTACACTATGCCACGTTAAAGATACTGTAGTAATTATTCTTGTTGCCAATAATTTGTTCTTTTAGGATAATTTGTTGCACAGGTTCTACACACACTGCACAAACTTACGTGGCTCCTCCAGAGAATATAGTGCTGTGGGCTACCATCTGCACAATCTACACGGCATTCTTCATTAACCTCAGTGGTGTTTTCCTCACTGTGGGGATTAGTCTGATAAGAGTCACTGGACTTGAAACGTTAGCTCTGCTTTCTCCCCACAGATGCTGCCAGACCTGCTGAGTTTCTCCAGCAATTTCTGCTTTTGTTTAAAATCTCCAGCATCCGCAAATCTTTGTTTAGTTACAATGTTGGGATTATTGAGCATGCAAAGGAAGATCCCAAGTGGTATTCCCTGCAGAAAAAGGGAAGCTCCCAACAGTGAAGAAGGTGTCGTGTGCAACAGTAGTAGGAAGGATATTATTAAATTGGAATGGGTTTAGAGAAGATTTTACCAGGATGTTGCCGGATATAGAAGGTTTGAGTTATAAAGGTTGGCTGGATAGGCTGGGATTTTTTTCCACTGGTCCGTAGCAAATTGACAGGTGACTTTATAGAGGTTTATTAAATTGTGCAGGGTATAGTTAAGTTGAATGGCAGGTTTCTTTTCCCTTGGATGGGGATATCAAGACTAGAGGGCATATTCTAAAGGTGAGAGGAGTAAGATTTAAAAAAGATATGGGGTCAATTTTCTCTACACAGAGAGTGGTTCGTGCATGGAATGAACTTCCAGTGGAAGTGATGGATGCAGGTACAGTTACAATGTTTAAAAGGCATTTGGATAAGAGCATGAATAAGAAATTTTGGAGAGATATGGGGCCAAGCACAGGCAGGAGGGACTAGCTTAGCTTGGGATTATGGTCGGTGTGGATATTAGATTAGATTAGATTAGATTACATTACATTACAGTGTGGAAACAGGCCCTTCGGCCCAACAAGTCCACACCGACCCGCCGAAGCGAACCCACCCATACCCCTACATTTACCCCTTACCTAACACTACGGGCAATTTAGTACGGCCAATTCACCTGGCCCTGCACATCTTTGGACTGTGGGAGGAAACCAGAGCACCCGGAGGAAACCCACGCAGACACGGGGAGAACGTGCAAACTCCACACAGTCAGTCGCCTGAGGCGGGAAGTGAACCCGGGTCTCTGGCGCTGTGAGGCAACAGTGCTAACCACTGTGCCACCGTGCCCCCCACACGGATATGTTGGACCGAAAGGTCTGTTTCCATGCTGTATGACTTGATGACTCTCTGACTCGATGCCTAATGTTACATGCTCTTTTTCTCATTCAGTCCTCATCACAATGAAATTAGTCACTGGGAAACAATGAAGCCTAGAAATGTTGTTAACTGTGCAAGTTTCATAACACGTTCACATTCTATTGTCTGCTATTTTAGCACAGGCATTAACTCATTAAATGAGCCTCCATTCACCTGAAAATAGTGTATAGTGAGGAGTATGTCATCCAACATCCTACATCTGTCAATGCAAATGGAGCACTTGGTAACTTCTAACCCTGGATCTCACAAATAACAGATAGTACTGTGTCCCAAAGCTCCACCGATACTCATTGCTTGGAATGTGTTTCATTGATGTTAATGCTGTCAAGATTTACTCCTGAAGTTCCAAAGAAGAATCATGTTAGACTCAAAATATTAACTCTGTTTCTGTCTCCACAAATGCAGTCAGACCTGCTGGGTTTCACCAGCATTTTCTGGTTTATATCAAATTGCCAACATCCATAGTATTTTGCTTTTACTCTTGAAGTTCACTGTCTGTTTAGAACCTTTTCATTATCTGTTACTGTATTCTATTAGTAAACAACACCCACATCCTTTGAATAAATGACTAAAAGGTCTCTGCAGGTCAGAGGGAATTTATGAGGAGGAAACACAGTTAATATTTCAGGTTGATGAGATTTCTCTTGAATTGGAGATGGGTAGGGCAGCAACAAGCTTTCCTACCCTGATCGTAATCAGGGAGTTGCACTGGGGTGTACAAAGTTAAAAACCACACAATACCAGGTTATAGTCCAACAGGTTTACTTGGAAGCACCAACTATCGGAGCACTGCTCCCTCATCGCTAGCTACCTGACAAAGAAGGAGCGCTCCAAAAGCTTGTACTTCGAAATAAACATGTTGGACTATAACCTGGTGTTGTGTGATTTTGATCTTAAGCAAGGCGGAGACAGGTACCCATTCCATACCCTGTAGCTTCATTAAATGCCCCATGCCTCCAAACCTGCCTCAGGAAAGGACATTGAAGCTGCCTCAAAACTCTAAGCTAAACAAAGAGACCTTGGAGTGCAGGCTCATAGTCTTTTAAAAGTGGAGTCACAGGTAGATAGGATAGTGAAGAAGGCATTTGGTATGCTTGTCGTTACTGGTCAGAGTATTGAGTATAGGAGTTAGGAGGTCATGATGCGGCTGTACAGCACATTGGTTAGGCCACTTTTGGAACACTGTATGCAATTCCGGTCTCCTTCCTATCGGAAGGATGTTGTGAAATTTGAAATGGTTCAGAAAAGATTCACAAGGATGTTGCAAAGGTTGGAGAAAAGTTTGAGCTACAGGGAGAGGCTGGGGCTACTTTGCCTGGAGTATCAGAAGCTGAGGAGTACCTTATAGAGATTTATAAAATCATGAGGGCCATAGATTTGATAAATAAGCAAGGTATTTTCCCCAGGGTGGGAGCGTCCAAAACTAGAGGCCATAGGTTTAAGGTGAAAGGGGGAGAATTTAAATAGGACCTAAGGGGCAACCTTTTCACACAGAGGGTGGTGCGTGTATGGAATGAGCTGCCAGAGGAAGTGGTGGAGGCTAGTACAATTGCAGCATTTAAAAGGTATCTGGATGGGTATATGAATAGGAAGGGTTTACAGCGATATGAACCAAATGCTGGCAAATGGAACTAGATTGATACAGGATATCAGGTTGGCATGGATGAGTTGGACTGAAGGTTCTGTTTCTGTGCTGTACATCTCTATGACTCTATTACCCTTCACTGCATAAGTGCTGTACTAATTAAGGTTCCACCCTTCAGTTGAGGCCTATTGCTTGCTTAGGTGGATGTGAAAAATCCCCGAGCACTATCTTGCAGAGACGGAATGTTATCCAAGACTCCTGACCAGTGTACATCTCTCAGCATTACTAAAGAGCAGGTTATCTAATAATTACCACATTGCTATTGGTGAGAATTTCCTGTGCACAAATTGATTGTCAAAAAATCTACACTACAATAATCCCTATATTACAAAATCACTTATTTCCCTTTTCTTTCAAGGGAATCTTTCAGGAAGCCAACAAGGAAAGCATTAGATAAATCAGATCTAAGGAATACAGTAGGTACTGTATTCAGCATCAGAGGATCTGTGATCTCCCTGAAGACATTCATGATAAAATCTAACATATTGTTGTACTGTTATCCAAGATATCTCACTTGCCTGTTTAGCAAGGAATGTGACTTAATTTTGGTTTGACAGTCAATATAATTGGCATTAGTCAATCACCTATTCAACCTTGATATTTTTGAGACGGCAAGGGATTCCATTCTATTAGTGCTCTGCCTGAAGGCAGATTATTGGCTCATTGCTTGTTGATTCTTCATCTCAATCTATTTTGCTTGGCAGCATTTATCAGTGGTGGTTTACCATTGCCTTCCACTGTCAGGGGCAGATCCCAAGTCTATTTCACTTAGAATAGGAATTGATACCATGCTGTTAGCCTTATTCTGAACCACACAACAGCCATCTAACAAATTGAACCACCTGACCCCTTACAGTAAGGAGGCATTTCCTTTGTATTTATGAAAACGTTTCCAAATGCCCATTTTCCTTTAGTTTCTAGCTTTTTCGTCAGATGCATAGGATTTAAATACAATTTCAAACAAGTTTCCTCATTTTCTTCATAAACTAATCTCTGTTCAGAGCACACTGTCTTGATATGTGCATTCATACATGAATATTGGAAAGATATGAGGAAATGTTTTGAATTGACAATCCCTGAATAAAATTTATAATATTGAAAGCTGTGATCCACCACATAACTTTCAACATGGCAAGTGCTATTTGCAATCAATTATGAATATATTGTACTCTGTTATATCAATTATACATGGCAACAGCTTTTGAATGTCTACAAGTAAATTGATTTTCATATGAATCTATTAAAAGTTTGAAAACTATTATTTGAACTTTCCAAATTCAGGATGAAAGATTTTTTTTTTAACAAAGAACATTCCAAAGAAAAAGTTCATCTTTATTGTGAAACCATTCCCTTGTCAATAAGTTAACTCTTTGCCTCATGAGGATTTAAAGCAGTTACTTTGTATCAAGTAACATGAGAATAGCTAAATCTTAATTCATAACAAGAAAGAGTTTACTTCATCCAATTAAAGTCTGGTTCTTTATTAAATGTGTATTTATTTTTCCTCATCAAGTTTTAGGTAAGATTTGAAAGATTTCCACCAAGTATAATTAAGGTGAATCAAACTGCCTTTATCAGGGGTAGACAATCCACCAATAACATATGGTGCTTATTCAAGATTATTTGGTATCTGTCAGAGCACAAAAGGAGACTTTGGTGGTCTCTTTAAGTACAGAAGAATTGTTTGATTGGTTGGAACTGAAAGTTCTTATTTGTATTAGAGAGATTCAATCTGCAACTGAAGTACATTAAATGGGCTTAGGTTACTATATAACTTACCTCTGGCTGCAGTGAGTATAAATGGGATCATATCCAAGAATTTCATTTCTAAAGAGGAACAACACAAGGTTGTCTGTGTTTTTTTGCTTCTATGATTTGCAATGCTTATTGAGCCACCGGAAAATCGGATTAAAGCTGGCTGGTTCAGGAGATATGAAGAGAGAAAATTGACCAAATGCTGAATGGGCTAAAAACATAGCCTTGGTCATCTTATGGAATTTCAATTATCTAATTATAATGCGCCTGATCTTCGAATTCAGACATCCTTCAGGAAGATACTGAGTGTAGAATACTTCAAGACATTACAAACGTACTCTTTTAGAAATATATTGTTTTCTCTTTTGATAGGAGAAGGACATTAGGAATGAAACAGTGTTTTATTGAGTGTTGTGCTGAGAGAGAGAGAGCGAGAGAGAGACACAGAGGGAAGGAAGGGCTAAGGAGGAGCATATTGCTTGTCAAACCTGCTGCATTTTTTAGTATGTTCAATATGGCTGCTCTCGGGCTTCATATCTACTTTTCTTCCCGTTACAATCCCTTCATACCCAGATGTGAGAACAAAACTCTGTCAATCTCAAGTTTCAAATATTTATGTCCTCTGGGGAAGACAATTCCAAGATTAACAAGTCTTTGAGTGAAGAGATTCCTCCTTATCCCAGTCCTAAATAGTCTTGAGACTATAAGACCATAGACCATGAGAAAGCCATTCAACCCATTGAGTCAATGAGATCATGACAGATCTGCTAATCCTCAACTCCATTTTCCTGCCTTTTCCCAACAACACTTGATGCCCTTCCTGATTAAAATCTGTTTGTTTCAGCCTTGAATGTACTTAAGGACCCAGCATTGACAGCCCTCTGTGGTAAAGAATTTACAGATTCACTACCCACTCAAAGATAAAAATCCTCCTCATCTCTTTTTTAAATGTGCAATCCTTATTCTGAGATTATGCTTTCTGGTCCTAGACTATCCCACAAGGGGAAACCACCATTCTAACATCTAGCCTGTTCCCTAAAAATCTTATGTGTTTCAATAAGGTCACCCCTCACTCTTTTAAATTCCAATGAATACAGGCTCAACCTACTCAACCTCTTCCTGTAAGATTGTCCCTCAATACCTGATACCAGCCTAGAGAACTTCCTTCGGTCTACCTCAAATACTAGAATATCGTTCCTTAGATAAAGGGACCAAAATTGTTCACAGTATTCCACATGTGATCCGATTAGTATCTTGCATAGTTTTAGTAAAAACTCTCTACTTTTATATTCCCTATCTCTTTGAAATAAAGGTCAACATTCCCATTTACCTTTTCTTTTGCCCGCTGATCCTTATCTTGAAGCTATATCCCCTCTGTTGAGATTGCCTTGCCAGTGAAAACAACCTCTTAGTGTCTCCTTCAGTATCTTGAATGTTTCAATGAGATCATATTTCAGAGCAAACTCATATCGTCAACAACATGCATTGTTGAGATTCAGCAAGGCGACTGCAATGTCTCATTCCAAACCCACAACCTTCACCATCTAGAAGGATAAAAAAAGTATACATGTGGGAACACCACTACATGGCAAGTTCCTCTCCAAAGTCACATATCATCCTGCCTAGGAAATATATCGCCGTTCCTTCAATGTCACTGTGTTAAAATCGTGGAACTCCCACACTAACAGTGGGTGTTCCTATACCACATGGACTGCAGTGGCTCAAGAAGGCAGCTCATCACCACCTCATTAAGAGCAATTAGGGATGAGCAATAAATGCTAGTATATCGAGTAACACCCACATCCTGTGTATTAAAATATGGACCTAATTAACTAAGTTTGTTGCCACAGGAACAAATCTAATGAACCTTCACACAAATTATATCCTTCCTCAAATATAGAAATCAATATTTGTCCCAGTGGTCTCATCCCAAAGGAGTACAGAACTATAGTAAAACTTCTTAATTCTTGTTCTCCTTCACAATCACAATAACAACCAACATGGCATTTGCTTTTCTAATTTCTTCTGGACCTGCTGCCAGTTTCTTGAACTCTTAGTCATCTCACTGACCATAAGATTTGCAAGTTTTCCAGCTTTTAAAATAGACAGTGTTCTGCTTTACTGTTCTTTCGACCAAAGTGAATTAGCTCACATTTTCCACGTTATACTCCATCTGCCACTTCTTGCCCACTCACTTAACCTGTGCATCTTCCTTTTGCAGTCTCTTTGCATTTCCAGCTTGCATTTCCACCAGGCTTTGTATCATCAGCAAACTTGGATACATTATCCTCTTGCCCTTTGTGGAAGAGAGTTCTTAGCACTTACCACCTTTTGTATGTCAAAGTGCTTCCTAACATCTCTCCTGAACAGTCTGGCCCTAATTCTCAGCCTATGCCCCCTAGTTCTAGAATTCATAACTAGTAAAAATAGTTAATCTGTATCTACCCTGTCTCTTCCTGTTAATATCTTGAAGGCTTCAATCAGATCACTCCTTAACCTTCTAAATTCTAGAGAAAACAGTCCTAATTTGTATAATATCTCCTCATTACTTAATCCCTGAAGTCCAGGTATCATTCTTGTAAATTACATTCTACTCCTTCCAAGGCCAATATATCCTTCCTTAGGTGTATACTCTTAATGATAATGTCCTAGGGAGTGTTGCTGAACAAAGCGACCTTGGAGTGCAGGTTCACAGCTCCTTGAAAGTGGAATCGCAGGTAGATAGGATAGTGAAGGAGGCATTTGGTATGTTTTCTTTTATTGGTCAGAATATTGAGTACAAGAGTTGTGAGGTCATGTTGCGGCTGTACAGGACATTGGTTAGGCCACTGTTGGAATATTGCATGCAATTCTAGTCTCCTTCCTATTGGAAAGATGTTGTGAAACTTGAAAGGGTTCAGAAAAGATTTACAAGGATGTTGCCAGGGTTGGAGGATTTGAGCTATCGGGAGAGGCTGAACAGGCTGGGGCTGTTTTCCCTGGAGTGTCGGAGACTGAGGGGTGATCTTATAGAGGTTTACAAAATTATGAGGGGCATGGATAGGATAAATAGACAAAGTCTTTTCCCTGGGGTTGGGGAGTCCAGAACTAGAGGGCATAGGTTTAGGGTGAGAGGGGAAGGATATAAAAGAGACCTAAGGGGCAACTTTTTCACACAGAGGGTGGTACGGGTATGGAATGAGCTGCCAGAGGAAGTAGTGGAGGCTGGTACAATTGCAACATTTAAGAGGTATTTGGAAGGGCATATGAATAGGAAGGGCTTGGAGGGATATGGGCCGGGTGCTGGCAGGTTGGACTAGATTAGGTTGGGATATCTGGTCGGCATGGACGGGTTGGACTGAAGGGTTTGTTTCCATGCTGTGGATCACTCTGACTCTATGACTCTATGGTGATCTTTTTAATGCCAAGTTAAAAATCACACAATGCCAGGTTATAGTCCAACAGGTTTATTTGGAAGCACTAGCTTTCGGAGCATTACTCGTTCATCAGGTGGTTGTGGAGTGTAAGATTGTAGGTCACAGAATTTATAGCAAAAGTTTAAAGTGTGATGTAATTGAAATGATATATTGAAAAAGACCTGGATTGTTTGTTAAGTCTCTCAGCGCCCCAAAAGTTAGTGCTTCCAATTAAACCTGTTGGACTATAACCTGGTGTTGTGTAATTTTTAACTTTGTACACCCCAGTCCAACACTGGCATCTCCAATTTTAATGCCCTTCACAATGGCGAGTTTGGTGGCAGGGGGTATTCAGTTAGACAGGAGAGTGACAGTTAGGACCCTGTCAGCTTTCTGCCACAGTCCTAACTAAGCCCAATGAGGGAAGGCCTGTAGACAACCTTCCTATCCTACTGCCAACTGAGGCCATTAAAGGAATAACTGCTATCTATATAATGGTTTCATCCTGCCACCACAGGGTATGACACAGATCTCCAACCACGGCGAAGAATAAACTTCTCAATCTCCCATTGTAGGACACATTAACACAATTGTTTTGTACAATCTAATTAACACTTCAAATATAATCAGGTTCTGTGGACGTCCACTACCAGCCTTAATTTTCAATCTTTGTCAGTAACAATCTCCTCCATTTTAACTCAAATGCTTACAGAACGTTACAGGATAAAATATAGGAATGTCCCTACATTTGTCACAGTTCAGAGAAGAGTGAAGTACAATGTACAGACACAAAACCCTGTGAACAAATTGAGCTTGCCTGGACTCAAAATACAACTAACAGCTACTGAGCTTAATACATGTACATACAATCAAGACATTTTGTGTTGCAAGATTATTCTATCCAGTCTGGATCCTTTCTATTCATCTTTCAAAGCACTTGATCAGCAAATGAATCCATATAATGGAAGGATTAGAAAAGCTAAAACAAAGCAAAGTTAACTGGAACCTTCTAATGATGTTCAACTGCTTCAATTATAGCCTTCCATTGCTGAGCAGCTCAGCTGTGGGATACATTATTCTGGATGTTTCCCCCACATGTCTGCAGCTAGAAGCTACATCCTAAACCCAACTTGGGATGTTAGTCTCACTGGCAGGGCCAACATGTATTGCCCATCATTAGATATTTTGAGAAATGGTGGTGAGCTGCCTTCTTGAACCATTGTTGTCAATTGTACGTAGGGAGATTAAAATCCTGTTTGAGAGGGAGTTTCATGATTTTGATCCAGCGACACTGAAGGAATGGGTGATTTACTTGCAAGTCAGGATAATGAGTTATCTGTGCCTCATTGCATAATGTAGATTTTGGACGTAGCTTCCTATAACAAAACAGGTCTCACAGTTGATGAGGTTTTAGGAAGAAGGGAAGATGGAGAATCATAGAGTCATGCAGTCATAGAGATGTACAGCACAGAAACAGACCTTTCATTCCAATTTGTCCATGCTAACTAGATATCCTAACCTAATCTAGTCCCAGTTGACAGCACTTGGTACATATTCCTCTAAAGCTTTCCTATTCATATACCCATCCAGATGCTTTTTGAATGTTGTAATTGGACCAGTCTCCACCACTTCCTCTGTCAGCTCATTCCATACATGCACCACCCTCTGTATGAAAAGGTTGCCCCTTACTTCCTTTTAAATCTTTCCCCTCTCACCTTAATCTTATGTTCTCTAGTTTTGGACTCCCCTACCCTGGGGGAAAGACCTTATCTATTCATCCTATCTACATGCCTCATGATTCCATAAACTTCTGTAAGGTCACCCCTCAGCCTCCAACACTCCAGGGAAAACAGCCCCAGCCTTTTCAGCCCCTCCCTATAACTCAAACCCTCCAACTCTGGCAACATCATTGTAAATCTTTTCTGAACCCTTTCATGCTTAATAACATCTTTCCAATAGTAGCGAGACCCGAATTAAATGCAGTATTCCAAAAGTGGCCAACCAATGTCCTGTAAAGCCAAAACATGATCTCATACCTATACTAAATGCACTGACCAATAAAGACAAGCTTACCAAACACCTTCTTCACTATGCTGTCTAACTGTGACTCCACTTTCAATGCATTATGAATCTGCACACCAAGGTCTCGTTCTTCAACAACACTTCCAGGACCTCACATTTAGTGTATAAATCCTGCCCTAATTTGTCCTGCCCAAACCTAACACCTCACATTTATCTAGATTAAACTCCAAATGCCACTCCTCGGCCCATCAGCCCAGCTGGTCAAGTTCCCATTTTACTCTGAGGTAACCTTCTTCTCCGTCCACTACACCACTAATTTTGGTGTCACTTGCAAACTCACTAACTATACCTCTCACGGAGTGCAGATAAACATTTTTTCTTGATGAAATCTTGTGTCTAAAATACCTAATTGTGCAATTCTTACATTAGGAGGAGATAGGTTCAGGTGTGGTCACGCCTGCTTCATGTAAGAGACTGGCTGGTTCTTCACGCACTCGGGAATTCTCAGGTTCTGCAGACAGTCCACTAGCAAAGAGTTAGAGGCCCAGTGAGCAGCCTTTCCAGATCTCCTCTCCACTCCTGTGGTTGCTGCTGCGTCAAAAACCAAGTATATTTCAGCCATTCTGACACCTGCCAGGGTGCCTTCCTGATTACTGCCTGACTGTTGCAATAAAATTCTGCCCGATGTGTCCACATTTAGATCGGCCTCATGAACGTTAGAGAAAGAGTTCCATAATGGATAGCAGATGTATCTTGGCTTTGTCAATTTGTTCACATGCACCAGAATTAATTGAATTATATTTACAAAGTCATTGCATCATAGAGCATTCTCTGGCAGCCTTTACCTTGCCTATGAGATGCAAAAAATCTGAATTAGTTTTGAAATGGTGGAAGTTATTTTCAAAATGCACAAAAATTATCATCTAATTAAATGCATCTGAGAGAGATTGGATTAATTTAGAATAACATTTGGATCCACTCTTCACAGCCTCAGTTTGTAATCAATTGAAAGGTTCATGGTAGTACTACAGAGGCTTTTTACACTTCTCTTATTATGAACAGAAGCTCTTCAGTCAATTGAACAGCATGCAGTGTATAGAGCTCATCTGGAAACCTGTGTGTTTATTGAATTCTCTCTGAACTGCTTTGCCTGAATGCCAGTTCAGTGAGAAATGAATTGCATCTGTAGATGGCATATACTGCCTCGTTGATTTGATTTCCAATAAAAGCTACCTCCATTTATCCCAGTTAAAAATCACACAACACCAGGTTATAGTCCAACAGGTTTAATTGGAAGCACACTAGCTTTCAGAGCGACGCTCCTTCATCAGGTGATTGTCCTCCTGATGAAGGAGCGTCGCTCCGAAAGCTAGTGTGCTTCCAATTAAACCTGTTGGACTATAACCTGGTGTTGTGTGATTTTTAACTTTGTACACCCCAGTCCAACACCAGCATCTCCGAATCATGTCCATTTATCCAGTTATTATTCGCAAATGTAACTGAATCAATCAAAAATGGCATGAGATTTAGAACATTGAAGAGAAGAACTGTAGAGAGTTCTGAGGGTGTGCTATCGTCTTCCAGGGTTGAGTTGAAGGAGACTGAAGTAACTCCACAGAGGCTGGTATCCCATCACCAAGTCACTCTTTACTTCCAGGTGGAGAGTCCTTGACACTAATCCAGCTCCCTCAGAGTCAGCTTTCGGAGTGAACAAGATGTCTGACAATCCTCTTTTTGTCTGTCAGCTTGTTTGGACCAGATTAGCAGACCCAGTCAGGGAACTCATATTCTATGAGGTCCACCTGGCTGACCTCATTACAATCACAACAGAAACATGTCAACAATTAAGTTTAGTTTGGAAGACTGGATGAAGGAACTGGGGAAGAATAGGTATGGGGGCATGGAGGGTAGATGCAATCAGGACTTTTTGCTTGCTTTGAGGGTAAACAGCTACCAGGACTTATTGGACTGAATGACCGAATTCCGTGTTGTTACCTTTAATCCTGCTATCTGCTGAACGTAGAATGAATTATTAAAAGGAGAGCCGAGCCAGCCTTTATACTGACAGCCATTCCATCCTTTAAGGTAAACCTTCCAGTCGCCAAAAGAAACAATTTTGTAGGGATGATGTGTAAACTTTTCCACCCTACTGCCAGAGGGGTAATAGGGGCATGTTAAAGGGGAATTGCAAGTATTTGAAGATAGAAAGAGACAATGAATTCAAGTTCCTTGAGGCAGATTTCACCAATAAATAACAGGAGTGTACTTTTGTTTTGTTGTACACAGTGCTTTTATTTTACTGCCAGGATTGTTGTTTGTAAAATTAAAATGGAAAAACTTGTGCATGGCCTGTGCAGAAACGCGTGGGCTTTTTGCACGGTCACACAGTATAGAGGGAACAATGGTCTCATCGTATATTTCCATTGAGGAAGAGAAAGCTGCAGATGGAAACCTGGCACTGGCAAAAATGGCCATTGTGACCTCGCTCTGTGGAAGGTTTTAACCAAAAGGGGATTGTGTCGGTTACTGTCCTTGCAGCTGCATGGTTTTACTCCACAATGAAGCTAATAGTGAGTAAAACATGCCAATCAGGCAATCACCTAATCACCCATTGGGCAGGTTAATTTAAAATTACCCTACTAGTTTCTACAGTATAGAAAAATTAAACTGGCATTTGTATTTTCATTTCCTTAAGCAACTTCTCTGATTATATTTTGGCTACAATATGTAAATCTAAGCAGATTAAAAGCAGGAAACCACCAGAGACTCTACATCTGTATATTATTTTAGATATGACTTTCACAATCATGAAATAGTATTGTCTCACTATTTATAAATAGCTCACAATTGTGAATGAACTACAAAATCACTGAAGACGTTTAGAGAGGTTCACTGAGGAGTCAGGATGTACTGCCTCATAAATGAAGGGTTTATTAATACTTTTCCTACAATTGGATTTGTTTTACTCATTAAACCAGTAATTGGATGTTCCAGTTACCAGTTACCATTTCCTTCTTTGATTTCCACTGTAACAGTGCTAACCTGGTTGGGTAGAATGGTCACCATTAGAGAAGCTAGTCTCCATAATGGACCCTGGGCAGATTACTGGTTGCAACATCACATCCGATCTTCTTTTTTTTTGCTTCTTTAAGTAACCTCAAAGTGTTTGGCCTCAATCTCTGTTCTGGACTCCGCTATCTCTCTCTGAAGTTGGAACTGACTATGGGGAACATTGGTGGGTAACAGTCTATTTGCTTCCCTATTATTCGCTAAACTTGAATGCTAACTTTTTTTTTGTAATTTGTGCATGAGGATTCCCAAATCCACACTGCAGAATCCTGCAATCTGTCTCCATTTAAATAATATTTAGCTCTTCTAGTCTTCCTGCCAAAGTGCAGAACCTCACAATTTCCCACATTATATTCCTTTTGCCAAGTTATTACCCACTCACTTAACCTGTTTATATCTTTCTACTGACTCTTTGAGTCATCTTCACTACTTCTTTCTCACGCACTTTTGTGCCATTTGCAACTTGGCTATATTATATCCATCTTCCTCAGTTACATCATTAATATGAGGAGAAAGTGAGGTCTGCAGATGCTGGAGATCAGAGCTGAAAATGTGTTGCTAGAAAAGCGCAGCAGGTCAGGCAGCATCCAGGGAACAGGAGAATCGACGTTTCGGGCATAAGCTCTACATCATTAATATGTACTAGAATTAACTATGGTCCCAGCACTGATCCCTGTGGCACTCCACTAATTACAGGTTGTCATCATGAAAATGTCCTTACCCCAACTCTGTGTCTTCTTCAGAAAGACAGCTTTGTGCACCCCTACAAGCTCAGAAGCTGACACCTTGGTGGAGACGCATCACATTTAGAAAGTTTGCGAGTACAGGCTGGTGAGCACCTCACTACAACAGCTCCACTTCGGGCTGAGGAAGGAATGCCCTTCGCCACTGGCACTCAGCAGTCTGCCAGAGACCAGGCACCTACACAGGGAAGGTGGCAAGATTGGGAGGCAATGACACTCATTGCTCAGAGGCTGCCGCAGAGCAGCTCTGTCATGGGGAGCCAGCTGTCTCAAGCATGTGGTCATCTGCCTGTCTCTGTGGGCAGGTTGGCAGCTGCCATGGAGCCCCATGTCCAGTATCCTCAGGGGCTGCTGGGTCAGTGCACACATCTGCACTCCATGTTCCCAGCCATTGGTCCTCAGAACTGAAGGGATAGTAATAGAGTTAAGGTCAAGCCTGACACTCTCCCCAAGTGCCCCTTTCTCACATGGAACAGGAGCACCCAGCTGGAGGAGAAACCACACACACAGGCCCCTCAGAAATCTCCACTCAGGACACTCTGAAGGTGACTGGGCCCTCCACCCTGCCAACCCCTCGTTAATCCTTGGAACTTCATAGACTTTTACAGTCCAGAAGGAGGCCATTCAACCCATCATGTCTGTACTGTATCCCAAAAGAGCTTCCCAGCTAGTCCCACTCTCCAGCCCTATCTCCAGAGCCCTTTAACTTCATCCATTCAGCTCTCTTTTGAAACCTCTGATGAAATCTGCCTCCATCACTCTCCCAGGCAGTTCATTCCAAATCCTATCAAATCTCTGAATAAACAAGTTTCTCCTTATCTCACTCCTGAATCTCTTGCTGATAAACTTAAAATTGTGACCTATAGTTACACATATACCAACTAGTGGAAACAGAATTTCCTTCTTTACCCTGTCAAAATTGTTCATAATTTTGAACACTTCAATAAGGTCACCTCTTAATTTTCTCCTTTCCAAAGAGAATAAGCCCAATTTCTCTAATCTTTCCTCGGACCTAAATCCCTCGTTCCTGGTATCATTCCAGTAAATCACCCTTGTTCTCTCTCCAGGGCTTGGACATCCTTCCCTAATTAAGCTGCCCAGAACCGAACACAATACTCCACATGACCAAAGATTTGTAGAGGTGTAGCATCAATTCCTTGCTTTTATACTCTACACCTCTATTTATAAACTCAAGGATCCTACGAGCTTTCTTAATAACTATTTCAACTTGCTTGGCTACCTTCAGAAAATAGCGCACATGAACCCCAAGGTCCCTTTGCTCTTATACTCCCCTCAACTGAGCCTGTACTGCCTCTTCCTGTTTCTTCGACCAAAATGCATGACTTCACATTTCTCCACATTGAAATTTACCTGCCATGTTTCTTTCTATTTAATCAACTTATCAATGTCCCTTTGAAGTCATGCAGCATCATCCTCACAATTCACTGCTCTCCCTAACCTGCAAATTTAGAGATTTTGCTGTAAGCATTCATCTGCAAATCAGAAAAGGCAATGGTAACACCAATCCCTGGGAACACCACTTTCAACTTGTCTCCAATCTGAGAGGTGTCCATTATACCTCTGTTTCCTATCTTTTCACCGTGCAGCCAAGAAGCCATCAATCCCAAACATTTCTAATTTTCTAACTAACCTGCCATGTAACACCATATCAAATGCTTTCTGAAAGTCTAAATATATAAGACGCACAACACAACAGTCATCCACTGTCTGTCATCTCGTAAAAGAATTAAATCAAATTTGTCAGACATGACCTGCCCTTGACAAAGCCATGTTGACTATTTAGTATTAACTTTTTTTTCTGTAAGTGTACATTTATCTTCTCCTGCATTATGACCTCCATCACTTTTTCCATCATTGATGTCAAGCTGACAGGTCTGTAGTTTCCTGGGTTATCCTTTGTCCATTCTTAAACAATGGCACCACATTTGCCACCATCCAGTCCCCTGGGACTAATCCTGCGTTCAGAAAATTGCCATCAGTGGCTCTGCGATTACCTCTGTAACCTCTCTCCTCAATCTAGGATGCAGCCCATCCAGACCTGGCGATTTCTGCCAGCCTTTTTAACAGCTCTTCTTTATCAATCACTATACTGCTCAGTTGGTCAACTCCCATATTTTCAATGAGACCATTGTCACCTTTTTCTAATTTGATAAAAACAGAAGCAAAGTACTTCTTTAGTACCTCCGTCATACCGTTCACTTCAGTGAGCAGCTTATCTTGCTTGTTCCTCTGGACCCATGTTATCCTTCCTTAACTTTTTGTTATCAATATGTTTGAAGAACATTTTAGTTTTTGTTTTAGCGCAGCCTGTCATTCATTCCTCATGTTTCCTCTTACCATTCCTTGTTCTATCCTTAGCCTCTCTCCTGCATTTGAGACACTTTACCTGATTTATTTTGCTATAATTATTCCGATATGCATCATATGGGACCTTTTACTTCCTTATTTTCTCATCAATATCTTTAGTCATGCAGGATACTCTATCTTTGGATACCCTGTATTCATTTCCCCTGAGTATGCACTTAGTTTCAACTTTATTTACCTCTCTTTTGAAAGCTTTCCATTTTTCATCTACTGTTTATATACAAAAATGCATTTCCAATCAACTTGCTTCAGTTTAACTTTTAGACTCCTAAACTTTGCCCTTTTCCAGTAAGGGGTCTTAATCCTTGACTGATTCTGTCCTTTTCCAAATTAATATTGAACCATATATTATGATCACTATTTCCCAAATGCTCTCCCACTCTGACATTCTTCACTTGGCCTTCCTCCTTTCCTAGGACAAGATCCTGCACAGCATTCTCCATGGAAGGACTGAAAATTTACTGTTCCAGAAAGTTGTCCTGCCCACAATGCAGGAATTTCTTCCATTTCATGCTTCATACTCTCCCTTTCCCAGTCTACTCTAGGGTAATTGAAATCACCAACTATCACAATCCCACTTGCCCTGCAGGTTTCTATAATCTGCCTACAGATGCTGTTTTCTACTTCCTCCCCACTAAATGGAGGTCAATAACAAACATCCAGCAAAGTCACCACTCCCTTCTATTTCTCACCTCCAGACATAAAAATCTAACTCAGGAACTGCATCTCTTTCAAGGGCAATGGTACTTCCTTTGACTATGACTGCTACAACACTTCCTTTATTACCTACCCTGTTCCTGCTAAAAGCCTGATAACCTGGGATGTTAAACATCCAATCCTATTCTGGCTTGAGCTACCTTTCTGTCAATGCTACCACGTCATATCCCCCAGAGCAATTTCTGCTTCCAGCTTCCCAACGTTGATCTGTAGTAGAAATGATAGTAAAAGTTTCTTTCAATATATAAGAAACAAACGACAGGCAAGAGTAGACATTGGGCCACTTTAAACTGATGCTGGAAGCCTAGTGATGGGAGATAAGGAAATAGCAGGAGAACTTAATAAGTACTTTGCATCAGTCTTCACAGTGAAAGACATGAGTAATATCCCAACAATTAAAGGGAGTCAGGGGGCTGAGTTGAGTATGGTTGCCATTAGAAAAGAGAAAGTGCTAGAAAAGCTAAAAGGTCTTAAAATTGATAAATCTCCTGGCCCCGATGGGCTACATCCTAGAGTTCTGAGGGAGGTGGCTGAGGAAATAGCGGAGGTGTTGGTTGAGATCTTTCAAAAGTCACTGGAGTCAGGGAAAGTCTCGGATGATTGGAAGATCGCTGTTGTAGCCCCCCTTGTTCAAGAATAGATCAAGAGAAAAGATGGAAAATTATAGGCCAATTAGCCTAACCTCTGTTGTTGGTAAAATTCTAGAATCCATCATTAAGGATGAGGTTTCTAAATTCTTGGAAGAGCAGGGTCGGATTAGAACAAGTCAACATGGATTTAGTAAGGGGAGGTCGTGCCTGACAAACTGGTTAGAATTCTTTGAAGAGGTGACAAGTAGGTTAGACCAGGGAAACCCAGTGGATGTTATCTACCTAGACTTCCAAAAGGCCTTTGATAAGGTGCCACACGGGAGGCTGCTGAGCAAGGTGAGGGCCCATGGTGTTCGAGGTGAGCTACTGGTATGGATTGAGGATTGGCTGTCTGACAGAAGGCAGAGTGTTGGGATAAAAGTTTCTTTTTCGGAATGGCAGCCGGTGACAAGCGATGTCCCGCAGGGTTCAGTGATGGGGCCGCAGCTGTTCACGTTATATATTAATGATCTGGATGAAGGAACTGGGGGCATTCTAGCGAAGTTTGCCGATGATACAAAGTTAGGTGGACAGGCAGGTAGTACTAAGGAAGTGGGGAGGCTGCAGAAGGATCTAGACAGTTTGGGAGAGTCGTCCAGGAAATGGTTGATGGAATTCAATGTGAGCAAATGCGAGGTCTTGCACTTTGGTAAAAAGAATAGAAGCATGGACTACTTTCTAAACGGTGAGAAAATTCGTAAAGCCAAAGTACAGAACGACCTGGGAGTGCCAGTTGAGGATTCTCTAAAGGTAAACATGCAGGTTGAGTCCGTGATTAAGAAAGCGAATACAATGTTGTCAATAATCTCAAGAGGGTTGGAATATAAAAGCACTGTTGTGCTACTGAGACTTTATAAAGCTCCGATTAGGCCCCATTTGGCGTACTGAGTCCAGTTTTGGTCCCCATACCTCAGGAAGGACATACTGGCACTGGAGCGTGTCCAGCGGAGATTCACACAGATGATCCCTGGAATGATAGGTCTAACATATGAGGAATGGCTGAGGATTCTGGGATTGTATTCATTGGAGTTTAGAAGATTAAGGGGAGATCTAATAGAAACTTACAAGATAATACGTGGCTTGGGGAGGGTGGATGCTAGGAAATTGTTTCCGTTAGGCAAGGAGACTAGGACCCGTGGACACAGCCTTAGAATTAGAGGGGGTAAATTCAGAATAGAAATGCGGAGACATTTCTTCAGCCAGAGAGTGGTGGGCCTGTGGAATTCATTGCCGCAGAGTGCAGTGGAGGCTGGGATGCTAAATGTCTTCAAGGCAGAGATTGATAAATTCTTGATGTCACAAGGAATTAAGGGCTATGGGGAGAATGCGGGTAAGTGGAGTTGAAATGCCCATCAGCCATGATTGAATGGCAGAGTGGACTCGATGGGCCGAATGGCCTTACTTCCACTCCTATGTCTTATGGTCTTATGGTCTTATGTATATTCCGAGCATTTATATAGATACAATTTAACCCTGTCCTTATCTCTTTCTTGCTTATTTGGAGGTATTTCTTTGTTCACTGTCAACATTCAAGCTGTACTTCTAAACCTAGTCCCATTAGTCAACCCACTCCATGCCTTACAAATTTAAATCCACCCCCATTACACTAGTCACTCACTTAGCACGGAGATTAGTTCTATTTTTACTCAGATGAAGCCCATCTCTTCTGAACAGCTTCCTCCTTTCCCAAAGTGCCCCAGAAATTTAAATTCCTCCCTTCTACACCACCCCTCAAGCCACACATTTACCTCCCTGGGCCTAAATGTGAAGCTCGTGGCACAGGGAGTATTTTTGAGATTACTGCCCTGGAGGTCCTATGTTACAACCTACCCCCTAACTCCTGAACCTGATCCCATATGACCTCCAAGCTATTCCCCCCTACGTTGTTAAATCCCACATGAACCACAACAATGAGTTGCTCACCCCTCATTCCAGAGGTTTACCCAGCTGTTCCATTGCGCCCCAAACCTTTGCCCGTGGGAGACAACAGACAATACAGCACTCAAGATCTCATCTGCAAACTATTTTGTCTATCCTTCAAACTATTGAGTCACCCATTACTGCCATCTATTTAATTTGCCTACTAGCCTTTATGTCTTTACCCAGAGTAGCCTCGGATACCATGGTACTGAGGTTTTACTTAAAGTCATCCATTCACGACTCAGTCGTGTTGCTCACTGAACAGGTATCTAAAAGTTCATACCTGTTAGACAAGGAGTCCTGGCTTTCCTGGGCCTACTGTCTACTTTCCTACAGAAGAGTTGTCACCCATTCAAAGGAATTCTTAGTCAAAATGCCCAAAGTTCGTTCATAATTGAGAGTCTCTCCTGACCGGTCCCTAATATTGCTGACACTGAATACACATAGAAATAAATTGGCCTTGAAATAACCCTCTTTTCAATTCAAATCTTTAAATTCCATGGTATCTTTTCTAGTTAATATTATTACTTCGATCAATGATTCACTAAACTTTCTCTCTTCTTCCTCCATAGCATAATATAAATTCGCTCACATACCCTCCCATCCTTGCTGTGTTGAAATTATAATTTTTTGCTTGGATTTGTATTTTGCCTCAGTGCCTTTGAGAATCTCAAGGCAGGTTCTCTTTTGCCTCCTTCAGCCTCACATGCATCCTCCTGGGACACAGCTTTTTTTTTTCTGAACCTCTGACTCTCCTGTTTTTTTCTATTATCCCCACACTACCGCCTAACTGCGGTAGTGCTTATTTTTCCCCAGCACCCATGGTGTGTGTGTGCAGGTGTGAGACACAGTGAAAGACACAAGGTGCACAAATCTTTATTCAAATTTCCACCACCAGGAAGAAAGGAAACACTCGAGTGGCCAGTGACAAGCAGTGCCCTTCACATTCAAAGGGCAATGCTGTGTGATCAAATAGTGAAGGGGAGGGCAGGGATTAAATCAAAATAGAGTTGGAGGGGGAAATAATGCACTCCACTCCCTGCGGCGCCCACCTCTCCCTGAACAACTCCAGGGTGTTGGTGTCCAAGGACACCCGGGCTCTAAAGTAGGGACACAGCTTTTAAATTTGGCATTAGCAAACAATCGCACCTGATTTACATTGCCTTCAGTCCTCACTTCAGCCTTAGTATTGACTTACACAATGGACTTATATCTTTTAGCTAAATTCCTTAATTTAAAAGAAAACAGCATTTTGCTTTATCAAATTTGGCCCTTGGAGTAATCTCAATGTATCTGAAAACCAGTATTAACTAAGTCATTCTCTGCAGTGCGGCAGTATGTACTTTAAGGACATGCAGTCTTACAAGCAGACGTGTCAATTCTACCCTTGGGTAATATTCATAAATTTTAATTGGTGTTTGAGCAAGATTGTTGAGAGCAAACAGAAGGCTCCCCCAAGTCCTTTGGGAGACATTTTACAGTTTGAATGAGTGGAACACAGCCCTGCAATAAAGTGATTTTCTAACGCAATTTTGACGTGAATCAATGCTAATATGGGTAAGTGGGTCCATATATTCAAACTAAAACATATAGTCAGAGTCAACTCAGAATAGGCAATTTTGTGAACATGGGTAAGAGAGATTAACAGATAACCTTGAACTCACTCCCTGTCACCTATTATTCTTGCAGAGAATAATGGAAACATGTGAATGATTAAAAGGCTGTTGTAAACCACGAAAGCAAAGGTCAAGCAGTTTATGGTAAATTATTTTAATTCTGCAGAGAATTTTTGATTTTCTTATACTCTTCACCTGTTTTCTTACATATTTCATCATCTTTGTTTATATGAGAGTAGAAATTCTTCTGGGCGTCATGTTCATTGTATTAATGTACAATAATGAACTCAGTCCTTCTTGTCTCAATTTAAACATGAAAAAGGCAGGGCCAGAACCATGGGACCCACTCTAGATTTGAAGACTAATGTAGCCAGAGAGAGGTGTAACAGATTCTTTACGGAGTAGTGAACTGCACAAGGAGGATTCAACATAAATAAGGTGACAGCAATTAAAAATTTAGATCAGCTTCCTTGGGAAGGGGGGAAATGGTTTTGTCTGGATGAAGAAGCCAATGATGCACCTTATTAATATCATAATTCTATCTAAGCTCACATCAATTGCCATAACAGTGTTGTAAAGGAGAGGTCTTTCAATAAATTGTGCACACACAAGCATTATAAACCTGGATATCTGCAGATATCTGGATAAACAGATGAAACTCAGGTTCCTTCTTTACTTCTTGCATTAATAACTTCAAAACAGAAATGGGTTGCTTACTTAGAACAGAAGAATTGACAGAGTCGAGAGTGTGGTGCTGGAAAAGCACAGCAGGTCAGGCAGTATCTGAGGAGCAGGACATTTTAGGCATAAGCCCTTCATCAGGAATGAGGCTTATTCCTGATGAAGGGCTTATGCCCAAAACGTCAATTCCCCTGCTCCTCGGACACTGCCTGACCTGCTGTGCTTTTCCAACACCACACTCTTGACTCTGATCTCCAGCATCTGAAGTCCTCACTGTCTGTCTGAGGAATCTAAGGGCTAAGATGAAGAAGCATGTATTTGGAGGTAATTGGGTAGTTCTTCAAAGAAGCTGGTGCACTCCTGATGGGTCAAGGAGTCTCCTTCTGTGCTACCATATTCTACATTCACCATATTCTGTCCTTACCAAGAAAGCAAAGCTGTTTGCAAATAGACACTGCTTTATAAAGGGTGTGAAGGCATGAAAGGGTTAATGGTGAAGAGTGCATTAATCTCCATCCAATATGATGATGTCACATGACTCAGACAGGAAGGCATGGAATATCCTTGGGTCTTAAAGACCTAATATTGCAGACCCCTTCATGGTCTCAATACCATGCCTTTTGTATTAACGCATCTTATATTGAGTTGCTATCATGCAATAAACAACGTCTTGCTTAATATAAGAGCTTTTTCTCACTGGGGAAGTTCCTGTAAATCCCAACCAGGAAAGAGGTTGGAAACAGCAAATCTCACAAAAGGATCTCACACCATCATGAGCTGCCGCAAAGATTCATCTGATAGCAGAAACTATGAAGTACAACTAGAAAAGGGAATGAGAACAAAATGTTGGTAATACTCAGTAAGTCAGGCAGTATCTTTGGAGAGAAATGTTTCAGGCTGAGATCAGAAGTTTAAGGACATGAGAGCAATGAGCACATGGCTGTATGAGGTAGAAAAGAAAGTGGGAAATGCCAAGAGTAAGTTGCTAATGGTTGGGCAAGGGAGATCACAGTTAGTTTCTGATTCATTTTGAACATTGGAGTATTTAAATGGCTCAATCATTATCTCTTTGGGCAATTTATATGTTTTTCACACAGCTTCAGAGGCATTTAGGGGAGACAGTCCCAGGACTTAACGCTGCAGCAGCTAAGTGCAGACAATATCGACAAATTGAGCAGGTCAGAGCATACAAATGTAAAGAAAAAAACAAAAGTGAAAATAAGTCCATTACTTGAAAGCCAGGAACTCTGTTGCAAATGTAAGTTTTTATAAGATGATTGCAGGAATAGTGTTTGCAGCTCACAGGCTAGATAAGGACTCAAACAGTGAAAATGATTAAAATTTATTAACGATAAACTATATACAGAAGCATGGTACAGCCTTCTTCCACCAGGACTCTGTTCCATGATCCAACATAACTCAATGCTGTTCAGAAGAAAAGTCACACCAGACTTAAAAAGACTTACACTTCAGCAGTGGGGGACATTCAGCCTCTGACCTTCGGGTGACCATCCTCCCAGGCAGACTTCGGGACAGGCAACAATGCAAAGTGGCCGAGCAGAGGCTGATAGTCAAGGTTGGTACCCATGAGAATGGCCTCAACCAGAACCTTGGGTTCATGTCACACTAATGACCCCACTGCACTACACACTCTCTAATACACATGCACACAAGAGAGTGTACACACACACATTCCTACAGACCCATACACTCATGCAGACCCTCTCTGATACACAAGCTTTCTCTCATAAGCTCATTCATACATGACTCCCCACACTCACACCCACACCGACACTCTCTCACGGACTTATACTCACAATCACACACATACTCATACTCTCTCACAGACACTCACTCTCCACTCCTTCCTTTCCCCCCACCCACCTCCCCCCCACTCCACCCAACACCACCACCACACTACCACCACCACCACCACACACACACCCACATGCACATATACACACATATAAGTTTTTGGGATGGATTTGTTTCTGCAGAATTACATTTTATTTTGCTCAAAAACTGCATGAATCAATGTAAGATTCTATAAACCCCTATTTTAGAAATAGAATCAGTCTGAACACTGGGGCACAGACAGACAGACAATAACCTCACACTAGGTAAAAACAATGACTGTAGATGCTGGAAACCAGATTCTGGATTAGTAGTGCTGGAAGAGCACAGCAGTTCAGGCAGCATCCGAGGAGCAGTAAAATCGACATTTCAGGCAAAAGCCCTTCATCAGGAATAAAGGCAGAGAGCTTTCAGGCTCCACTAATCCAGAATTAACCTCACACTTTCAATCTGAGATGACATGGCACCTATTGTTAAAGTTCACTTGAGAATGTAACTTTATAAAAAGGTTCTGGGATATACATTTGAAAGAACTGAAACCAACATGGTCATTCTAAAATCTGAGAGACTTAACAAACAGTCCAGGTCTTTTTCAATATATCATTTTAGTTGCATCACACTGTAAACTTTTGCTATAAATTCTGTGTCCTACGATCTTATACTATACCTGATGAAGGAGCAGTGCTCACAAAAGCTAATTCTTCCAAATAAACCTGTTAGACTGTAACCTAGTGTTGACTTAAAAAGTTAAGTCTGTTTTTCTCTCTTTTCACAGATGCTGCCAGACCTGCTGAGTTACTGCAATATTCTCTGTGTTTATTGCAGCATTTTCCCTCTGCACTTCGGCCACAATGAAAGGTGATAAAAGCAAAACTGGCAAACCTTCCCTGCGAAAATGGCAAAAATTACAAAAAAAGCAACAGATCTGTTTAGCAAGCCAGAACAGTATGAACTACATTCTTAATGGTGTGGGGAAGACTGTTTCAAAAAGTATTTTACCTTGAATGTCTCTGAACAGCAAGAAAAAGTGACAATCAAAGATACCCATTGTCAATGTAGGTCAATGCAAAAGACCTTCACCCAGACCTGGAAAAGTTGGGAGGTGGAGCAGTGATGCAGCAATGGCCAGATGTAAAAGCAATGCAACAACATATTGAGTTTGACAACTCTGAGACAAAATACTCTCCCAATTTGTCTTTGGTGTGTGAATGATTACACCCCAGGGACATGCAGTGATATTGGGGTATGGAAAAAGAAACAGTGATCACTAAAGTTGATGAACTAATGATCTGGATGCCAGTGCTGATGTACTCTGGCTAAATGGTATAGGCACCCTGCAGAGTGACACTAGGAGAAACCCTAATACAGAAAGTGCAGTTCGGACATTAACACAAACAAAATGTCACTACTGTCACATTGAGGAGAGGTTCCTGGACATTGTCTTTGTTTGTGAATGTTTTCATCACACTAGTTGGGAAAGTTAAAATGACTGTCAAATCCAACCACAAGCCATTTCCTCAAACCACTACAACTGCTCCGAAGCATCCTCAAGGATTGCTATTCCAATGATAAAGAAATCATCTGGATATGACATAAAAGGAAGTGAAGCACGTTGACACTGCAGCCATGCTGACATGAGCAGCTCTCTCCATGAGGTAAGTACAACATGCTACTACAGTGTCAAATCTTCCAGATCTGACATGAAGCAACAGCTCAACATGCAAATCATCAACCCAGCAGAAACACTGAATATAACCATCAAGCACCTTGTTCAAACCATGTAAAGCCCTCGACAAGTAGTGATGAAAGAATTGCCTGAACGCATCGAAAAGACGTATCTGTTGCTGTAGGGAATGTTAGGCATACAGAGATGAAATGACAGCTCAAGAACTTAAGAAAGCAATTAGGAGAGCAAGAGGGGGCATGAAAAACCACTGATGAGTAAGATTAGGGAGAATCCCGAAATATTCTGTATCTCAAGGGGAATGAGGATAACCAGAGAAAGAGTAGGGCCCATTGGAGAACCAAGGGGGCAATATGGAGCTGGAGGACATTGGTAGGATATTAAGCAAGTACCTCATATCTGTCTTCACTTGGGAGAAGAATTCAAGGAGAGGGCTGTTGAAGTCCTAGAGCCGGTGGAAGCTTTGATGGTGTGGTGTAAAATTCCAAGCAGTGGAATGTGGTGTAACGGTTAAAAATTATGTCCCAATACATGTGTGAATCATAATGTAACACATGTATTGGGCCAAGCAGTGGAATGTGGTGTAAAATTCCAAGCAGTGGAATGTGGTGAAACGGTTAAAAATTTTATGTCCCAATACATGTGTGAATCTAACCGGAATGGAGGTGTTGCTTAGTCCCGTGTGAATCTTCTTATCTGTATGTAACCAGAATGGAATGTGTTTTTTAGCCTTGCTCTGCTGTTCACATGAATGTTTATATCTGGAAAAGAGTATATCAGCTGGAAAAGTCTCCAGTTCGGTGAGTCTGCTCCGGGGTTACGTTTAACCGCCGAGCGTGGGTTGTTGGCAACCGCTCTACGAGAACTGACGGCTCCCAGTTTTGGTAACATGTAGAGTGAGTATAAGCCAGACAGACCCGTTGTGGCGACGCTGCGGGGAATAAAATGCCCATATTCTAGCAGACTCGCCTCTTGGTCCTTTGTTCTGTGTCAGACTACTCTCCTACGAACCTGACCTTGAGAATTTTTTTAAAACAGATGGGTATAAAAGTGGACAAATCCCATGAGTTGAATCACAGGTTGCTGTGGGAGTCAAGTAAGTGGTGTACCACAAGGATCAGTGCTAGGTCCCTTATTGTTTATGATATATATAAATGATATAGATGAGTGCGTTTGTGTGTCTATGTGTATTGAAATTATAAGTGAGCTTGTGGACGAAATGAAGATTGGCCATGAAGTTAATAGTGAGGACAAAGGCCTGAGGTTGCAAGAGATGTGTTGGTCAGATGGGGAGATCAATGGGAGATGGAATTTAACCCTGAAAAGTGTAAGGTGATGCATTTTGGAAGACGTATCAAGATTAAGGAGCACTCAATGAATGGCAGGAGACTAGCAAGCTCAGAGGAAAACAGGGATCTTGGAGCGCTTGTCCACAGATTCCTGAAGGCAGCAGGATTGATTAATAGGGTGGTTAAGAACACATATAGGGTGCTTGCTTTTATCTGTCGATTATAGAACATCAAACATAGAATAGCACAGAAACAGTCCCTTCGGCACACAATGTTGTGCCGAACATGAAGCTAAATTAATCTAATCCCTTATGCCTGCCCTGGTTTCCTATCCCTACATTACTTGCTTTTTCATGTGCTTATCTAAAAATTTCTTAAACGGCCCTATTGTATCTGCATCCACCACCATCCCTGGCAGCACGTTCTACACTCCTACCTTTCTCTGTGTAAAAAATCCTGCCCCTCACAAATCCTTTGAACTTTTCCCCTCTCACCTTAAATGTATACCCAATAGTTTTACACATTTCCAATCTGGGAAAAAAATTCTGACCATCAATTCTATCTATGCATGTCATAATTTTGTAGACTTCTATCGAGTCTCCCCTCAGCCTCTGCCACTCCAGACAAAATAACCTGAGTTTTTTCTAGCCTTTCCTTACAGCTCATACCCTCTAATCCAGGCAGCATCTTGGTAAACGTCTTCTGCACCCTCTCCAAACCTACACATCCTTCCTGTAATCTGGTGACCAGAACTAAATGCAAAACTCTAAGTGTGGCCTAACCCGAAGTCTTATAAAGCTGCAACATAACATCCTGACTCTTGTACTCAATTCCCTGACCAATAAAGGCAAGCATACCATATGCCTTCTTTGCCACGCTTTCTAAATGCATGGCCACTTTCAGGGTGCTATGGACTTGAACCTCAAGATCCCCCTGTATACCAATGCTACCAGGGTCCTGCCATTAACTGCACACTTTTCCTTAACGTTTTCCAAAGTGCAGCACCTCACACTTACATGGATTAAACTCTATCTGCCATTTCTCCGCCCATATCTGCAACTGATCTGAATCCCACTGTATCCTTTGACAACCTTCTACACTATCCACAACTCCACTGATCATTGTATCATCTGCAAACTTACTAATCCATCTATCTACATTTTTATCCAAGTCATTTATATGTATCACAAACAGCAGAGGTCTCAGTAAGGAACACCTCTAGGCACAGACCTCCAGTCTGAAAAACAACTTTCAGCACTGCCCTCTGCAAACCAATTCTGAATACACGCAGCTAAGTCACTGTGGATCCCATGCATCTTAATCTTCTGGATGACCTTACCAAGAGGGACCTTGTCGAACACATTACTGAAATCCACGTAGACAACATCCACTGGCCTATTCTCATCGATCACCTTTGTCGTCTCCTCAAAAAATTCAATGATGTTAGTAAGAAATGACCTGCCCTGCACGAAGCCATGCTGACTGTCCTTAATTAGGCCATGCTATTCCGAATGTGTGTAATTCCTATCCCTAAAAATTCTCTCCAATAGCTTCCCAATCACCGATGTGAGACTCGCTGTATATAAGAGCAAAAAGGTTATGTTGGAGCTGTATAGGACTTTGCGAAGGAGATCTGGTCGCTGGATTATATGAAGGATGTAACTGCATTCAATCAAGTTGATGCACCAGGGTATTGCCTGGGAAAGAACAGTTTCGATATAAAGAGAGGCTAGGTAAGCTCTGGCTGATTTCTTTAGAGCAGAGAATGTTGTGGGGGGACCTGACTGAGGTGTATAAGATTATGAGGTGCATGGACAGGATGAATAGAGAGCAGCTGTTCCTTTTGGTTGAAGGGTCAATAACAAGGGGACAGAATTTTCAGGGGAAGAGCAGGACATTCAGAGGAGATTTGAGAAAATGTTTTTTCACCCAGAGGATGGTGGAAGTATGGAATGCATTGCCCTGGATGGGGGGAGGGGGGCGGGGAGGGAGGCAATTGAGTCAGGAAGCCTCCCAAATTTTAAAAGCAGTACTTGCATGAGCACTTGAAATGTTGTAACATTCAAATCCATGGGCCATTCTGGAAAGCCGGATTAGTGTAGATTTAGGGTAGGTTTTGTTAGTGTAGACTTGATGGCCTGAAGAGTCTCTTCTGTATTGAATGATTCTCAGGTGGTATATTGTACAAAGGAAATAAAATATTATTTCTTAGAGGTCGAGAGGAAAGATGCTAAAGTGCATTTGTGTAAGGTGCCAAGGAATTGAGTCCAGACTGAGGAAGGAAAGAGATTT
The DNA here is from genome assembly GCF_004010195.1 of Chiloscyllium plagiosum. Lineage (NCBI taxonomy): Eukaryota > Metazoa > Chordata > Chondrichthyes > Orectolobiformes > Hemiscylliidae > Chiloscyllium > Chiloscyllium plagiosum. The sequence continues at coordinate 24,645,997 of NC_057710.1, read as the reverse complement.
GCTCGACTGGTTAAACATAAACAACAAAACCAAAGACCAGAGCAGCCAGTGCTTCTAATGAGTACTTGGCAAAGCAAGCTAGAAAAGCACTAATGGTACATGACACCCCCGAAAGATCTGAGGTGAGGCTGGGAGGAGACCTCTTCTGATTATCCTGCTGCAATCAGCTACTTTTCTGACTTTGCTGACTACTGGGAGAGGTGGACCACTCGCCTTGAACAATTCCAGTTTGTCGAAAATCTAAAAGCATAATTCAGCCATGAAGGCACTCACGGGACATCGTCATCAGACACAATGGCCCACAGTTCAACAATGAATCTCTCAGCTGCTTCATCAAAAATTGGAAACTGCAACACCAATTATCACCTCCACTATAGCTCCAGTCAAGCGGAAAGGCTGAAAGAGGCAGTGAAAATCATCGAAGGAATCATAAAGAAGTAATGTGAATCCATCACAGATGTATGCAAGACAATTTCAAGTTGAAATTTCGATCAATAAACAAATCCACGGAAGGCGAGAAAGTAGTCTAGAGACTAATGTCACAATCTTACAACAGCAAGACAGCTACTGAAGCCCAAAGTAATAACAGATGCAATGACAAGATCGAGCTGAAATAGTAGAAATACAACTTTCATGTCAACAAGACTGCCAAACCATAGCCAAAGGTAAGCGTAAGAGAGCCAATCAAACCTTCAATACTCTCAACAAAAGTCAGTCCAAATGGCAAAGTTGGTATCTGCAAAGAGCAGTTTTCACCTCGATCCTATCTGATGGAAGTGAACAACCATAGAGCCATACAGTCATACAACATGGAAACAGACACTTTGGTCCAACCAGTCCAAACCGACCATGTTCCCAAACTAAACCCGTCTCACCAGCTTGTGCTTGGCTCATATCCCTCCAAATCTTTCCTATTCATGAGCTTATCCAAATGTCTTTTAACTGTTGTAACTGTACCCACCAATTCCTCTGGCAATTCTTTCCACACACAAACCACTCTCTATGTAAAAAAGTTATCTCTCATGCCCTTTTTAAAACTTTTTCCTCTTAAAAATATGCCCCCTAGTTTTGAACTCCCTCACCCTAGGGAAAAGACCCTTTTCATTCACCTGATCTATGTCTCCCATGATTTTATAAACCTCTATAAGGTCGTCCCTCAACCTCCTACACTGCAGTGAGAAATGTCCCAGACCTTCAGGTCTATTTTTGGACCTCAAACCCGCAATTCCTGGCAATATCCTGGTAAATCTTTTCTAAAACCTCTCCAGTTTAATAATATCCTTTCTGTAAAAGGGCGACCAAAACTGTACACAGTACTCCAGAAGAGGCCTCACAACCTCAACATGACGTCCCAACTCCTGTACACTCACAACCACAAAGACAATTACACGTCTGAGGAAGTTTCCTAACTGTAGGTGGCTGATCTGGAAGACATGAATTCACAACATGCAGATCAACCACCAGAGTGGGACTGACAGATAGAGACCATCAGACTCAGACCTTCAGATTCTGAGCATCAGATTGAGACCACCAGACTCAGACCATCAGACCAAAACCATCAGACCGGGACCATCAGACTCAGACCATCAGACAAAGACCATCAGACTAAGAACATCAGACCGAGACTATCAGACTAAGACCATCTGACCAAGACCATCAGACTCAGACCATCAGACCGAGACAATCAGACCAAGAACATCAGACCGAGACTATCAGACTAAGACCATCTGACCAAGACCATCAGACTCAGACCATCAGACCAAGACCATCAGACCGAGACCATCAGACCGAGACCATCAGACCGAGACCATCAGACCGAGACCATCAGACCGAGACCATCAGACCGAGACCATCAGACCGAGACCATCAGACCGAGACCATCAGACCGAGACCATCAGACCGAGACCATCAGACCGAGACCATCAGACCGAGACCATCAGACCGAGACCATCAGACCGAGACCATCAGACCGAGATCATCAGCCTGAGACCATCAGACTGAAACCATCAGAATCAGATAATCAGACTGGGACCATCAGACTCAGACCATCAGACCAAGACCATCAGACCGAGACCATCAGACCGAGATCATCAGCCTGAGACCATCAGACTGAAACCATCAGAATCAGATAATCAGACTGGGACCATCAGACTCAGACCATCAGACTCAGACAATCGACTGAGACCATCAGACCAAGGCCATCAGAATCAGACAATCAGATCGAGACCATCAGACTCAGACCATCAGACCAAGACCATCAGACTCAGACCATCAGACCAAGACCATCAGACCGAGACCATCAGACTGAGACCATCAGACCAAGACCATCAGACCGAGACCATCAGACCGAGACCATCAGACCGAGACCATCAGACTCAGACCATCAGACCGAGACCATCAGACCAAGACTATCAGACTGAGACCATCAGACCAAGACCATCAGACTGAGACCATCAGACCAAGACCATCAGACTCAGAAAAGTGCAGCAACCCAACAATGAAAATGGAACAACAACAGGTACAACAACAACTAATGATATGGGAACAATACTCCCAGGGAAGGGACATGATCTCAGATGAATAGTCATGACAACACATACATGTATTATTAAACAACTGGCATCATTTACTACCTATGTGTGCAATGCATATGCAGGGACTGATGAGAACAACAAGCTGTTAATGGATAGGAACAGGCATGTGTACATTGGCTACATTGAAGAATTCTAAATGTCCAAGATAATGTAATTCTTCTCTTTTTACATAGCCTGCAACTGTAGTAGACTCGCCAAATTTAAGGGCATTTAAAAGGTCATTGGATAGGCATATGGACAAGAATGGAAAAGTATAGGTTAGGTGGGCTTCAGATTAGTTTCACAGGTCGGCGCAACATTGAGGGTTGAAGGGCCTGTACTGCGCTGTAATGTTCTATGTTCTAATATAAAAGGGAAAAAAACTTCTCTTCATGAAAAATCTGCGTTCCCAGTGCCACTTATGAGCTTTTCAAGTACGGATTAGGAGAGCCTTTCTGTGAAGCTTCAGAACACAAAGTAACAATAATCACTGTCTTAGGAAAAAAATGCAAAATATTTGACAAAGATTAATGTAAGGATTTAAACTTTGTTTACCTTCTTATCCATTTGAAGTGCCCTGATTAAGGTTTTGCAAAGCCCATGCTCCAAACTCTTTGACATTCAAAAGTTTTTTGCATAACTGAAAGATATCGCCTCACAATGATAACATTGCAATTCATCTCGTACATTTTGCTACTTCAACATTTTATTACCATCTCTTTACAGCTACTTTTGTCACTATACAACCTATTTATTTTGCTTTCTACATTAGGATGTGTAATGTGGATGCCACTGGCCTATTGATGAATCACAGACATAGACAGTGAGGTGGAAGCGTGCCAGGACAGAACCTAATATCTTTCAATATCCTCCTCTCAGCCCTGTAATAAACTCCTACTCTTATGTTTCATGGCAGCTCTTGCTCAATGGCTTCACCATTTCAACTGCTTTAATTGTAGATATTTTCTAATCAACTTGTTCAGGGATTTCATTACATACCTCTGAAGCAGATGAGACTTAAACACATGATCCCTAGCTCAGAGGTAGGGACATTATCGCTGTGTGCCACATGCATTTTCATCTTTAAATTGGTGGTGATGGTGACTTGCATCATATTCACTCACTGCTCTTTTTAAGTAGATAATGCCAATGCTTCACATTAGGGAATTTACCTCTCCTCCCCCATTGCTGGCTACTTCAGTGCTCTCTTCATAACCAATGAAGGACACAATGCAGTAGCAGGCCATTCAGTCTGTCATGAAAGAGCTGTCTACACAGTTCTATTCTCCTGTTTCCCTACATTGGTCCAAATGTCCCTTTATAAGCATTGATCCAATTTCCTTTCAAATGTTATCGTTAAATTTGCTTCAATCACCTTTTCAGACAGGACTTTTGCTGTGTCACCTCTAATTTCATTGATAGTTGTTTTAGTTCTATGCCTCCGTGTACGTCTGCTTTAAGGAGAACAACCCTTGCTTTCTCTGTTTCCCCACGTACTTGAAACAATTACTGGAGGTAATCTCCTCTGTACCATCTCTGAGGACTTGATGTTCTTCCTATTGGCTGCAAGACTTCAGCTGGGGCCTAGCCAGTGTTTTATAAAGTTTTAGTATAACCTTCGGCTGATGTATCCTTTTAACAAAGCCAAAGAGCCTGTGTGCATTTTTAACAATGTTGTTATTTTGCCCTGTCAGTTTTGAGTATGTACATTCCAAATATCTAAATTCCTTCATTTACCACAGTCCCCAAATAAATTTAGATCATAGACCATCAGATACAGGAGCAGAATTAGGCCATTTGGCCCACTTGGTCTGCTGCACCATTCAATCAGGGCTGATACATCTTGCAACCACATTCACCTGTCTTCTCCCTGTAACTCTGATTCCCTTACCAACCTCTGGCTGATAAAACTTCTGCTCATCTCAATTTTAAAAGATCATGCCTTCACATGAGGCATGACCGTGGGTCATGTGGAAACAGCTTCTCCAGTTCACTCTACCCAGGCCTCTCAGTATTGTGTAAGTTTCAGTCTGATAATCCCCTCATCTTTCTAAACTCTCAAGCACAAAACCAAGTCCTCAGCCGTTCCTCATATGACAGGCTCTTCATCCCCAAGATCATTCTTATGAACCTCCTCTGAACCTCCACCAAGGCCAACGAATCCTTCCTTAGATACAGGACCCAAAACTGCTTGAAATATTCAAAATGCAGTATGACCAAAACCTATACATTCTCAGCAGTGCATCTCAGCTCTTGTATCCTAGCCCTCTTGAAATGATTGCTAACATTGCATTTGCCTTCCTAACTGCCAACTGAACCTGTATATTAACCTTAAGAGAATCCTGAACTAGGACTCCCAAGTCTCTTTGTGCTTCAGATTTCCAAAGTCTTTCCCTGTTTAGATAGTCTACACCTCTATTCTTCCTACCAAACTGCATAACCTCACCTTTTGTACATTGTATTCCATTTACCATTTCTTTACCCACTCTCCTATCCTATCTAAGTCCTTCTGCAGCCTCTCTGCCTACTCAATACTCCCTGTCCCTCCACCTATCTTTGTATCATCTGCAAACCTAGCAACAATGCCCTCAGTTCTTTCATCCAGATCATTAATATACAACGTGAATAATTGTGGTCCCAACACTGATCCCTGAAGAACTCCACTACTCACCAGCTATTCTGAAAACAACCCTTTTATCACCACTCTCTGCCTTCTGCCAGTCAGCCAATCCCTTAACCATGCCAGTACCTTGCCCTAACACCATGGGCTCTTACCTTTTTTAGCAGCCTCCTGTGCGGCATCGACCTTCTGGAAATCCAATAAGATCACATTCATTGGGTCTCCTTTGTCTAACTTGCTCATCACCTCCTCAAAGAATTCTAATAGATTTGTCAGGCATGACCTCCCTTTGATGAAGTCTTGCTGACTCAAACCTATTTTACATTGCACTTCTGTTTACTCTGCAATCTCATCCTTAATAACAGACTCTAAAATCTTGCCAACGAATAACCAGCCTATAATTTCCTGCCTTCTGCCTCTCCTTCTTAAACAGGGTAAATTTTCCAGCCCTTTGGGAGCTTCCCTGAGTCCAGTCTCTCCTGAAAGATCATCACCAGTGCTTCCACAATCTCCTCAGCTATCTCCTTCAAACTCTGCAGTCCATCTGCCAGGGTGATTTATCTACCTTCAGTTCTTGCAGCTTCATCAGCACCTTCTCCTTAGTGATGGCCACTACACTCACCTCTGCTCCCTGACTGTCTTTAATTTCTAGTATACTACTGGTGCCTTCCACCAAGAAAACTGATGAAGAGCATTTGTTTAATTCCTCCTCTATTTCTTTGTTCCCCATTACAGTTTTACCAGTGTCATTTTCCAGCAGTCCATTGTCCGTCCTTGCCTCTCTTTTACCTTTTATATGTCTAACAAAGCTCTTTTACACTACTTACTCTCACATTTCACCTTCTCTGCCACCCTCCCCTGCCCCTTATTGTTTTTTTCTGGTTGTCCCGTTCTAGTTCTTAAAAGACTTCCTCATCCATTGGCTTCTCACTAATTTTCAGCACATTGTATGTTTTTTCCTTTCACTTGTTCCCAACTTTCCTTGTCAGCCATGGTTACCCCGTTCTCCCCTGAGTACATTTCTGCTTTCTTGGGATGAATTTCTGCCGTGTCTCCTAAATTACCCTCAAAACTTCTGCTTTAGCTGCTCCACTCTCTTCCCTGGGAGATTCCCCTTCCAATGAGCCCTAATCAGCTCCTCCCACATAGAATCATAAAATACCCACAGTGTGGAAGCCGACCATTGTGTCCACACTGACCCTCTGAGGAGCTTCCCACTCAGATCCACCCCCTCTACTCTATCCCTGCAACCCTGCATTTCCCATGGCAAATCCATCGAACTTGCACATCTTTGGAATATGGGAGGAAACCAGAGCGCCTGGAGGAAACACGTGCGGATACGGGGAGAATGTGCAAACTCCACACATACAGCTGCCCAAGGGTGGTATAAAATCCTGGTCCCTGCACTGTAAGTGTTAACCTCTGAGCCACCATGCCATTCAAGATTAGCAGCAGTGGGATGTCTTTGTAGTTATCTTTACTCAATGACAACATCATTACATCCGACTCCCTCTCAAACTGCAGGATGAATTCTATCAGATTATGGTCATTGCCCCTTTGGGGTCCCTTCACCATAAGCTTCCTCTGTCAAACAGTAATTAATTGTTTCAGGTTTTAGGCACAGGACTGCTGATTCTGGGTCACTAAGTATATTCAAGGCTGAGATAAACAGTTTTTTTTAATCAGTAGGGGAGTGAAGGGTTATGGTTAAAGGTCGGAAAGTGCTGGGCATTACCAGCCCAGCTATGATTTTATTAAATGGCAGGGCAGACTTGATGGGCTGAATGGCCTACTTTTGTTCCTTTTTTTTATAAAGAAGAAAAGTGAAAGCAAGAAGTGACTGCCAACATCCAATAATCCAATACTACTGAGCAAAGAGATTATTAAATGAATGTAAAGCAGTTCTCAATGGTTTTGCTTGATTTAAAAAGGAAATACCTTAGTCGACCAAATAGATTCTTCAAGGGAAGCCTGAACACAGCTGCAGTCAACATGAGGCTGAGCAGAATGGGAACATTTCCAGTAGTGGAGAGAAAAAAAAACAAGTAAACAACCTCGAGAACTTAGAAAATTCCTGGATCCTAAATTTAGATCCTAAAGTGATCCCGGATCCTAAAGAGAGGTTTGATCACATCGAAGGACAGAATCAAAATTGGGCACTTTGGAGAAAAAGATTTTTATGATACAGCATGCCTTCAGAATTAGCTCAAAGGCCTGAAGGAGGGTAAGTCAAAATTTGACTCTATTTCATAGGAACTGTAGATAATGTTACTGCAAGGCAAGACATTAATAAGACATCGGATCAATTCAAGTAAGTCCTAAACTTCTTAAATTTGACAGTCACTTCAACCTTAGGAGCTATCAGATTCTAGACAAGGCCATATTCAAAAGACGGTTTCAAACATCAGATGAACTGGCAGATGCTTTTACAGTTGACTTTGTTAAAGGATGTGAATGTGAAGTTCTAAATCCAGAATTAATGCAAAACCACATTGCAGCAGATACTGCCAAACATTCACAATCAGACTTATTGCAGTGTAAGGAAGATCGCACCCTAGAAAAAGTAGTAGAGCTGATGAGACAAGCAGAGATCCAGAAGCAGAACAGCACAATCTGAGAAGTTAAGGAAAGCCATAGTTCAGGACACCTTTGGCCATCAGACACCCCTTTAGCATCGGACTGTAAAAGGAACATGGAAAAGAAGGTACAACTGGGAGAGAAAGTGTAAAATGCCATTATAGTCCGCCAGTGCTGTTGTGTAAATGAAAAACAGTATCCTGTAAATAAAACTGAATGCCTTCACTATAGGAAAACTGGCTATTTTGAGATGAGACAAAATAAGGGAATGATTTTCATCAGAAAAGAAACTGAAATATTTCCTTTTTTGAGATCAATGACCCTAATCATGTATTTTGGAAATCAAATCAATACATCAAACCAAGATATGATCAACTTTAAAATAGACACAGGAGCTAGTGTAACAGTCTTATCAAACAATGAACTATGGTTACCAACAGATTGCCAATAGCCAGCAGAAACTCAGTTACATGGCCCAGGAGAGACTAAAATAAAAATCAAGGGAAAGATGCAGACAATACCCCAGAAAGCAGAACTGTGGATAATCAAATATTGTGGATCTACCATTTTGCTTTTGCCATCAATGTGTTCTAGGATACAAGTATATGAGTTAGAGCATTCATTCATTTTGCTAAGTGTCAGGCCTTCCTCTTGTAGACAATTAAAACCTACTTTAATCCTCAGTCTATGTTCTTTGATACATGCATCGTCAACTATAGATGTTGTCTATAAGACCTATTACCACTTTAAGGTACTGTTGAGTGTTCAACATAGCTCTTTAGAAAATTTCTGTTGCTGAGATTATACAGAATGCAAAGAAGTAAAAAGATACCTTCAGAACGAAGCGGCGAAGGTTGTCAGTAACTGAATTCACATCCAGACAGATTTGAAAAGGTTATGACTTGCATTCAGCTTTGTGAAGTTGACCAATGATCTTCAGACAGCACTTTCTAAACCCACGACCACTTCTACCTATAAGGATAAGGGAGCACCACCACCTGCAACATCCCATCCAAGCCACTCACCATCCTGACTTGGAAATATATTGCTGTTCCTTCACTGTAATTGGGTCAAAATCCTCCCTAATGGCATTGTGGGTCAACTTAGAGCAAGTTGGACTGCAATGGTTGGAGAAGGCAGCTAACCACTATCATCTTGGAGGGCAATAGATGCTGGTCAGCCAGCGACACCCATGTCCTAAAAATTGAATAATAAAAATATTAGATTCACCCACAGTGCTGTTAGAGAGAGTACAGGTTCAGTCAACTGTGTAGTGGCTTAGAATATTGCTATCAATACGTGAAATGTTTTCAAACTGGCTGGAATGTATAACATGTGGACCAGAATGTAGGGAAGCCCTCATTTCAACCCAACTTCTAAACAGACAGTGAGAATTCCTAGGGATCAATCTATTCATGGCTAGCAGAAAATCCTGCCTGATCGTCATTGCTTATTTTTCAAGGTGGATCAACATTGAATATTTGAATTGAGACTGACATTTGAGCTTTAAAGAAGATCTCTATAACTCCTGACAGGTAGTCTACAATTTGCAAACGACTAGTTTATGCACTTTACAAAACATTTGCATACCCTACAAGTTCCCTGGGACATCCTTAATCCAATGGTGATGGTGAAAGAGGAGTCAGAAATATTAAAGCACCATTAAAACAGAATGTAGGTTTTCAAACTGCACTCCTCACCTATCGATCTACTCCATATCAGTTAGCACCATCATAATTATTGCTGGGAAGGAAGCTTAAAACACAGCTTCCCATTCTACTCAAAATATTACCTTCTGGGTCAGAAGTGCAGGATTATCAGGAGGTTCAAAGCAAAGAAAAGTCTAACAAAGCAACAAGCTTATAACTATGACAGGAGCCTACTCAAGTTGACAGGATGAGAAAGGTTGTGGATACAAAACAGAGGAGAAGGAATTGCCCGAGGAGATGATAATGAACAGTGATTTTACTTGGTGCGTGCTTCAGAATGTACTAGAAATGGAAGCAGGAGAAATTGTGTCTCAATTCATCAAAGACATCAATCAGTCACAGATTTGGATGAATCAGATGTGGAACCGAAAATTCGGAATAAGCCAGATATTACAAACCTCAAAGACCGCCAAGTTCAGAGACAGATCATCAATCATCTGAACTGTGAACTCTCCTGCCAGATTCAATCTTAAGAGATTTCAGGCGAGGTGAGGTAGGAATTTGAAAATAAAAATGGACACATTGAAAAATACATGGACAAAGACTTTAGAGAGAGTTGTGTCCAGGTTGGAAGGATGAATGTCTAGGACCTGTGAATAACACCTCTTATTGTGGAGATGCAAGAGGTCACATGAGAGAGCGACTCTGATAGACAGCCTTCATGTGCAGACCTTGTCAAGTTTCTGTAAAACTATGTAGAGTTAATTAATATATAATAAACTGATTATTGTTCAAACCTATAAAAGACTCATTGATCTCTCTTAACTAAACTATCCAAACACAAAATAGTTATGATTATAAATGTGCTCACAGCAAGCTACTGCAAATATAATGCAATAATAACAAAGTAATCAGTTTGTTTATTTGTAACTTTGTTTGGGAGGTAGAGTTCATCAGGGTATCAGGAATAAATCTTTAGGAAAGCGTCTGGAGTGGAACTTTAACCTTCAACTTCTCTGACTCTGAGACAAGAGTACTACCACTGAGCCACAGTAGATAACCTCAATGGTTAAGTTTAAACCATTAAATCGATGTGTTTGCTGAATTTCTTATCAAGCACTTCAACTGACCATTTACTGCAAAATACCATTGAAGCATATGGAAAATGCATTTATAGTAGCTCATTACCCACACAGGAAGTTCCTTTCTATAACTGTCCTCATTCCAAATGGTAACTAATGATTGTGGTACAGTTATGCAGAATTTCTAAGAAATTCAATGAATTACAATACTTTACCATAAAACTCTGTGTCTCATTTAGGTTCAATGTATTTTTGATTTTTTTCAGAACTTGCCTTTCTTGTGAGGGTTCAGACCAGTGATCATCCAGGAGAAGAACCATTAAGTGAGATTATTATTTGTATCCTACCTCTGCTATGGAAGAAAATGATTAACATTCTTTAACTATTATCTTTATGTATTTTCAAACCAAGATAACACTACCAATAATGGTGGTATCTCTTCCAACTGAGCCATTCCAATGTTATTAGTCAGGAGAAACACTCCTGTGATTCCATGGGGACAGAAAGATGTTGGGCTTTAAGCCAGTTAGAGACCTGTTCTGAAGTCACCCAATCAGAATGCAGCAGGCTCAGAAATTTTGTTCTGTCACCTTTTTCTGTGGTTTTCCATTGACTGAAATTTCTGAAAAAAGAACACTAATCCCATGTGAATCTGCCTTTGAAACAGAGGCATTCCAAAGCCTCTATGATCAACATGCATTCAGGAACAGGAACACTCAGACAATACTGGAAAGTAGCAAATATAACCCGTCTGTTCAAGAAGGAAGAAAGTGGGAAACAATAGGCCAGTTAATTTGATGTGAGTAGAGGAGAAGATGTTCAAATTAACCATCACAGTGGTTATAACTGGGCACTTTAAAAACGCAATGTAATTGGAAAGAGTCAGCAGGATTTTTGTGAAAATTGATATTAACCAATTTTTTGGAATCCTTTGAAGTATTAACATGTGCTGAGAATAAAGGGACATCTGTTGATGTACTATATTTGGATTTCCAGAAGGCATTTGACAAGGTATCAGGTAAAAGGGTAGGAGCTCATGGAGGCAAGTTTGCAGAAGTCTTCGCTGAAGCTTAATGTGTAAAACAGTTGCTCTTGAGAAAGGGTGATTGTTTAGAATAATAAATTACCCAAGTGTAAGGAGTTTAGTTTAAAATTTCCAAACCAGAATTGTTTGTTTAAAAGCCTGAAGGGATATTTGAAGCTGGGAAAGTAAAAGCTCAGTTGTATGAAGGCTCAAGGAAGATACTAGAAGATTCTCAAGAGAGGGGATTTGAAGCTACGGCTAAATTAAACTCTGCATGTAGTACAGAATGCAATTCTTTCTCTGGTATGTCAGTACTATAAGCAGTGATGTGAGATTAATGGGATTGTATTTTGTCATGTGTTTCAAAATCTTTGCACTAATTTTACATGTAAATAAATTTGTTTATTCTAGTTTATCTTCTTTAGAGCACGTTTGCTGTTTTGTTGTTAAAACCGCAGCTTTGCATATTTATGTTTCATTCAAGATCACCTCAATAAAACTAAAACAAAATAAATAAATTATGATCTAGCAAGCCAGATTTCCATCTGGGATCTGACTTGTCCAGTATTAACATCAGCTGGGATCATAACATTGGGTGAGAACACATCTCAAATGCCCTGTGCAGAGTTCTCTCCTGACTGAAAGAAGAATGGAGGCAGTTCAGATAGGGTTTATTAGGTTGACACCTGAAATTAGTGAATTGTCTTATGAAGAAAGATTGGACAGACTGGGCTTGTTTTCACTGGACATTAGGAGAGTGATGGCGATTTGATTGAAGATTATAAGATCCTGAATGGTCTTGACAAGGTGGACATAGAAAAGATATTTACTCTTCAGGTTGAGTCCAGATTTAGGGGGCACTCTGTTGAAATTAGAACCCACTTTTTTTTAACGACAAGCTGAGGGATTATTGTTTCTCTCAGAGGGTTGTGAGACTTTGAACTTTCTGCCTCTGAAGGCAAGTTTTTAAATCTTTTTTAAGGAGGAGGGAGCTAAATCATTGTTACATAAGGGAGTCAAAGGTTACTTGGGGATAGATGGAAATGTAGAATTCAGAACACAAACAAGTCAGTCATTATCTTATTGAATGACAGAGCTGTCTTGAAGGGCCAAATGGCCTTCTGCTCATAATTCATATGTTTGTAAGTAAGCCAGAGCCAGACATATAGAGTCATAGAGATGTACAGCGCAGAAACAGACGCTTCGGTCCAACCCATCCAGGCCGACCAGATATCCCAACCCAAGCTAGTCCCACCTGCCAGCACCCGGCCCATAATCTTCCAAACCCTTCCTATTCATATGCCCATCCAAATGCCTTTTAAATGTTGCAATTGTACCAGCAATTGTACCAGCCTCCACCACTCCTCTGGCAGGTCATTCCACACATGCCACCCTCTGCATGAAAACGTTGCCCCTTAGGTCTTTTTTTATATCTTTCCCCTCTCACCTTAAACCTATGCCCTCTAATTCTGGACTACCTCACCCCAGGGAAAAGAGTTTGTCTATTTATCCTATCCATGCTTCTCATAATTTTGTAAACCTCTGTGGACATTTTCCTGCTGATCTAATTATAATGAAACACATTTTTTTCATAGGATGTGTGTCACTCTACCAGACAGTTCTGCCTCTGAAATGTTACAAACACATACCGATCACCACCTATCAATGCAGAAAAAAAATAAATCTTTTGGATCAACCAGCCCCAAATGTTACAGCTCAGCAGTTTGCTAAACATGAAACAATCCTTATGGGAGACTGAGTTTTACAGGCTCTGTGCACTATTTTCATCATCGACACCGCAGCCAATTCAAATAAATCTGCTAAACCAAACATACAATGCAAACTCATATCTACACCCAGAAATTGTCCAGCTTTCTATGACATATGTGAAGCATGTGACACCAGAGGACACTGGAAATGCCAATGCAGATAGATACAACATTCCAGCAAACAAAATACCAAAAAGCAGTATGTATCACACACAAGACACGCTGCTATGTTTCAAGTTTCCTTCAACAGCGTAGAATCACAGAATCATAAAGATGTACAGCACAGAAACAGACCCTTTGCTCCAACTTGTCCATGCTGACTAGATATGGAAATGTGTTGCTGGAAAAGCGCAGCAGGTCAGGCAGCATCGAGGGAACAGGAGAATCGATGTTTCGGGCATTAGCCCTTCTTCAGGAAGAAGTCCTTCCTGAAGAAGGGCTAATGCCCGAAACGTCGATTCTCCTGTTCCCTAGATGCTGCCTGACCTGCTGCGCTTTTCCAGCAACACATTTCCATCTCTGATCTCCAGCATCTGCAGACCTCACTTTCTCCTCCATGCTGACTAGATATCCTAACATAATCTAGTCCTATTTGCCAGCACTTGGCCCATATCCCTCTAAACCCTTTCTATTCATATACCCATCCAGATGCCTTTTAAATGTTGCCATTGCACTAGCCTCCACCACTTCCTCAGGCAGCTCATTCCACATACACACCACTCTCTGCATGAAAATGTTGCCCCTTAGGTCCCTTTTAAATTTTCCCTCCTCACCCTAAACTTTCTCTTTTATATCTTTCCCCTCTCACCCTAAACTTATGCCCTCTAGTTCTGGACTCCCTGACCCCATGGAAAAGACCTTGTTTATTTATACTATCCATGCCCCTCATGATTTTATAAACCTCTATAAGGTCACCCTTCAGCCTCTGACCCTCCAGGGAAAATAGCCCCAGCCTATTCAGCCTCTCCCTGTAGCTCAAACCCTCCATTCCTGGCAACATCTTGTAAATCTTTTCTGAACCCTTTCACATTTCAATAACATCCTTCCAATAGGAGGGAGACCAGAACTGCACACAATATATGATGTGGATGAGAACATAGGAGGTATAGATAATAAGTTTGCAGATGACACCAAAATTGGAGGTGTAGTGGACAGCGAAGATGGTTACCTCAGAGTACAACGGAATATTGATCAGATGGGCCGATGGGCTGAGGAGTGGCTGATGGAATTTAATTCGTAAAGTGGAAAGAGATGTCACAATCTGTACTAATCATTATAGGATCATAGAGTCATACAGCATGAAAACAGACCGTTTGATCCAATCAGTCCACACTGACTATGATCTCAAACCAAACTTGTACATTTGCCTGCGTTTGGCCCATTTCCCTTCAAACTTTTCCAGTTCACATATCTGCCTAAATGTGTTTTAAATGTTGTTACAGTACTTGTATTCGCCACTTCCTCTGGCAGTTCATTCCACACATGAACCACTCTCTGTGTAAAAAGATTTCCCTCATGTCCTGTTTAAATCTTTCTCCCCTCACCTTAAAAATAAGCCTCCTAGTTGGAACTCCCCCATCCTATGGAAAAGACCTTTGCTATTCACCTTATCTAGGCCCCTCATGATTTTAGAAACCTCTATAAGATCACCCCTCAACCTTCTATGCTCCAATGATAAAAAAAGCTAGCCTATCCAACCTATCTTTATAATTGAAACCCTCCATTCCCAGCAACATCCTGATAAATCTTTTCTGAACCTATTTCAATTTAATAATGTCCTTGTTACTTCAGGGCAAATAGAACTGCACGCAGTATTCCAGAAGAAGTCACACCAACGCCCTGTACAACCTCAACATGATGTCCCAACTCCTATACTCAAAGATCTGAGCAATGACGCAATTGTCAAAACAGATGGTTGTACAAAGCTTTTTGGACCAAAGGTTGTGTCTAAATATGGCACTGAAATGATGTCCATAATAAATCCCAAATTTGTAAACACCAATTTTTTTCTCCAAATTTGATGTTAAAATGGATACTGATCTTTTGAAAAGACTTCTCAGGAGCTCATGACAGTTAATGCTCCATTTTCCAAAGAGAATCTGTTAATCAACAATTACCACTGTTGGTGCAGCGGCAAGGTGGCTCAGTGGTTAGCACTGCTGCCTCACAGTGCCAAGGACCCAGCCTTGGACGACTGTCAATGTGGAGTTTGCACATTCTCTCCGTGCCTGTGTGGGTTTCCTCCAGGTGCTCTGGTTTCTTCCCAAAGTCCAAAGGTGTGTAGGTTCAGTGGATTAGCCATGGGAAATGCAGGGTTATGGGGACTGGGTGGGATGCTCTTCAGAGAGTCAGTATGGACTTGTGGGGCTAAATGGCCTCTTTCCACACTGAAAGGACTTTACGATTCAGACTTCCATGAGCAAAGTTACTGTCTAATACATGGATCGCATCAAATATGAAAATCCAGGATGCATCTGCAAAACAACTGACATTATTGTAATTGGTCAAATGAAGTGAGAACATAATTGACAATTACTACTCCTTGTGAAAGCAACACATCAAGATTGACTTGTGTTCAGCAGCTAAAAACGCAATGATGATGGACAACAGATCAATGTTTTGCGGTCAATATATTCAGATAATGGCATAATCCAGATATTAACAAAGTGGAGGCTATTAGCACAATGCCTGGTCCAAATGATAAAAGGGATGTTTAATGTTGATTCAATTTTCTTTTGTCATGCATAATCTCAGCCATTTGAGAACTTCTGAAAAAAGGACCATTTATCTGGCAGGATGATCATCAATATGCATTTAATGAGTTCAGGAAACTACTGACTGAAAGAGTATTGACACTTTGATTCCATTAAACAAGCCAAAGAAAAGGGAGGTTGGTACTTCTCAAAAAGGCCCTGGAACATCCATCTTACAAAACATGAAGCCTATTGCTTTAGCATCCAAACACCTATCACAATCCAGTTATTCGAATATTGGTCAAAAATATGAGCCATTGCTTTTGTAATCCAACATGTTCACATGTAGCTGCTTGGAAAATGTTGTCATGGAAACATCAGATTTTAAAAACAGGAGCAGGCGTGACCATTTGTATTGTGAACCATTTGAATTGTGGCTGATTTGCCCCAGTCCTCAACTCCTATTTCGTCCCAGTTCATCAACATCCTCAGCTCCCTGATATGTCAAAAATCTATCTATCTCCTCAACCAGAAATGGTTCAAGCTGATCTGGTGTACACTACTAACTTTTTTTATATTATTTCAAAAATATACTTTATTCATAAAATAATTTGATGATCTGTACATCTGGACATGCCATACATATGTAAACATTCCTTTTGTTTGCATACCGAAACAGAGTAATCATTCCTATTTACAGGTCTGTACGATTACATTTTTAGCTGAGGCGTCAGCAGAGCCCAAATGACTGCGTGGGCCCCCTGTTCTTCGTTAGGCAGGCAGGGGAACAGACCGTAGAGCACGGAGTCCCGCGACACGGCGCTGCTCGGGACGAGCCTCAACAAACACTCCTGCATTCCTCTCCAGACTTCTTCTGCGTAGGCACATTCCAGAAGGAAGTGTGTGACGGTCTCCTTCCCCCCGCAGCTGCTTCGAGGGCAGCGTGCGATGCGGCTGAGAGTCCGGGCATGCATAAAGGATCTCACAGGCAGAGCCCTTCTCACCACCAGCCAAGCCATGTCTTGGTGCTTGTTGGAAAGTTCTGGCGATGATGCATTCTGCAAAATGGCTTTGAAAGTCTGCTCAGGTAACTGCTCGATAGGATCCGCCCTCTCCTTTTCCCGAAGGGTCTCAAGGACACTACGTGCTGACCACTTCCTGATGGACTTGTGGTCAAAGGTGTTTTTCTTCATAAACTTCTCCACGAAGGACAGGTGATACGGAACGGTCCAACTACTCGGAGCGTTCCGCGGTAGCAAGGCCAGGCCCATCCTTCGCAACACAGAGGACAGTTTTTTTTTTATACTTTATTCATAAATATTTGATCTATACAATTGACATGCCATCCTTCTGTAAACATTCCATTTCTTTGCGTATCGAAACAGGGTAATCATTCCTATTCACAGGTTGGTGCGATTACATTGAGCTGAGGCGCCAGCGGAGCCCAAATGACTGCGTGGGCCCCCTGTTCTTCGTTAGGCAGGCAGACCTTACACAGTGGTCTTTCCCCACCGCGCCTTGGCGGCAGCTGCCCCAAGCTTCAGCGCGTCCCTCAACACGTAGTCCTGGACCTTGGAATGTGCCAGTCTGCAACACTCAGTTGGAGTCAACTCCTTCAGCTGGAAGATCAACAGGTTTCGGACCACCCAGAGAGCGTCATTCACCGTGTTGATGATCCTCCAGGCGCAGTTGATGTTCGTCTCGGTGTGCGTCCCGGGGAACAGGCCGTAGAGCACAGAGTCCCGCGTCACAGCGCTACTTGGGACAAACCTCGACAAACACCACTCCATTCCTCTCCAGACTTCCACTGCATAGGCACATTCCAGAAGGAGGTGTGTGCCAGTCTCGTCCCCCCCACAGCCGCTTCGAGGGCAGCGTGCGGTGCAGCTGAGAGTCCGGGCGTGCATAAAGGATCTCACAGGCAGAGCTCTTC
This sequence comes from Chiloscyllium plagiosum, assembly GCF_004010195.1. Lineage (NCBI taxonomy): Eukaryota > Metazoa > Chordata > Chondrichthyes > Orectolobiformes > Hemiscylliidae > Chiloscyllium > Chiloscyllium plagiosum. Next base: position 24,628,077 of record NC_057710.1, on the reverse strand, counting down.
TCACCACCAGCCAAGCCATGTCTTGGTGCTTGCTGGAAAGTTCTGGCGATGAGGCATTCTGCCAAATGGCTTTGACAGTCTGCTCAGGGAACCGCTCGACAGGATCTGCCCTCTTATTTTCCCGAAGGGTCTCAAGGACACTACGTGCTGACCACTTCCTGATGGACTTGTGGTCAAAGGTGTTTTTCTTCATAAATATCTCCACAAAGGACAGGTGGTACGGAACGGTCTAACTACTCGGAGCGTTCCGCAGCAGCGAGGCCAGGCCCATCCTTCGCAACACCGGGGACAGGTAGAACCTCAGTACGTAGTGACACTTGGTGTTTGCGTACCGGGGATCCACGCACAGCTTGATGCAGCCACACACAAAGGTGGCCATCAGGGTGAGGGTGGCATTGGGTGTGTTTTTCCCCCATTGCACCGGTCTTTGTACGTTACGTCTCTTCGGACCCGGTCCATCTTTGATCTCCACATTGGTGCTTTGTCCCTTGACCTGCACATATCTTCCCAGGAACGTCAGGACATCGGTTGCTGGCACGTAGGGGTTGTACATGTGGATCGTAACAACCCGACTCCTCTGCAGGAAGCACACACAAGGGGACCGCCGACAAGATGGAGAACAGCGGCTCCCCTTCCTTTTCCTTGAAGACCTTCAGGAGCTGCTCACATTGCTTCACGCAGCTGAAGGTGATGTCAAAGTAGCCTGCCTCAGGGAAATCCTGCAGGCAGTACACATCTGCTGAGGCGAACCCACAGCACTCGAACAGCACCTTCTTGACGAACACCGTCCGATCGACCAGTGTACGCTCTTCCACCTTCTTGACAGACATCCGGATGGTGTTTCGAACCCCCTGGCCCGGGGTGCGGGCAGCTGTTGAGGCCATAGCTCTGAGGTTGGCTGGTCCCTGAATTGGTGTTAGGCCGAAGCCAGCATGAAGATCCACCAATAGCAGGTCAGCACAACCAAA
>NC_057710.1:24574979-24626404 GCF_004010195.1 Chiloscyllium plagiosum | reverse complement strand
AAATGGTTCTATGCAGCACACAAACAAGGCAGGAGAGAGGGGGCAGCCCTGCCTGACTCCAGATCTGACCTGGAAGCTATCTGATTCCCACCCATTGATTGAGACTGCACTGACAATGTTGGTGTAGAGCAGTCTGATCCAATTGCAGATTCCCTCCCCAAAGCCCATTTTGGAGAGAACATCTCTCATATACCTGTGTGATATCCTGTCAAAGGCTTTCTCCATGTCCAGCCATCGCTTCCGGAGGTTTTATTCTTTTCAAAGGACACAAAGGCCTTGGTCAGCTCGTCCAGAGATAGCGGCTGGTCCAGCCTCTACTGTGTTCTGTACTTCCTGATGGACTTGTAGTCAAAGGTGTTTTTCTTCATAAACTTCTCCACGAATGACAGGTGATACGGAACGGTCCAACTACTCGGAGCGTTCCGCGGCAGCGAGGCCAGGCCCATCCTTCGCAACACCGGGGACAGGTAGAACCTCAGTACGTAGTGACACTTGGTGTTTGCGTACCGGGGATCCACGCACAGCTTGATGCAGCCACACACAAAGGTGGCCATCAGGGTGAGGGTGGCATTGGGTGTATTTTTTCCCCCGTTGCCCAGATCCTTGTACAGCGAGTCCCTTCGGACCCGTGATAGAGGACAGGAACGACTGGGAGGCTGCGCTGTTGGTCGGCTTCGCGTCATACAGACTGGCATAGAAGGATTTACTGATCATCATGACGTCAGCCTGAGATGACGTTATCGAGCCATCTTCTTCCTTCAGGCAACCAGATTACAGAGATTACTCGTCAAAGTACAGGGTTATGACTGCAACATACTCTACAATCCAGGCAATTATGTACTCACGTTTGACACATTGCTATTTATCTAACCCAGTAAATGCTACAGATGTTTCCTGCGATCTGCAAGTAGATCTCATTGACACTGAGATTGTAGACCTCGATCTCTGGAGTTTTAGACTGTATAAATGCCAGAAACTGCAACAGGAAATGTCCAATAATCCCTTTTCCAAATCACTATGAAAGACCCTGATTGGCAAGTTGCTAATGTCTTTCTATGACATTTCCTACATACTAATGATTTTAGCCTTACAAATATTAGTTCTTATGAGTTCTTAATTTTAAACCATCCCAAACTAAACCAGTATGGTGGCTCAGTGGGGTTAGCACTGCTGCCTCACAGCACCAGGGTGCCAGGTTTGATTCCAGTCTCGGGTGACTGTCTGTGTGGAGTTTGCACATTCTCCCCATGTCTGCGTGGGTTTCCTCCCACAGTCCAAAGGTGAGCAGGTCAGGTGAATTGGCCATGCTAAATTGTCCATAATGTTAGATGCATTCGTCAGAGAGAATGGGTCTCGATGGGGTTACTCTTCCGAGGGTCAGTGTGGACTTGTTGGGCCGAAGGGCCTGTTTCCACGTTGTAGGGAATCTAATCTAATTTGTGTGTCACAATGCCATGCATCAGTATGACATTCAGTGCATTTGTTCTTCACACCAGAATTATTGCAGACAAGCACAAACACTTCACAGTCATCAACTGCAGATATATCTAGGGGTACAAGATTGTAAAACAAAAGATAAAGATCACACATGACTGACAAATGCGTAAAGAATTATCCAATTTAAATACTGGACAACAGATATAATGTTTTGGTTGCTACTGACCTTACAATTGATTATCCTGTCAACTATATCAGAATATTTATGTCTGGAAAGTAGGCAAAATTCATAAAACAATAGAAATAGGCTTGGATTACTTCTGCCCTGCCATAAATGGGACAATGTAAACATTTCTTCCACATCCATGTTTGCACTTTAACCCTTATCAGATTTGCAGAGTACAGTGAAATGAAGCAAAGTAATACAAAGAAATACCATTAACATTCAAACAATGAATTGTGATTTGACTTGTGAAAAAAAACCATGTTACAACTCCAGCAGGTTTCACTGTATATGAACACAAAACTAAGGAGTCATGAATGGTGTTGAACATCGAGCAGTCATCAGTTATCTCTACTTCTGACCTTATGATGGAGGAAAGCTCATTGATGAAACAGCTGAAGATGGCTGTGCCTGGGACACTACCGTGGGGAACTCATTCAGTGATGTTCTAGAACAGAGATGATTGGCCTCCTACAAATACAACCATATTCCTTTGTGCTAGGTATCATTCCAACCAGCGGAGTGATTTATCCCTGACACCATTGACTCCAGTTTTTCTAGAGCTCCTTAATGCTACATTCTTAAAATGCTGACTTGATGCCAAGGGCCATCATTCTTGCCTTATCTCTTGAGTTCAGCTGTTTTGTCTATGTTTAAACCTAAGATGTAATAAGGTCAGGAGTCAAGTGGCCGTGGCAGAACCCAAGTTGATCATCAGTGAGCAGATTATTGCGAAGCAATGTCACTTCTTAGCATTGCCAATGACATCTTTCATCATTTTATACAAGATTGAGAGTTGGTTGGTATGGGTTAGGTTTGTCCTTTTTTTGTGGACGGGGCAATTTTTCACATATTAAGGGTATGGTGCTGGAAAAGCATAGCAGGTCAGGCAGCATCCAAGGAGCAGGAGAATTGGCATTTCAGGCATGAGCCCTTTCCAACACCACACACTCAACTCTGATTTCCAGCAGTCCTCACTTCCTCCCAATTTTTCACCTCCCAATGGTCCTGTCAATGCCAGTGTTGTAGCTGTACAGGAACAGCTTGGCTAGGAGCGTGCCCAGAACTGGAAACCGGTTTCAAATTGAACCTAAACCAGTGTATTATGCAAGTTTAATATAACTCACGAGCATTTGTAGCATTGGTTCAGGGATAGTATACTGACATGGTTAAAGAACTGATTAGCAGACAGGGAACAAACGGCCATTTTCCAAATCGCAGCCAGTAACTGGTGGGATCCCACAGAGATCAGTACTTAGACCTCATCTATTCACAATATATATTAATGATTTAGATGAAGGAACTAAATGTAATAGCTCCAAGTTTGCAGATGACACAAAACTAGGTGAGAGGGTGAACTGAGGAGGAAGCAAAAATGTTTCAGTGTGATTCTGACAAGTTGAGCTAGTGGGCAAAGGCAAGGCAGTTAAAGTATAATTTGATAGATGTGAGGTTATCCACTTTGGGAGCAAAAGGAGGAAGGCAAACTATTATCTGAATGGTAGCAGACTGGGAAAGGTGGAGGTACTACAAAGCCTTGTACATCTGTTGCTAAAAGTAAGCATGAAGATGCCACAGGTGATGAAGACGATAAATAGTCTGTTGGTTTTCATAAGAGGATTCGAGTACAGGAGCAGGGATGTCTTGCTGCAATTGCACAGGCCCTCAGTGACACCACACATGCAGTATTGTGTGTAGTTTTGGTCTCCTCATCTCAGGAAGGATATCTTCTTATTGACTATACATACACAATTAACCTTAAAATATTGAAACTCTCATCAAACATTTCTTTAATACGAAGAAACAACTGTTTATTACTGAAGTGTCTTCAGTTCAAATTTGAACAATATAAGTTTTAGTCATTTCTGTAACTCTACTGATGTTCCATTGCATTCTCAGTTCGACATGAACTGTTTCGTCAAATAAGTTGACAACAGGCAATACTCCAATACAAGAATTGTGACCTTATCTAAGGCATGACTGAGTTACAAGCGACTATTTACAAAAGAAAATTCTCCATTTCCTTGAATTTTTCTGTGAACCACCTGCCCAGATCCAGTGGTTCCACCGAACATCACTAAAGTCAGGCTGCAGCAGGGGAAATGTCACTCCTGGGATATTCCTCAGCAGTCTCAGCTGTCAGCAGCACAGGAAATACCTTGCAGATATCAGGCAGTAAAGGCAAGAAAAAAAAATTAACAGTCACTTCCCAAACAAAATAACACCAAATGTATCTCCCCACTAACGTTAAATCCTAATATTAAAACACATATGAACATACAGAACAAAGCATTGGGTGAAAAAGACGGCTTGACACATCAAGCCCTTGCTTTTCCACACTATAGAAACCAGACTCGCTTACGATACCATATATCACAAAAACATACCCCACAGAGGAGGCCATTCAGTCTCTAATGTCTATGCGAGCCAAATCCTACTTTCCAGCTCTCAACCCATTGTGGGTTATGGAAATTAAAATACATAACCAAGTCTGGAGGATTTGAGCTATTGGGAGAGGCTGAACAGGCTGGGGCTGTTTTCCCTGGAGCATCGGAGGCTGAGGGGTGACCTTATAGAGATTTACAAAATTATAAGGGGCATGGATAGGATAAATAGACAAAGTCCTTTCCCTGGGGTCGGGGAGTCCAGAACTAGAGGGCATAGGTTTAGGGTGAGAGGGGAAAGATATAAAAGAGACCTACAGGGCAACATTTTCACACAGAAGGTGGTACATGTATGGAATGAGCTGCCAGAGGATGTGGTGGAGGCTGGTACAATTGCAATATTTAAGAGGCATTTGGATGGGTGTATGAATAGGAAGGGTTTGGAGGGATAAGAGCCGGGTGCTGGCAGGTGGGACTAGATTGTGTTGGGATATCTGGTCGGCATGGACAGATTGGACCAAAGGGTCTGTTTCCATGCTGCACATCTCTATGACTCTATGTGAAAGAGATCAAATTGATGGTCTGTGGGTTTGGAAGCTCAGCTCAGGGTGAAATAGATCACCAAACAGAGGACATGGGGCAAGTTATGACATGGGCAGGACAATTCTGGATCACCTCAAGGGGTAGAACGTAAGAAGCTAGCCAGGAGATCATTGGAAGAGTCGAGTCTAGTGATAATAAACTCATAAAGCAGGCTTTTAGCAGCAGGTATTTCAGTAGTCAAGAGAGGTGGTGATAAAGCTGGGTTTTGTCAGTGCCCATATTGAAACTCACAGTTTAAGGGAGATGTAAATGAGGGACAGCACATAGCTGGGAAATTAGAGGGGACCAAGCTCTCCTCCTCCCTCTACAAGGAAAGCTCTCCTCCTCTCTCTACAAGGAAAGCTCTCCTCTTCCCTCTACAAGGAAACAACACATTTTTAAGCTCTGATCTCCAGCATCTGCAGTCCTCACTTTTTCCTAGTTGATTTTAACCTACTGCAAATTCTCTTGCAATGTTGCCTTCCTTGAAGAAGCTCTCCTCCTCCCTCTACAAGGAAGAAGGGCTTATGCCCGAAACGTCGATTCTCCTTCTCCTTTGATGCTGCCTGACCTGCTGTGCTTTTCCAGCAACATACTTTTAAGCAGGGACCAAGTGCAGACAGGACAGTGTATCCAGGCAAGAGAAGCAATTGCAAGCGATTCTCTGGCTTCAATGAGATAGATACGAAAGGAACCATGTGAGTATAGTCCCAGTTGGATGACAGCAGAGAGGCAGTAGAGGAGAATGGTGAGGTAAGCTGTTTTAAATATGCTGCAGATGGGTCAAGAATGATGAGAAGGGATAAAATATCATTATCATATTAGCATAGGATTTCATTTGTGACTGTGATAAGTGCTGATTTGTTATTGTGGCAGAGGTGGAGGGATGTAAACATGGAGTATCTGTTCAACTGCAACATATTATATTTTATATAAGATTGGATATCAGACAGACATCTAACTTCTAATTAGTGCCACCATATCTGATCTCATATGTCCTATCTGCCCAACTCTTTCATATGCCTTTCCACATATATTGCTACTGCTCATTAACCTTTAGCAAGCAAAAGTAATCTTATAAAGGCTAACATGAGAGGACATAGCTTTAAATTGAGGGGTGATAGATTTAGGACAGATATCTGGAGTAATTTCTTTACTCGGAGAGTGGTTGGGGCGTAGAACGGCCTGTCTGCAACAATGGTAGATTTGCTGACATTCAAGGCATTTAAATGGGTATTGGACATACATATAGATAATAATGGAATGGTGTAGGTTAGATGGGCATTTGATTAATTTCACAGGTCGGCACAACATCAAGGGCTGAAGAGCCTGTACTGCATTATAACATCCTATGTTCTACTCTGCCGGTCTCGCAGCATTTAGGCAGAGAGAAACAAAGTTAATGTTTCACGTTGATGACTTTTCATTTCCCTACTCTAAAGTAATTCAACTCACTTGGAAAGACAAATCAGTGGGCGAGGAGTGGCAGATAACAGTTTAATTTAGATAAATGTGAGACATTGTATTTTGGTAAGGCAAATCAGGGCAGGAGTTATACAGTTAATGGTAGGCCTGGTGAATGTTGTCAAACAGAGAAACCTAGAAATGCAGGTATATAATAGTTTCTTGAAAGTTGCATCATAGGTAGACAAGATGGTGAAGTGTTTATCACACTTTCCTTCATTGCTCAGGCCATTGAGTGCACCAGTTGGGACACCATATTGTGGTTGTACAGGACATTGGTGAGGCCACTTTTGAAGTACTATGTATTGTTCTGGTCACTCTGCTGTTGGGAGAATAACATTAAATTGGAAAGGATGCAGTAAAGACTTACAAGGACGTTACTGGGAATGGAGAGTTTGAGTATAAGAAGAGAATGGATAGGCTGGGATTATTTTTCCCCGGAGAGTAGAGGTTGAGGGCCGACCTTATAAAAGTTTATAAAATCATGATGGGCATAGACAAAGTGAATAGCAAAGGTCTTTTCCCTCAGATAGGGGAGTTCAGAACTAGAGGGGATATTTTTAAGGTGAGAGGAGAAAGATTTAAAAGGGACCTGAGGGGCAACGTTTTCACACAGAGGGTGGTTCATATTTCAAATGAACTGCCAGAGGAGGTGGCAGACGTAGATACGGTTACAAGACCTAAAAGGTGGTGGCAAAGTGAAAGTGGAAAGGATGATTCCTCTTGTCAGCCAATTCCGAATTAAGAGGCTGTGATTTAAAATTAGGAGTCATCCTTTCAGGACAGAGATGAGCGGAACAGGATAGAGATGATGGGGAACAGGACAGAGATGAAGGGGAACAGTACAGAGATGAGGTACAGGACAGAAATGAGGGGAATAGGACAGAGATGAGGGGAATAGGACAGAGATGAGGGAAATAAGACAGACAAAGGGAGTAGGACAGAGATGAAAGTTGTACACATTTAGCACTTTCTGTCTCGGAGTGAGGAGGAGAGGTTGTTAAATATTTTTAAATTAGAGGTCGAAGATTTCTCATTAGGCAAGTAAACCCAGGGCTGTGGAGTATGTGGGAATATGGCATTCGGAACACAAACTGATCAGACATGATCTTATTGAATAGTAGAGTAGGTCTCGGGACTAAGTGAAGAACTGCTCCAATTTTGTATGTTGATATGTCACTAGAGTAGGGCAATAAATGCCCATTTAATGAACGAGATGAATCACCAGGAGGGGTAACTGGGGATGGTTAATAAATTCAGGCGTTGCCCTCGACCCTCAGATCTCAGGAAAGAAATAAAAATTGTCCCTTAATCTTACGGGATGGATGTGCAGGACATTGTACTCAAAGGCAAGCCTGCTTGTGAGATGTGAACATGTCGGGGTGGATTCCTTTTCTTTCGGGCACTCGTATTTCGCAGCCTTCCCTTTAAGAGGCATCGCGATGACTGATGTAACTTAACACGGGCTTCTGTGTAAGCTGAGGCTAAACAAACACAGATGGATTGCTGAATGCGTTCGTGAAAAAAAAAATGTTGGCAGGGCAGAGGAAGGGGACTTGAGATGACATTCTCGCATCACTAGAGGCATTGCTACAGAGCTGTTGCTATAGCACTCACACACACACACACAGACGGGAGTAAGGGGCTGAAACCCTGCCGGCAGATCATTCAATTAAAACAAAAACACCTCAGATGTCTTAGTGATAATGAGGACCTCGGAGAGTCTGAATGAAGCAGAGTGGAAGAGACTGTGCACGATAAAGCGGCTGAAACGGAAGCACAGGGATGTTAGCAGGCACGGAGAGATACTGGAGAAAGTTTACGGAGGTGAGGAAGGAAGGCTAGGGGATGCTTTAATCGCCCGGCTGAGCGACACCAGCGACACTTTCCAAGCAGCGGCGGGTCCAGGCTGCGGCGCCGAGTTGCTGGGGCTGAGCCGGGGCGTTGTGAGCCCAGCCTGTGCGCCCGCTCCTACCGCCCCCGGAGAACCGGGGGGCGATGAGGGGCTCAGCCCTGAGTCTGCCGCTCCCGCACGGAGGAAGTTCCCTCGCCCTCCCACGTCCCAAGCGGGCGCCGCCGAGCCGCGGGCATTCCCCGGGCAGCCGAGCCTGCAGCCCCGCGTCCTGCTGTGCCAGCGGCCCGCCGACGGCTGCTACACCGGCCTCCCGCCCGCAGCTTACAGCCCGTCGCCTCGGAAGCGGCTGGGAGAGCCGCCCGGCGCCTCCACTGAGATCAAAGCCATCCAACAGACCCGGAGGCTGCTGGCGAACGCCAGGGAGAGGACCAGAGTGCACACCATCAGCGCTGCCTTCGAAGCTCTGAGGAAACAGGTAAGTTGAGAGTGTTGGGGATGTCATACACCAGCGATGGAACAACTCTCTGCCTTTTATCAATCATTAATGAGCTAGCCCCTGCTAGGGAGCTTGAAGGAAACGCAGATTGTCAACGGCTATCGTAGTATTTCCGCCGATAAGCCTAACTATAAATAAAAGGTGTTAATAGTTCATCTCAGTGTAAATATTGATGACAATGTGTGGTGTTTATATTCAGCCTCCCACTACCTTCTGGAGTTAAAAGTAATAACCGGAGTCAAATATTTTCAGGAACAGTCTTCAGTGCAAACTGACAATAAAGGGATTGTTTTACTGTCATCCGTTCAGAATCGGACAGAAAGGAAGCTTTAATTCCACAAACGCTTCAGACACTCACAAAAAGTTACTCCTCAGCAAGTCTGGCAGCATCTGTGGAGAGAGAGAGAGAAATTAGAGTTAACATCTCGAGCCAACTCAGTTGAAGAGTCAAATTGGACTGTCTTGCTCTCTCCCCTCCCCTCCCCCAGATGCTGCCTGACCTGCTGAGTTTCTCCAGCATTTTCTGCGTTTTATTTCCAGTATCCACAGCATTTTGCTTTTATTCTCATAAGAAGCTACTCAATCCAAAACAAGGTGTCAAAGGTTGCCTGGGGGTAGGTGGGAATGTGGAATTAAAAACCGCAATCGGATTGGCCATGATTTTAATGAATGGTGGGGCAGATTCGAGGGGCGGAATGGTCTATTTTTGTCGCTAGTAGGCTTTGGATCCCACTGTAGATTTCAAAATTGCTAGAATACAGCATTTGTTGTTTGATAATCTCTTATTGCTTGTTATAACTCAGCAACTCAGAATCGGGTGAGATGGTCCAATCTCAATCCAACAGTTTGTAGGTCACTGTTAAGAAAGACTGCTTCCAGGAAACTAGGAATGGATTGAAGTGATTAAGTGGCAACTATTTTTTGGGGGGGGGGGGGAATGAACACTTTAATATGTTATGCTCCAATTGGCCTCCGAGTTACGTAATGTAGCAGAAGAAAGGCCGCGTTTGTGGAAGTGTTTACAAATATTGCTCTGTGGACGGGAGGTTCACCCAATCGATGACTGAGAGATTGCACAAACCGAGTTCAGCCCGAAGTGCGATCTTGCTGATTGCGGGAATTGGACGAGAGCCCAGCCACGTGTTCTGTGTTGTTGTTTCACTGAAACCATTAAACGACGGAACTTGGTCGTACCTTAACACAGTTCATCAATATCCAACCGCTAGGTCAACACAACGTGGTATAAATCCACCTCAGCAATGTGCAGATCCAGTTATTTCGCTTCATAGAGTCTACCCAGTGTTGGGAGAAATTAATGCCTCAATAGCTACAAGTTTTGTTTGCAATATATAGAGGCCAACCGTTTCAGGTAGCATTTAACCGTGCTTATGAATTACTACACCTGATTATTTCCCTCCACGTTAGGTTGTGTGGGTGTGTTGAGTACATGCCGTGCCAGACTGACTCATGCTGCATTTCTTCATTCCCCCGCCCCCCCATGACTCCGGGCGCCTCTCTGCAGGTTCCTTGCTATTCATATGGACAGAAGCTGTCGAAGTTGGCGATCCTGAGGATAGCGTGTAATTACATCCTGTCCTTGGCCAGGCTGGCTGACCTCGATTACAGCTCCGATCACAGCAACATGAGCTTTTCTGAGTGTGTGGAGCAATGCACCAAGACCTTGCAAGCAGAGGGCAGATCAAAAAAGAGGAAGGTGAGCTTCCAGTACATTTCCAAATAATAAAAAAAAGCCCGCCTTCCTCTTCTCTTCCCCCCCCCCCCCCCCCCCCATCGATCACACACATCCGAGGCGCCGGAATGAGCTGAGGTTTTTTTGTTACAGGCTCCTTCCCTTGACAGCCTTTCCTGACCGCACTAACTCCTCCCCTCGCCTCCTGAGTATGCTGTGGTCTCACTGCTGATCTCTACTTTTCGACGGGAACTGCATTGGCCTTTTGCAGAGACTCTCGAGAAGTGAAACATTTCAGAACAGTGCGGTCATGTGTTAGGATTTGCAATGGTGTAGAAGGGGGTGGGGGAGTGGAGAGGGCGAGGGGGTTGAGACAAGGTTACCGACCCTCCGGGTACTATACATGTTTGCTTATGAAATCGATCAAACTCACAATGTGCAAAACGTCAAATGCAGATTTATCTCTCCATTTTAAAAAAAACTTAAAATTAAAATGCAACATTGGTAATGTCATTCTTTGGTTTAAGGATGATCCTTTAGCAGTAAATCTTCATGAAAAAAAAGTCTTGTGAAACAATTAAAAGTGATACAGATTTTCATTCCCACTTTATGACAATGGGAGATTTTTAAACTCCATCTGAACTTCCCATCGGCATTCTTGTACTTTCCAACCGCGATAGTGTCTAATAAATCACACGCTGATCTTGCCACCGTGTAGTTTGTGGAGTGAATGAATGGAGAAGATGTTTTTTTTCGGGAGTGTTTGGTGTTTGCGCAGCTTCCAGACTCCAGATGTTCAGCTGCTGGTGTGGGAAGCGGAGCTGGCGCCACTCAGGGCAGAGGGCAGAACAAAGGCACGCGATTTGGGGAAGAAACAGTCAGTCACACGAAGCTTTTGGCACATTCCCCAGCACTCGGCTGGACATCTGTTCCAGAAAACTTTTTTTAATAGCTGCTTTCTGAGCAGCTCCTGAGGATACACTGACTGCAGCTGTTTCATGTGAAGAGAGAGAGAGAGAGAGAGACGGAAACTCATATGAATGCTATGAATAATATTTTTACAATTTTAAATACAGGAAAGTCGCTATTGGTTTCGTATTTTTTTGTTGAAATTTAAACTGCTTCGTGTTAATTGTTCGATTTACTAAAATGTCACCACCCCACCCCCCCCCACCACACACACACACAAGAAATTGGCCAAATTTGAATGTTTAATGTAAGATTAGCTTGCTCATTTTGATTTCAAACAGTGCTGTTTTATTCAGAGTTTTGATTGAATTGTTATTTGCTTTTTTAAACAGAAAAATCAAACAAAGGCAATACATTATGCTACAACAGTTTGAAGACACACAGCGTCTCCACATTATTAACATTGTGGTTGCCCTCTTAGCTCAAATACTTTTTAACTGTTTGTCACAGTGAAAGAGCTCTGCACCTCAGTGTGCACACTAACTTTACCTCAGAGTATCTGGCCTGATCACATGGCCAAGAGTGTCCACGTGCTCACTGCAACATGGAGCACCTTTGAAGTAGTCAAACATGCCAAGCCATTCCATACAGTCATTACCAAACACAAAGCCATATGAGGAGATGAGTGTCCATGTCTAAACCTCACAGCTCGCAGTGTTCTGACTGCAATTTCTGGCATACGCACATGCATAGCTAAGCCAAGAGATCGAAGCCACCCTCATGGTTATGATACTTCTTCACAGGGTGTTCTGTAACAAAGCTCACTTGGCAGTGAAATTATTTTAATGGCACAAAATTGGGGTACTTAGCTTCTTGTTTCTCACTGAATCCCATCAACCAAGCTATTCAAAAGAATGTGAATATGTAGTAACAGGGAAATTAATGATAAACAGTCATGAAGTGTGGCACTGAAAAGTTAATTTTATAAGTTTATAACCTAATTTCTTAATTAAATAGGGTTGGAGACTCAAAAAAAGCTTTTTCCTGTGTGCCTGTTTTAGTTTTAATCTTAAACCTGTCATCATAGTTTATAAACTCTGCTCTCGACTCTTCAGAGTGTATTTCCCCAACTCCATGGAGACACATTTGGAAAGTGGGGTGTCTGGGAAAGTAGGTGATGGTCACATTGCAAGAGCTCCCTAATATATTCCCACCACCACAGTATATTTCCAGGGTTGAGTAATCAATTAAGCTGTAGATGTCCATATTGCAGAGGAGGAGATGCTGGACGTCTTAAGATGCATAAAGGTAGATAAACATCCAGGACCTAATCAGGTGTACCCTAGAACTCTGTGGGAAGCTAGTGAAGTGATTTCTGGACCCCTTGATGAGATATTTGTATCATCAATGGTCACATATGAGGTGCCGGAAGACTGGAGGTTGGCTAACATGGTGCCATTGTTTAAGAAAGGTGGTAGGGACAAGCCAGGGAACTATAGACCAGTGAGCCTGACAAGGATGGTGGACAGGTTGTTGGAGGGAATCCTGAGGGACAGGATTTACACATATTTGGAAAGGCAAAGACTGATTAGGGATAGTCAACATGGCTTTATGTATGGGAAACATGTCTCACAAACTTGATTGAGTTTTTTGAAGTAGTTACAAAGAGGATTGATAAGGGCAGAGCAGTGGGCGTGATCTATGTGGACTTCAGTAAGGCATGCGATAGGGTTCCTCATGGTAAACTGGAGAGAAGGTTAGATCACATGGAATATAGGGAGAACTAGCCATTTGGATACAGAATTGGCTCAAAGGTAGGAGACAGAGGGTGGTGGTGAAGGGTTGCATTTTAGACTGGAGGCCTGTGGCCAGCGGTGTGACACAAGGATCAGTGCTGAGTTAATTGCTTTTCATCATTTCTATAAATGACTTAGATGTGAACATAGCAGGTATGGTTAGTAAGTTTGCAGATGACACTAAAATTGAAGGTGTATTGGACAGTGAAGAAGGTTACCTCAAAGAAGAACAGGATCTTGATCAGATGGATCAATGTGTCAGGGATTGGTAGATGGAGTTTGATTTAGATAAATGTGAGGTGCTGCATTTTGGAAAGACAAATCAGGGCAGGCCTTATACACTTAATGGTAAGGTTGAACAAAGACCTTGAAGTGCAGGTTCATAGCTCCTTGAAAGTGGAGTCACAGGTAGATAGGATAGTGAGGAAGGCGTTTGGTATACTTTCCTTTATTGGTCAGAGTACTGAGTACAGGAGTTGGGAGATCATGTTGTGGCTATACAGGATATTGGTTAGGCTACTTTTGGAATACTGCATGCAAATCTGGTCTCCCTCCTATAGGAAGAATGTTGTGAAACTTGAAAGCGTTCAGAAAAGATTTACAAGGATATTTCCAGGGTTGGACAGATTGTGTCAAGGGGAGAAGTTGAATAGGCTAGGACTATTTTCCCTGGGGCATCAGAGGCTGAGGGGTGACCTTATAGTGGTTTATAAAATCATGAGGAGCATGGATAGAATAAGTAGACAAGGTCTTTTCCCTGGGGTCGGGGAGTCCAGAACTAGAGGGCATAGGTTTAGGGTGAGAGGGGAAAAGATATAAAAAGGGACCCAAGGGGCAGCTTTTTCATGCAGAGGGTGGTACATGTATGGAATGAGTTGCCAGAGGAAATGGTGGAGGCTGGTACAATTGCAACATTTAAGAGGCATTTGAATGGATATACGAATAGGAAGGGTTTGGAGGGATGTGGACCGGGTGCTGGCAGGTGGGACTAGATTGGGTTGGGATATCTGGTTGGCGTGGACAGAGAGTCTGTTTCCGTGCTGTATATCTCTATGTATCTATGACCTGTCACGAATGGGTAGACAGACAAGGTATTTTCCTTGGCGTAGAGGAGTCCAGAACTAAAGTGCATAGGTTTAGGGTGACAGGTGAAAGATTTTAAAAAACCGAAGGGGCAACTTCTTCACGCAGAGGGTGGTGCATATATGGAATGAGCTGCCAGATTGAATGGTGGAGGCTGGTACAATTAAAACATTTAAAAGGCATCTGGCTGGGCATATGAATAGGAAGGATTTAGAGGGATCTAGACCAAATGCTGGCAAAGGAGACTAGATTAGGTTGGGATATCTGGTCAGCATGGACGAGCTGGACTGAAGGGTCTGTTTCCGTGCTGTACATCTCTATGACTCTATGTTTAAGACTCCAAAGATTTTGTATGGTGTCAGTATATGTCAGCTGGGATACTGTGAACAGTTATAGCCCCCTTATCTAAATAAAGATATACTAGCATTGGAGGCAGTCCAGACAAGGTTCAATAGGCTTGTACAAAGGGACTGCCTTATGAGGAGAGTTTGAGTGAGTTGGGCCTGTACTCATTGGTGTTTTGAAGAATGAGAGGTGACCTTATTAAAACAAATAAGTTCTTAGGGGACTTGACAGGGTGGATGCAGAAGTTGTGTTTCCCCTTGTGGGAGAGTCTAGGACCAAAGGGAATTATCTCAAAATAAGGGGGTCTCACATTTAAGATAGACATGAGGGGAACCCCTTCCCTCAGATGGCACTGAATTGTGGAATTCTTTACCATCGAGGGCTGTCAGGGCTGGATGATTGAGTATATCTAAGGCTGAAGTAGACAGATTTTTACTTTGTAAGGGAACAAGGATGATAGAGAAAAGGCAGGAAAGTGAAGTCGAGGATTATCACATCAGCTATGATCCTAATTGAATAGTAGAGAAGATTAGATGGGCTGAATGGCCTAGTTCTGCTCCTATTTCTTATGGTCCCTCTGTTCTTGCACATCCTTAAATGTAACATAGTGTAACATAGCCCTTGATGAAGGGCTGTGGCCTGAAATGTCGATTTTCCTGCTCCTCAGATGCTGCCTGACCTGCTGTGCTTTTCCAAGAACACACTCTTGACTCTGATCTCCAGCATCTGCAGACCTCACTGTCTCCTTAAATGTAACATACCCTATTTTACTTAGATTGTCAATGTCCTGCTCACATTTCTCCACCTATCTGCCCACTCCATCAACTTGTATATGTACTTTATGAATCTACACTGTTCTCACTGATTACAATGCTTCCACATTTCTGTCAATCACACACCTTGAAATTGTCCTCTGCACACCAAGATCTAGATCATCAGGCAAACCAAGGGTCCCATACCAACTCCTGGGAAACTCCACCACAAACCTTACACCAGTCTATAAAGCATCCATGTCTCGCTATTTCCTATTAAACAGCCAGTTCTGCACTAATCTTGCTAGTGACAATCTCCTGCTTTTCCCCCATCTTTCTGCACACCACTTCTATCTAAATAATCATCAACTGAACCCACTTCCACCACACTTCCAGGCAGTGATTTTCATATCCTCACTAGTAATATCAACACAGTCCTGCTGTGACCATACATAGGGTTGCTCTGTCATTAGAAATGAGTGGTGGTAGTTTAACCTGCGGGTCCTGACACCTTAGGCAATCAGAGAGGTTGAGAAGGAAAGTCTTTCATGGCAACTTCAGCTGGTATGGGAATTAAACCCACATTAATGTTTCACTTGCATTGCTAACTAGCCGTACAGCCAACTGAGCTATACCCTAATTATTTGCTGTAAGAAGAATTTTTTTTCTCCATAAGCACGGTCTTTCTTTTTTTTTAGTTTCTATCTCCTTTATTATCTAAGCCTCTCTGGATTTGTTTATCCTACTCTCCCTTTTGAGAGAATGTTCCTTGAATGTACCTCTTTGAAGGTTGCCCAATGTTTTGTACAGCTTTTCCTGCCATCCTTTTGTTCTTGTCCACCAGCATAACTCTAGTCTTTCTCCACTGAAGTCAGCCCTCCCTCAGATAATTATTCTGACACTGGATTGGCTCTTTTCTGTACTAAAGGATCTACTGGCTTTGGTTCATTTAAGTATGCCAGCCTGCCTTCCCTGTTGGGGTTGCCTGCGCTGCATAGCTGGCTGCCTTCTGCTTGGACCAGTGCCATCCTGTGCTTGTTACCCCTTCCCCCTTTAATAAGACGGGGAGTACAGAGGTGCACAAATGTTACACCAGCTGACATGTTTCCAACACATGCAGGTTCAGGTCATGCCATTTGGTGTCAATTATGGGTTCTCAAAGATAAAATCCAACCCTTTGTCTCAGGGAGGAAACCCCAGTCTGAGCAGCTGAGGAACCTGTCTGCTGGTGCCGTGCTGACCAATGCCAGAAATCTCCTGCACATAGCCTCACAGCATGTGAATGGTGGACTCATTCTTTGGGTTATACTGAAATGTTATGGGAGAATGTGAGAACTGGGTACTGAAGTGGAAGATCAACCAAGGTCCGTATTGAATGGCAGAGCAAGACTGAAGAGGCCAAACTTTAATCATTGCAAAAGCTGGTGACCAAAAACTGGATCAAAGATGCAAATTTTAAGGAGCATTATAGAGGTCAAGTGGCTTACAGAGTGACTCTGAGATCTCAGAGCCTCAGCAACTGAAAGAATGGCTGTCATGTTTAGATTAAATATGTCGGGGACATATGTGATGCCAGGTTTCGAATAGTAAAGAGAATTATCTGCTTGGTTTTATAAAATGTGTAAGTTATTAAACTAATTTAATATAAGAGCAGGAGGTTCAGAGGAGATGTGAGGAAAATCTTTTTCACCCAGAACATGGTGAGAATCTGGAACTCATTGCCTGTAACAGTGGTAGAGACAGAAACCCTCATAACATTTGCAATGCCCAGGCATATGAAGCCTGGGAAGTGTTGGAAAGTGAGATTAGAATAGTTAGTGGTTGTTTTTGCCAGGCACAGATGTGATGGGCCAGAGAACCATTTATTGTGCTACTGACTTTCTATGACTATGATCCTCTGATCCCTTTGGATCCGCCTTGAGCCCGATACTTCAGTCATACTCAATGCAGTGTCAAATCTGTCAGAGTATGGCAGCAGAGTAGGACTCCTGAGCCAGAGCCTGTCCACTCTGTTGGTTTCTTTACTTTTTTTTTCGTGTTTTTTGACTTTTGTTTACTTTTTTATTCTCTACTCAACTCCGTTCCTCAAGTGATATTGGTGGTGTAGAGATGAGCCAGCACTGACTCTAGGAACTCTTGGCCTTGCAATTAGTCCAGTGTGGACTCCCTGCTTTAGAATTTCAGACTGTAATGCCAATTGTTTACCTTTACTTCTTCATTTTTCTAATTTATATCTAATATTTTGTATCTAGGTATCTTTATACCTAGCTTTATATGGACTGTAATGCTGACCTTTTAACTTTATTTCTTCATTGTTCCAATTTATACCTAAGAGTTTTTACCTTGTACTCAAGATGGTAGTGAAAATGGTGACTTTGTACACTTGTTGTTTTACTCCCGTTTCCCTGTACTTGAGTACATGTAACAATAATACCTAATTCTATTCTATTAAATGGAAACAGCATGTTATGGTTCATTTTGTAACCGTTTTGGAGCAGCAGTATACATCTGTCAAAGTATAGCCAAATATCTTTAGAGCAGAAAATCTTAGTGCACAGACAGAGGTCATTTGGCCCATCATTATGCATATTGGTCTTTGAAAAAAATTTCCAGTTTCTCTTGGTTCATTGACCTAAACAGTATAATGTCTGTTTTTAAACATCCAACATTTCCATTTTGAAAGATATACTGTAATTAGAAAAAGTATGTCCTTCAACCAATTCGAACAACTTGTTTTTTTCCCCTTGAACTAATGTCACTTCCCATCCTTCTCTGAGAAGGAAAGCCTCTTGCTGGTTAATGCAATATATTTATTTTTACAGAAAATGAGCACGTAGGCGTCTTTCTAACTCAGAACTTCTGTTAAATTGTCAGAATAATGTGGGCAGTCCAAGCGCAGCAAAAATTGACAATGAAATCCAATTTTGGGTTCGGCTCATTCATTGACAAAACTATGGCAGGAGCTAGCCTGATATGGGATCTTTCCAATAACAGTGTCGCAGTGCCCAAAAGCTGCAGTGTGGGTGTTTGATATGTAGTTTACACATTACTACCATTGCATTAGTTATTCCCTCTGTCATGTTTTTAAAAATAGATATGATCTATGATGGAGAAGCACTTTCTCATATTCCTTGCACCTTCTATTCTCTCCTGTTTAGGTGAGAGTAAATTTAATTGTTAGACCTCCCGGATTTCAGCAACATTGCAAATAGCTTTTTAAAATCCATAGCTCCACACACACTGAACTGATTATTCAGGGTGCAATATGAATAACAAATGTGAAGCCGACAGTCTGTTGAGGAGATAGAGAATGATAATTGAGAGTTCTGAGTGACTGAGGCATACTGTGGAGAGGTTGGGATAACTTTCCAACCCGACTCTAAACATCCCTCTGGAGAAAAATTGCCTGAAAGGATCAAGAGTGTCTCTTTAAGAATCCACTAGATCTTCCCTTCAATCAGAAGGAAAATCCATCAGTTACTGTTACCAATTTGCAAAGCTTCCCACAAGACTTTCCTCTCTGGACTCTGCCCAGGCAACGATTATTGCCCTGGCACTAAATGTTTTTTAAAAATCTGTTCCTTTGGCTCACACACATAAAATTGATGGGTGATGCATTGCCATGCAATCTATTTTGCCCAACTGCATACTATCACAAGATTTTCCACTTTCATGAACACTGTGCCGTGTTAATGCTTTTAAGGCTAATGCATTTTAACTCACCAGCTAAATAGGAAAGAAAGAGGCTGTATTTATGTAGCTTCTGATCATCACGATGTTGTGCCGAACATTTGTCCTAGCTTTTGCACCTATCCATGTACCTATCCAATTGCCGCTTAAAACGTTGGCCCTTAAGTCTCTTTTATAACCTTCCTCTCTCACCTTAAACCTACATCCTATAATTCTGGACTCCCCCACCCCAGGGAAAAGACCTTACCTATTTACCCTATCCATGCCCCTCATGATTTTATAAACCTGTATAAGGTCCCCTTCAGCCTCCGACGCTCCGGTAAGACAGACCCAGCCTATTCAGCCTCTCACTATAGATCAAATCCTCCAACCCCGGCAACATCCGTGTAAATCTTTTCTGAACCCTTTCAAGTTTTGCAACATCCTTCCGAAAGGAAGGAGACCAGAATTGCACACAATATTCCAAATGTGGCCTAACCAATGTCCTGTACAGCCACAGCATGACCTCAATACTCTGACCAATAAAGTGGCTTCATCTTAATGCCTCATCTGAAGGAGAGAATACATATGTTCAGTATTCCTCCCCTTGTCTAATTTGGTTTAAAATGCTGAAAGTTTTTACGTCTGCTGTCTTCTTCCTTCATGCACTACCCTTCGTGTGAAAATGTTGGCCCTTAATTCTACAGAATTTGTTCACTGTAGATTTCCTTTTTTCCCCAAATTAATCATGAGTTTTATAGTTACATAATAAATAGTTGAAACAGAGTATGTTATAGAGTACTGGATGATAAATGCCTGCGTTAAGGAAGAATTACATGTTTAGTCTAGAACAAATTACCTAAGCACTCAGTAAGCAAAGAATACAATTGCTGAGTGATTAACAGTGGAACTGGTCTAATTATTGATGATTTGGAAATGTGATTTACATCAATTCAGCATTTAGAAGAGAATATTTCACCAGGAATGCATTGAAAATATTTTTCCTTACGTTCCAATCACGGTCTGTGTGTCAAGGTGACTGATTTTAGTCAAGGCAACTGTTGGGGTGTACTATTTGACCCATGAGAGGAACATATCAGTTAGAATTTGTAGTCTTGTTATTAAACAATCTTTCCTAGAAATGTGTGTTTATATGGATGTCAGATGAGGACAAGATTAGACTTGGCTGTGACACCGTCCATGGTTGTCAATGTAGTCTGTTCAAAAGTGAAGAATGACCACTTAGGCAATGGGATTAGCAGAGTTCAAACTCGCAGGAGGGGTAGAGGGAGAGATAAGTAAAAGAAGGTGAACTACTTTCCAGCCTAAGTTTAGCACTAGAACTTGATTATATTCTGTTGTGTGTTGACAAAGTATCTCCTTCTTGATTTGGAGGAGCCGGTGTTGGACTGGGGTGGACAAAGTTAAAAATCACACAACACCAAGTTATAGTCCAATAGGTTTATTTGGAAGCACTAGCTTTTGAAGTGGTGATCCTTCATCAGCTACTATAACCTGGTGTTGGATTATATCCTGGTGATGTATGATTTTTAACTTTGTCCTTGATTGCCTCACAGAAGTTTTGGCCCTCACACAAAACAATATTGCATTGTTTACAACAGTCTGGAATCAATCCAGAGATAGCTGTGATAATTTTTCTTTTGTAAAAAGAAGCTGTTTCTTTTTGATACCCCGCAAAGGTAAGTTTTGGTTGTATGGCAAGCAAACTCATTGCTGAGTCAAAGTGCCACAATTTCATGTCAGACACAAGACTTAAGCACATAACTTAATGATGAGGGGACACTGTTCTTCAGAAATGCTCATGTGAAATCCTGTCTGTTTATTCCTTCAGACGGACATTCACAATGCATTGGGCATTACTGTAGAAAGCAAAGCATTGTCTGGCACCCTGGCCAATACCATCAAAACCAGTTAGCTGATTATTTGTCTTGGGCACTCTGGCTTACACTGAAAAAATAAGTAATTGACCTGAACTCTTTCTTATTCTCTCTCCACAGAAGCTGCTCAGCCTGCTGTCTATTCCTGTTTGTATTCCAGAGTTTCACCAATAATATCAATTTATTCTTTAACTCTAAAATGAACATGTTGTGAAACTTGAAAGCGTTCAGAAAAGATTTACAAGGATGTTGCCAGGGTTGGAGTTTTTGAGCTATAGGGAGAGGTTGAATAGGCTGGGGCTGTTTTCCTTGGAG
Source organism: Chiloscyllium plagiosum (assembly GCF_004010195.1). NCBI lineage: Eukaryota > Metazoa > Chordata > Chondrichthyes > Orectolobiformes > Hemiscylliidae > Chiloscyllium > Chiloscyllium plagiosum. The sequence continues at coordinate 24,605,506 of NC_057710.1, read as the reverse complement.
GCATCACGATGGGTATATGAATAGGAAGTGTTTGGAGGAATATGGGCCAGGTGCTGGCAGGTGGGACTGATTGGGTTGGGATATCTGGTCGGCGTGGACGAGTTGGACCGAAGGGTCCATTCCGTGCTGTACATCTCTATGACTCTAATTCTATGTAAAGTGCTTTGCGTAATGTCAAATAATTGGGATTAAGTGTGATGTACTTCCAAACCTTCCTTACGTTTGTTTATTGCTGGTCATTGTCTTTCTCTCCGTCCACTTCACCTACACACCTTCCTCCTGCTTCTAATGCATTAGTATTTGTGGAAATATGAACCAACAAACCTGCTAACTTCCCAGCATGGGGATCCTTCACACCCAATGTTGTTTTCATCAGTTGTCTTGCTTCATGCTCGAATTATTAAGGGATAAAGGGGTATAGACAACCTGCTGTCAGGTCTCTCTCAATGTCCATCTTAGTTTGAATGTGAAAGCAGATTTGGAGCAAGGTTAACACAGTTATTACCCGAGACAGCATTTTGCTTTCCCTGTGCCTAATCACAAAGATCAGAAGATACAGGGCGCAAGGTTAGAACCCCAACTGTAGCTGCACCTTATGGAGCTCTATTTATGGGCATCCTTCAAGCTCTACTACTATTCCATTTCTTACAATTATTAACCCAAGCTGTTTTTTGGAGAACACCTGAAAATAAATAAGGGCTCTGTGAAGTGCCCTGAACAGCACTGGGTCATAGAGATGTAAAGCACACAAATAGACCTTTCGGTCCAACTCGTCCATTCCAACCAGATATCCTAACCTAATCTAGTCCCATTTGCCAGCACTTGGCCCATATCCCTCCAAACCCTTCCTATTCATATACTCATCCAGCTGCCTTTTAAATGTTGCAATTGTACCAGCCTCCCCCACTTCCTCTGGAAACTCATTCTATACACGTACCATCCTCTGTGTGAAAAGGTTGCCCCTCAGGTCCCTTTTATATCTTTCCCCTTTCAACCTAAACCTATGCCCTCTAGTTCTGGTCTCTCCACCCCTATCCATGCCCCTCATGATTTTATAAACCTCAATAAGGTCACCCCTCAGCCTCCGACACTCCAGGGAAAACAGCCTCAGCCTATTCAGCCTCTCCCTGTAGCTCAAAACCTCCAACCCTGGCAACATCCTTGTAAATCTTTTCTGAACCCTTTCAAGTTTCACAACATCTTTCCGATAGGAAGATGACCGGAATTGCATGCAATATTCCATGTTGAAGCCTTTCACTCACCAATGTTAAAATTGAATGTAGTCTATTAAAACCTGAATTCATTTCAGATGTCGGAGTTCATTACAGCAAATTAAATACTTCTGCATTTCTCACCTGACTGAAATGGAGTGAAACTATGCCTCTTTTATGGGCCTTACTTTCAGTGAGCCTGACTTTGCCTTTAAGTCTGCCCCTAATACAAAACACATTTGACTGCCAACAGCTGCTAGTAAACTCAGTACTCTATGGGTTAATTAATCTCATCCTATTCTGCATGGTCTACAACTAATTCCTATCATAAATTACACTCTGCCATTTCAGGAATGATCCAGGGAAGGAGCGACATATCACAGGAACATCACACAGTGAACTGGTGTCTAGCCAACACTGACAGGGAAAGCAGACGCATAAGACATTGAAGACCAGATTTAGGATTGCAGGAGACTTTCCACAGAACAGAGGCTAATGCAAAAGAAACGATGTTGCCGATTTGAGGGAAATCAAAATGAAGCCACTTTTATTGTGAATACGTATCGACCTTTAAGAACAGTCAAGTCTCTAGATGTGCAATCTGCTCAGCACTTTCTCTTTTTGCTTTGAAGAAGGAAGATGTTGTTTTGAGCCACCACTGACAGCACAGAGAACAAGATAAAGAGGAATCATGCAATTTTAATGTTGATAGTTAAAAATCAAGCCAACACGTGCAGGCCCACTGGGTACAATGTAATGCATTTTGTTTTTGTAGCTGGTTAACAAGAATTTATGATCGCTGTAGAGGAGTTTATAACAAATCATCTGCGTGCCAGGATTAATTGCATATTTTTGATACTATAAATCGGAATACTTTGCTGTAAAAAGAGTTGGCTTAATTTGATGAATTCAAGCTAAAAAAAACTAATGCTAGTTATTTCAAAAACTCCAGTATTTTCAGTCAGTTGGTTATAATGCCAATGACCCTATCTGTGATCTTGTGTATTTTCAGCTGTCTTCTGGTTGTGTATTAGCAAGTGTTCTCCTGCTGATAACAAATCACAGCAGGGTCTCCTTACAATCGAGTGGTCAGACAATCAGAAAGCCCACTGATATGACATGCACTTTATGATCTATGTAATCACACTGTTCTTTGTATTATTGTGGGGTCATATTAATCACCACCATTAATATACAAGTGTCTATAAAAGTATTTGAGATGGCTTTTAGAAGTCAGTTATTGTGTTGTGAGGAAGTCGGGATGCAAATAGTTTTGAATGTGTTTTGTTGAATTTCTTTTCAGAAGCATTAACTGTGCAGATTGGAGTGTTCCCTAGGTTCACCCATCTCAGACAAGGATGGACCAATGCACTTGGCCTCTGTGCTTGTTTGAGGAGCATTGACTAGTGTGTCCATTCCTAATGAATATCCACAGACTAATCCTTGTTGGAAAAACACGTGCATGAAGATCGCATGAGGGCAAGGATTAGATTTGGTTCTGATGCCAATGGTTAAATGGGATCGAGTGAAACCTTAGAAGAGTATAAAGGTAGTAGGAGTATACTTAAGAGGGAAATCAGGAGGGCAAAAAGGGGATATGAGATAGCTTTGGCAAATGGAGTTAAGGAGAATCCAAAGGGTTTTACAAGTACATTAAGGACAAAAGGGTAACTAGGGAGAGAATAGGGCCCCTCAAAAATCAGCAAGGTGGCCTTTGTATAGAGCTGAAGGAGGTGGGGGAGATACTAAACGAGTATTTTGCATCAGCTTTCACTATGTAGAATGTTGAGAAATAGATGGTGACATCTTGAAAAATGTCCATATAATAGAGGAAAGAGTGCTGGATGTCTTGAAACACATAGAAGTAGATAAATCCCCAGGACCTGATCAGGTGTACCCTAGAACTTTGTGGGAAGCTAGGGAAGTGATTGCTGGGCCTCTTGCTGAGATATTTGTATCATCGATAGTCACAGGACAAGTGCTGAAAGACTGGAGGTTGGCAAACGTGGTGCCACTGTTTAAGAAAGGTGGTAAGGACAAGCCAGGGAACTATAGACCAGTGAGCCTGACGTCGGTGGTGGGCAAGTTGTTGGAGAGAATCCTGAGGGACAGGATTAGATTAGATTAGATTCCCTACAGTGTGGAAACAGGCCCTTCGGCCCACCAAGTCCACACCAACCCTCTGAAGAGCAACCCATCCAGACCCATTCCCAGTTACCCCTGACAAATGCACCTAACCTGCACATCCCCGAATGCTACGGCAATTTAGCATGGCCAATTCACCTAAGCTGCATATCTTTTGACTGTGGGAGGAAATTGGAGCACTTGGAGGAAACCCACGCAGACACGGGGAGAATGTGCAAACTCCACACAGACAGTCGCCCGAGGCAGGAATCGAATCCGGGTCCCTGGCACTGTGAGGCAGCAGTGCTAACCACTGGATGTACATGTATTTGGAAAGGCAAGGACTGATTAGGGATAGTCAGCATGGCTTTGTGTATGAAAAATCCTGTCTCACAAACTTGATTGAGTTTTTTGAAGTAACAAAGAGTATTGGTGAGGGCCGAGTGGTAAACGTGATCTATATGGACTTCAGTAAGGCGTTCGGTAAGGTTCCCCATGGGAGACTGATTAGCAAGGTTAGATCTCATGGAATACAGGGAGAACTAGCCATTTAGATACAGAACTAGCTCAAAGGTAGAAGACAGAGGGTGGTGGTGGAGGGTTGTTTTTCAGACCGGAGGCCTGTGACCAATGGAGGGCCACAAGGATCAGTGCTGGGTCCACTACTTTTCGTCATTTATATAAATGATTTGGATGTGAGCATAAGAGGTATAGTTAGTAGGTTTGCAGATGACATCAAAATTGGAGGTGTAGTGGACAGTGAAGAAGATTACCTCAAATTACAACAGGATCTTGATCAGATGGGCCAATGGGCTGAGAAGTGGCAGATGGAGTTTAATTTAGATAAATGGGAGGTGCTGCATTTTGGGAAAGCAAATCTTAGCAGGACTTATACACTTAATGGTAAGGTCCTAAGGAATATTGCTGAACAAAGACCTTGGAGTGCAGGTTCATAGTCCTTGAAAGTAGAGTCGCAGCTGGATAGGTTAGTGAAGAAGGTGTTTGGTATGCTTTCCTTTATTGGTCAGAGTATTGAGTACAGGAGTTGGGAGGTCATGTTGTGGCTGTACAAGACCACTGTTGGAATATTGCGAGCAATTCTGGTCTCCTTCCTATCGGAAGGATGTTGTGAAACTTATAAGAGTTCAGAAAGGATTTACAAGGATGTTGCCAGGGTTGGAGGATTTGAGCTATAAGGAAAGGCTGAACAGGCTAGGGGTGTTTTCCCTGGAGTGTCAGAGGCTGAGGGGTGATCTTGTAGAGGTTTATAAAATCATGAAGGGCATGGATAGGGTAAATAGACAAGGTGTTTTCCCAGGGATGAGGGAGACCAGAACTAGAGGGCATAGGTTTAGGGTGAGAGGGGAAAGATATAAAAGAGACCTAAGGGGCAGCTTTTTCACACAGAGGGTGGTGAGTGTATGGAATGGGCTGCCAGAGGAAATGGTGGAGGCTGGTACAATTGCAACATTTAAAGGCATCTGGATGAATATATGAATAGGAACTGTTCCCTTTTCTCAGTTCCAACCTGTCATCTTAGCACCGTCTCCATGACCTGTCCTACCTGCCAATCTTCCTTCCCACCTATCCGCTCCAACCTATCACCTTCATCCCATCTCCATCCACCTATTGTACTCGTAGCTACCTTCTTCCCAGCCCCATCCCCTCCCATTTATTTCTCCACCCTGGAGGCTCCCTGCCTCATTCCTAATGAAGGGCGTTTGCCCGAAACAACGATTTTCCTGCTCCTCGGATGCTGCCTGACCTGCTGTGCTTTTCCAGCACCATTCTAATCGAATATGGATTGAAGGGTCTGTTTCTGTGCTGTACATCTCTATGACCTGTCATGAGCAGTGAACACTTGGACAAATAGCCACATAGCTGAGGCACTAAGTGGGACCTGGCAACTTTGAAACCCTTCAGCCCCATCATAGAGAAAGATGTGAGGAGATGACTGATCTAGGGAATGTCAGGGATTAAAATGTAGGGGCAGAAAAATTAGGTCATTCAACCCATCAAGTCTGCTTTACCATTCAATCATGGCTATGTGTTTATCAATCCTATTCTCCTGCCTTCTCCCCTTAATCCTGGATTCATTTACCAATCAAGAACCTGTCTAGCATTGTCCTAAGTACACTCAATTCCTTGGCCTCCACAGCCTTCTGCAGCAATGAGTTCCACAGATCAACCACCCTCTGGCTAAAAAAAAAAACCCTTCATCTCAGCTTGAAAGCATCATTCTCTGAGACTATACATTGGGGTCCTCGTCTCTCCTACTCATGGAAACATCTTCTCAACGTATATTCTATCCAGGCGAATCAGTGTTCTCTAAGTTTCAATCAGATCACCCCCTCATCCTTCTGAGCTCCGCGGAGGACAGACCCAGAGTCCTGAACCATTCCTGCTATGGCAAGCCTTCATTCTTCTGTAAAACTTCTCTGGAACCTTTCAATCTCAACACATCCTTCCTTAGATACTGGACCCAAAGCTTACAAAGCGCCACTTGGTTGATTAATGCTTGTCGAGCAAACCTCCATCAGCTTCATATATGAAATAATATTACTCTAAATGCCTGGTTGAGGTTTATCTTAAGTGCTATCCAGGAAAGCGGAATTGGTTAAAACCAAAATGCCCCAAAATGGTCACAGTTATCAAAGAAAAATTAGCTTTGTTTCTTATTTGTTCAAGGGCTTGTGGATGCACTGATCACCAAAATGTTTACTACCCATCCTTCGTTACCCTGTTTTCTTTAACCACTGCAGCCCTTTGGGTATACAAGCACCCACAATGCTCTTAGGAAGAGTGTTCCAGGTTTTTGACCCAGTAACAGTGAAGGAGCAGAGATATATTTCCAAATCATAGAGATGTACTCAGGATGGTGAGTTGATTGGAGGGCAACTTGAAGGTGATAATGTTCCCATGTATCTGCTGCCCTTGTCCTTCTAGGTGGAAGTGCTCATGGGTTTGGAAGATCCTGTCTAAGGAGTATGGATGAGTTACTGGGGTTGCATTGCTGCTACTGAGCATTGCTAGTGAGGTGAGTGAATGTTCAAATTGGTGACTGGGCTATGATTCAAGTATTTGTTTTGTCCTGAATGATGATAAGCTTCTCGAATATTATTGGACCTACACTCATTCAGGCAGTATTCCATCACATCCCCACCTTTTAGATGTTGCATACACCTTGCTGCAGGATTCTGAGACTCTGTCCTGAACTTGTAGCCATTTATTTATATTGGAAGACCAGTTCAGTTTCTGGTCAATGATACCACCAGGATGCTGATAGTAGCAATGGAGATCCCATTGAACATCAAGGGGAGATGGTCAGGTTCCAACTTGAAGTTGGTCATTGTCTGGCACCTGTGTGGCACAAAAGTTACTTGCCACTTACCAGCACAAGCCAGGTCTTACGACATTGGACATGGATTGTTTGTAACTGAGCAGTTGCAAACGGTGCTGAACCAACACTATAAAATTATATCTGTATTAAATGCTTTCAAAATAAATTTCATACTACCCTATGGATAATTTCAGTAGACAAAATTTCTATCATCCTCAGAACGAAAAGGCAATCTCAAAAATGGTGTTTTCAACCCCCAACACCCCCCATGATTAATTAATTATATCTACTCTGTATTAATATACTTAGGACTCAGGATTAACTCCATAATAATGAAATGGAAACCCTATAACAAATCATCCTAAGTAGACTTGACAATCCAGATGGTTGAACAACTCTAGGATATTGTGATAATAAACCAACAGGCTTGGCTTTGCTGCAGAACATGAAGATGCCATCTTACTCTATTCAGATAGTTCCATAAATCATAAATTGGATGGCCGTTGACTGAGAAGGAGAGGAAAGCAGTGATCTCCCACTGGTAAGCCACTCAATTTTAGACAGTCATCTCCAGATGCGTCCCTATCTGTCCTCATAGCTTCTTAGCCTAGGCTTGGTCAACAAATGACTAATGTCCACGGTTTAGATCAGTGCACTGTTTCCTTCCCAAACAAGAGGTAATTGTTTTTCTCCCAGAGAGTAGTGGATGTCTGGAACTCACTGCCGGAGGGGTCGTCAGAAACTCTTGTTACATTTACAGTATTTAGATATTCACTTGCACTGTGATTGCCTCCAGGGCTATGGGCCAAAAGCTATAAAATTGGATCAGTGTGGTCTGATCTTAGTTGTCTGGCACAAACACCATGGGCTGAGCTCTAAAGGTCTATGAGGTAAATAACTCACACAGTGAAATCAGAAATCCTCCCTGTGCAGATTTCCCTTCAGCTACTGAGAACTCATACGGCATTATCCAAGAGGAAAATAGTGCCGATGTTGAGTATCTGAAATAAGATGAGAAAATGCTGGAGACCTCACCAGGAGTGACAATGTGGAGGTGGTGAGGGTCTCAGCAGCCAACTGGTAGTCCCGCGAGAGACTCGCATTGCCCATCAGAAACAGGTGCCAATCACATCGTGCTGAGGGAACCAGCAGGACTTTGCCTGGAATGCAGACCCCGAAGGAGGGCATTCAAAACCCCACACTGCCCCCTAACTCCTCCCAAGTGTGGCTGTCTCAGGCATGAGCTACTGGCCATCCAGAGGCTGCCAGCCCCTCTTGCATTCCACAGCACCATGCAGGGGGCTGTGGGTGCTCTCCGGGATAGCATGCCTAGTTTTCCTGGATGGTGAGGGAGCCAAGTCCGGAGATGATCATTTCTGAAGGTGAGGAGGTTCCCGGGTTGAGGTTCAGAGGCGGTTGGAAATAATGGTAAGGATGTGGCTCACAGTTCGACTCTATGTCCAGTCCCTCATGATCAGGCCTTTGATCGAGGGAGAAACATTCACCTGCTCATGCCCGAGGTGATGAGATACCCACGCATGGTGATACTTCCAGTTGCGTTAATCCCAATAGTAGCAGGTTGAGTCCCTTATGCGGTTACCTATCTGCCACTTAAGGACCTCCGTTGGTGACAGAGTGGGAAGGTTGCAACCCAAAGGAGATGACGGGGTTTGTGCACCCACTCCCTGGCATTCTGAAGTGCCCTTCCTGCTGCCAACCTCACCAACTCTGGAAGCATCAAGTGTTAATATTTCCAATCAGCAACTTTTCATCCGAAGTAAGCAAGTTGGAACTGTTACAGATTTAAAGTCAGTAGGGAAAGAGAGGAAGGAACTAACTGGCAGGTCTATGATTCTACTGAATGCAGAAGAGATTAAGTAAGAAAAGTGTAAGTTAAAAGTGTAAACATGCTGATGGATTGCCACGCGAGTCAGATACACATTGATCAAAAGAAATGGTATTTGTTTTATGACATGACTGCCAAGAAACTGCACATATTTATACAGAAACATATTACAGTTTTTAAAAACAAGTGATGAATAATACACCTGAGGTTTTCATTCTGTTGGACAAAGTACAAAACAATTAATCTTCAGACAGTATGCTCTTGTGTATCCTGAATCAGTTACCTTAGACCGGAACAAGGATGTTATAAATGTGGCCTGCTCTCAGTGGAGTGAGTCTGTGGCTTGGAAAAATAAAGCCAATAGGAATACAGCTTCCAAGTCTGTTTATACTGGATCATGGAATGCTAAACTCTCCTTGGTGACTGAGTGATACAGCATAGAAAAACACTCTTCAGCTCATCATGCCTGAGCCAGCACTTTGAATGAGCTATCCAATTAACACCACTCTCCTATCCTGTTCCCACAGCCCTGAGAAATATTCTTTTTCCATTATTTAAGCAATGCTCATGTGCAAGCTATTCCTGAATCTGCATTGTCCACCTTGCAGGCAGTGCATAAAGGTCTGCACATCACACCTCTGTTTCTTTTACCAGTGACCATCAATCTTTGTCGTGAGCCTCTATCACACCTTTTTCTGAAGGAAATCTGCCACTTCTGAAAAAAAACAGCATTTCTTGGCAGCCTGTGCTCCAAAAATGTTGTGTGCAAGCATCTCCTGGGACTCCCGACAATGTGTTGACAGGATACAATTTTGGCCAGAGTTTGATATGCTCGGGATAGGTAGTTTTATTGGGTTCAGAGTCTTATGTCTCACTGCATTATTTTTCAGTGATCACAGGTTTGTTACTGTGCCGTTTAATCCATCCTGTCTATACTAGCTCTCAAAATGGAACTTTGTGCTTTTCACCCACCCTGTGACATTGCACATTATTTCTGTCTAAAAATCATCCTGCCTCCACCACACTTAAGAGACAAAAATAAAACTGCAGATGCTGGAATCCAAGGTGGACAAGCAGGAGCCCAATCTGGGGGCTTCTCTACATCGGGGAGGCCAAATGTTTTGCTGAGCATCTCAGCCCTGACCTCCCAGTCACTGTCCATTTTAATTCCACTTCCCACTCCCTTTCTAACATGACCATCATTGGTCTCCATTACCACAACCAATCAGGCTGCAAATTGAGGAGCAACACCTCATCTTCTGCCTGGTCAGCCTACAGCCTGGAGGACTCAACGTTGAGTTCTCCACTTTCAAATAAGCTCCTTTCCCATTCCCCAACGCCCTTCCCATTCCTCTCATCGACCCTTTCATCCAGCTACCAACCAGATTCATTCCTCCCATTGACCAACAAGGTTGAAAGGATCATCCCTTCACTCTGAGAGTGTACATTGGGGTCCTCATCTCTCCTACTCATGGAAACATCTTCTCAACATATATTCTATCCAGGCCTGTCAGTGTTCTCTAAGTTTCAATCAGATCACCCCCTCATCCTTCTGAGCTCCACTGAGGACAGACCCAGAGTCCTCAACCATTCCTCCTATGGCAAGCCTTCATTTTTCTGTAAAACTTCTCTGGAACTTTTCAATCTCAACACATCCTTCCTTAGATACTGGACCCAAAGCTTATAAAGTGCCACTTGGTTGATTAATGCTTGTCGAGCAAACCTCCATCAGCTTCATATGAAATAATATTACTCTAAATGTGTTCACCTATCCTCACTTTACCACCCAGTCGCTCCACCCCCTTTATCTGTAGCTCCCCTTACACCTACCCGCAGTCCTGAAGAAGGGTCACACCCGAAATGTTGACCACCTTCTGATGCTGCCTGGCTTGCTGTCTTCTAGCCTCCTGCTTGTCCACTACACTTCCAAGCAGTACGCTCACTACTCACTGAATGGAAAGGATTTCTCTCAACACATTTACTAATTTTGCAAATCAGTGCCCACTTGCAGGAACCATTTCTTATGCTGATGGAGGGCTTTTGCCTAAAACGTCGATTTTACTTCTCCTTAAATGCTGCCTGACCAGCCTTTCCAGCACCACACTCTTGACTATAATCTCCAGCATCTTCAGTATTCACTTTCGTATGTCTGCTGTATACATGGTTTTGTGAACTTCAATCAAATCTCCTCTTGGTCTTTTCCTTTCCAAAAGATATCAGCTCTAATTTCTTCATTCATCTTCCCATGCCCATCAACCTGTTTGCACAGTCTCATCCTTCCTAAAATGTGGCACCAATAACTGTGCACGATGTATACTATTGTATGTGCTGCACTCAAGGTGAAGTTTTACTCATGTCTTATACAGGTTCGGGTGATCTGCACTTTCTACCTGTACTGCCACTTTAAATGGCTTATGTACATACCTACATCCAGGTCTGTCCACTTCTGCACAACCTTCAGAATGGTGCCCTTTGTTTTACACTGTATCTCCATCTTACTACCAAATGTATTACAACACATTTCTCTGCTATCAATTTTATCTGCCACACAAATGCCCACTCCACACCTTGTCATTTTGTTTTTGAAATTCTAACTGTTCTTACAGCACTTTCAAGTTTTGTATTATCTGCAAATTTTGACAATGTCCCTTACAGGCCAAGATCGAAACCTTTGATATAAATTCGGAAAATCCCCAATACTGAACTCTGGGGAACTCCATTTCAAACCTTTGTCCAGCCTCAAATATATCTGTTAACCATTATTCTCTGTTTATGATTGAATTTTGTATCCATATTACTGCTCTACCTTGTATTCCATAAAGCTGTAATCTTTCTCACAAGTTTGTTGTGTGATACTGTAATGCATGTCGTTTGGAGGTCTACATTCACCAAATCAACTGCATAACCTGGTGGCTTAAAACGGAATTGCGACAGTTGAGCAGTCAATGACAGTGTCCAATTCAGGGCTAGTAAGTATCTCCTCACTGTGACTGAAACAATCCTTTCCATCCAGTTAAGTCAAAACCGTAAGCCTCAAGAACCACCAAAAATGAGCTCATTAATCTTTTCAAATAGTCTTAACCATCAGCCAAATGATTCACTTTACTCTGACCAGGAATATAATTAAGTGATACCCATGTCAAATCAAAATTCACTCATACAGTTTTTGAAGACTTGCCATTAATCTGTTGCACTCCCTGTTGCTATTAATGGTAATTCCTTTCTTTATTTTAATTATTCTCACCTTGCTTTGGAGAAAGTGTGTAAGAACACAACAAGGAGTAGATCAGATGGCCAACAAACCTGCTCTGCCATTTAACATGATGGTGGCTTCACCTCCAATTTCCCGGCGACACTCCGTATCTCTGAAAATCTCTGTCAATCCCAATGATAAGTATGTTCGCCAATGGGGCAGTTACAATTGTCTGGATCAAAGATTCACAACCGTTTGAGGGAAGTAATTTCTCCTCCAGTTCTAACCGATCTGTGCATTATCCGGACACTGCGTCCGTTGTTTAGATTACTAGACTGTTATTTGAGGTTAATGCTAAAGCCTGCCCCTTAAGCTTATCCAAGTTGACAATGTCACAAGATCTGAGTGATGAAAGTATGGACAGCTCTGGATCTTGAAGGAAACAGACCTGCCTCTTCCAAGTCATTGTAAGAAAGTCTATTATGCTATTGTAATTTGTACCGGATTACTATCATGAAATAAACTCCACCTTGTTTTAAAGAAGTGCCTCTTCTCATTTAAGTACCTGGTGGTTTAACTTTTCCACACGAGATGAAGCAACCAGGAGGACCTCAACCTTGAAGGTTGGTTGCAACAAATCTACCTTATTTTGATCAACAGGACACTTAGCTCATACAACATTGCACCAGTGCTGGCCATCCAAAGATTAATCTCAGTCGCACCATTACATCACTGACCAGTGGAAACAAATTTTACTTTATCAAGCCCCTTGGAACCTTGTTCTTCCAAACTCCAGAGAGTATATGAGGAGAAAGTGAGGACTGCAGATGCTGGAGATCAGAGCTGAAAATGTGTTGCTGGAAAAGCGCAGCAGGCTGAAAATGTGTTGCTGGAAAAGCGCAGCAGGGCTGAAAATGTGTTGCTGGAAAAGGGCTTATGCCCGAAACGTCGATTCTCCTGTTCCTTGGATGCTGCCTGACCTGCTGCGCTTTTCCAGCAACACATTTTCAGTTCCAGAAAGTATATGCCCAATTTACTCAACTGCTCATCACAGGATAACCCTTTCATCCCAAGGACCAAATTAGTGAACCTTTGTTGTATCATCTCCATCTGTAATTATGGAGACAAGAACCTCTGTCTTTATTGTTGTTTCATGAAGAAAGCTACTATCATTTGCATATAGGGTGAAGCAATACAAAATTACCACTGAGGGCAATTAATTATCATATCTATCAACAACGCTAAGACTGACTGGAGCAAGCTCTCAAAATCCAGGATGGAAATGCACTTATCTACAATCTTCCCCTACAGCCTTCTTTGTTTCTTTCCATTGTGTCAATCCTTTCATAGTCATTGCTACACTGACATCTCACTGTTTTTCTGAAAAGCAAGTACAATTACTTCTCATCCAATAACTTCTGTATTCCAAATTCAAAATCAATACTTTTCTGCAGTAACTAATCTTTCCTCAGAGTTCCATTGATTGAACCTGCAGCATTGAACAGGATGAGAGCAGCAATGGCCAGCTGGTGGGAAAATGTTAATCCTAGTGCTACTTTTTGAACAGGGATTGAAGGGTCTGAAAGGGTTACACTCGGGTGTACATTAAGCACTGACCAATATGATGACTTCACTGGGAATCAGGTGGGGGAACAGCTTTGGGTTTTGAAGGAATAAGACCTAACATCATAGAAATGATAGACATTGTTACTTGGACGAAGTAACTTGAAACTAGTTGCTGTCATTCAATAGACTATATTTTGTTTAGATAAGATCCTATTCTCATTCAACTGTCAGGTAATTTTCTTCTACCTCACCAGACCAATCAGTTCCTGTAGATCCCACCAACAAGAGAGATTGGTGCAGCAAATCTACCAGATGGATCTTACACCCCAATGAGATGTGGTGAGGATTCATTCAATACACAACTTTTCTAAATTGACTGGATAATTGCTGTTGGAAACAATTGACATTCCCTCTTTGTATCATTGAATCTGTAAAGATTAAAATTATGTAATACAGAAAAACAAAATCCATCTGGGGCCAGCTTTTTAAATTCACTTTTCAAAGTAGGACTTTCTCAGACAAACATATTTCACAGTACATAGGGAGAGGCTGAATAGGCTGGGGCTGTATTCCCTGGAGCATAAGAGGCTGAGGGGCAACCTTATAGAGGTTTATAAAATCATGAAGGATATGGATAAAGTTTTTTCCCCAGGCTAGGAGAGTCCAAAACTAGAGGGCATAAGTTTAAGGTGAGAGAGGAAAGATTTAAAAGGGACCTGAAGGGCAACTTTTTCACACAGAGGGTGGTGCATGTGTGAAATGAGTTGTCGGAGGAAGTGATGGAGGTTGCTACAATTCTAACATTTAAAAGGCATCTGGATGCGAACATGAATAGGAAGGGTTGAGAGAGACATGGACCAAATGCTGGCAAATGGGTCTTGATTAATTAAGGATATCTGGTCCGTATGGACGAGTTGGATCGCAGGGTCTGTTTCAGTGCTGTTCGACTCTATAACTCTATCATGCAGTGTGATACACACCAGTATACCTTTTGGATAGGTGATACATCGCCTTGATGGATATTTGATTACATACACACAAGTGTCTATGTCGACAACATCTACTGCTCTGCCCTCATCAATCTTTGTGCTTACATCCTCAAAAAAACTCAATTGAGTTTGAGAGACAGGATTTCCCACACACAAAGCCATCCTGACTATCTCTTATCAGTCCTTCCCTCTCCAAATGCATGTAAATCTTACCTCACAGAGTCCCCGACAACAACTTATCCACCACTGTGTTCAGGCTCTCCAGGCTAGAGTTCCCAGGCTTCTCCTTACAGTCTTTCTTAAATAAAGACACATTAGCTACCCTCCAATTCTCCGGCAGCTACAAATATTTTTGCTTCCCACAATGTCCTGGGATACACTTGATCAAGTCCCAGAGATTTATAGAGTCATAGAGATGTACAGCACGGAAACAGACCCTTCGGTCCAACTCATCCATGCTGACCAGATATTCCAAACCAATCTAGTCCCACCTGCCAGCACCCAGCCCATATCCCTCCGAACCCTTCCTATTCATATACCCAGGAGAAAGTGAGGACTGCAGATGCTGGAGGTCAGAGCTGAAAAATGTGTTGCTGGAAAAGCGCAGCAGGTCAGGCAGCATCCAAGGAACAGGAGAATTGATGTTTCGGGCATAAGCCTGACCTGCTGCGCTTTTCCAGCAATACATTTTTCAGCTATTCATATACCCATTTAAATGCCTTTCAAATGTTGCAATTGTACTAGCCTCCACCACTTTTTTTAATCCAGCTTAATGCCTTTTAAGACCTCCAGCACCTCCTCATCTGTAATTTGGACTGTTCTTAAGACATCAATATTTACCTCCCCGAGTTCTCTAGCCTCCATGTCTTTCTACACACTGGAGCGTAAGAGATTGAGGGATGACCTTTTAGAGGCTTATAAAATCGTGAAGGGCATAGATAAGGTGAATAGTAAAGGTCTTTTCCCTGGAGAGGGGGGAGTCCAAAACTAGAGGGCATATTTCTAAGGTGAGAAGAAAAAGATTTAAAAGGGACCCACGGGAGAACGTTTTCACACAGAGGGTGGTTCATGTGTAGAATGAACTGCCAGGAGGTAGTGGTAGGTGCAGGTGCAGTCACAACATTTAAAAGGCATCTGGATGGATATATGAATAGGAAGGGATTAGGGCGATGTGGGCCAAATACTGGCAAATGGGACTAGATTAATTTAGGATATCTGGTCGGCATGGACGAGTTGGACCGAAGTCTGTTTCCGTGCTGTACATCTCTGTGACTCTATGAGTCTATATGGGCCAAACAGGCAAGTGGGATTAGTTTAGAAACTTGGTCAGCATAGACAAGTTGGACCAAAGGGTCTGTTTCCATGCTGTATGATTTTATGTCAGTTGTTGGTGATGTCAATGCACTTGAAATGCTCTCCAGTCCTTTCCTATGTTAACAGTGCTATATAAATAGAGTCATAGAGATGTATAACATAGAAACAGACCCTTCGGTCCAACCCGTCCATGCCGACCAGATATCCCAACCCAATCTAGTCCCATTTGCCAGCACCCGGCCCATATCCCTCCAAACCCTTCCTATTCATATACCCATCCAGATGCCTTTTAAATGCTGTAATTGTACCAGCCTCCACCACTTCCTCTGGCAGCTCATTCCATACACATACCACCCTGTGTGTGAAAAAGCTGCCCCTTAGCTCCCTTTTATATCTTTCCCCTCTCACCCTAAACCTATTCCCTCTAGTTCTGGATTCCCCCACCCCAGGGAAAAGACTTTGTCTATTTATCCTATCCATGCCCCTCATGATTTTATAAACCCCTACAAGGTCACCCCTCAGCCTCCGAGGCTCCAGGGAAACAGCCCTAGCTTATTCAGCCTCTCCCCTTAGCTCAAATCCTCCAATCCTGGCAACATCCTTCTAGATCTTTTCTGAACCCTTTCAAGTTTCACAACATACCTCCGAGAGGAAGACCAGAATTGCAATATTCCAAAAGTGGTCTAATGCAAGTTGGTTTTATTGTATAGAATTAAGTTCTTCTGACTATGTTCTTCCTTGTTATAATTACTTTCCAAATCTAATTTCTAGCCTGAAACAACTGTGAGGGTGATGCATTTATACTTCAGTCAACATCCAAGGAGGAATGGCAATGCAGCAGGCATTCATGTTCCGGTAGTTACTGGGGTCACACAACTTCTGTGGTTGGCTCTTAACTGCCTTCTGAAAAGCAAGCTACTTAGCCCAAAGGAAAGTTAGTTCGGAAAACAAATGCTGGTCTTGCCAGCAATGCCCTCATCCAATGTTAAAGAAAAGCTGCCACATAATATTGCCACAGTTCTCACTCCTTCTCATTTCTTGGTATTTTCTCTGCTGTAAAGATAAGTGACCTGATGTTAAAATGGTTGAGGTGACTCCACACAGGACCTGCAAGCAACAGGTGCCAGAATATCACTAGTTGTGTTAATGGGGCCCAAGAGTCAACCACTTTGCTGCGGGCCTGGAGTCACACGTAGGCCAGGCCAGGTAAGGATGGCAGATTTCCCTCTCTAGGACATTCATGAAGCAAATGGGCTTTTATGACAACTTGATGCCAGCTTCATAGTCATGATCAGCAAAACCAGCTCTATATTTCAGATTTATTCCATGAAGTCAAATCCTACCAGCTGTCATGGGAGGCCTGATTTCAGGCAAACCTAATGCCTTCCAGTTAAAGGCTCCGCTCTCCAAGTAGGCCCAAACATGGACTTCAAGTTGACACTTTCTGCTTACCTGAAACTAAAAAAGGTTCATCACAAGATGTGTAAATCCAGCAGTGACATGACGTTTTTAAGGGTTTGTTGAGCTGTGTAAGTGTTCTGCTACCCTCTACAGGCCAACTAGGTGATGCCTTACATTGACAAAATTCAAAAAATTCTATTACTGTGATACTTAATCTTGATGTTCAAGCAGAGAAGAGCACTGCAGAATGTGGTTATAAATGTCAGTCAATACATTTTGATTAGATTAGATTAGATTCCCTACAGTGTGGAAACAGGCCCTTCAGCCCAACAAATCCACACTGACCCTCTGAAGAGTAACCCTCTGACTAATGCACCTGACACTATGGGCAATTTAGCATGGCCAATTCACTTGACCTGCACATCTTTGGATTGTGGGAGGAAACCGGAGCACCCAGAGTAAACCCACACAGACACGGGGAGAATGTGCAAACTCCACACAGGCAGTTGCCCAAAGCTGGAATTAAACCTGGGCCCCTGGTGTTGTGAGGCAGCAGTGCTAACCACTGAACCACCGTGCCACCCTTGAGAGCTGAATTAAAATTAACAGTGGTGAGGAATACACAGCAGGTTGGACAGTAACCACTGATTTCAGGACATACTTAGAAAGTTTCTACCTGTGGAATTCACAGAAGGCAGTGGAGGTGTCATCACTAAATATATTAAAGGCAGCAAGTATAGCGAGAAATATGGTGTCAAGGTAGAGGTTCAGCCTTGACCTTATTGAATGGGAGAGCAGGCTTGAAGGGCTGAATGACCTACTTCTGTTCTATGCTTCTATTCAAAATGAACAATCAATAAAACTGACAAATGAGATACACAGGTCCCTGTACACTAAAAAATGAAGTTGCTAAATAACTAGGATGCTCATTACCAAGCAATGCTGCTTTTGGTAAACTGTTTTTTCTATCTTTTTGCCTTTGTTTCTCACCAAAACTAATGAAACTTGAAATGCCTGGTGGCGTTTCTGTTACGATCCCTGTTATTGGAGAAAATATCTACAGGGAATAGGTAGAGGGACAGATGGTATTGAGGAGGCAGGGAGGCTGGAGAAAGATTTGGACAGGTTAGGAGAGTGGGCAAAGAGGTCCAGTGTGGGAAAGTGTGAGGTCATGTACATTGGTAGGAAGAATAGAGGTATGGACTATTTTCTAAATGGGGAGAAAATTCAGAAGCCTGAAGTGTGAAGAGACTTGGGCGTTCTAGGAAAGAGACCTAGTCCAGGATTTTCTCAAGATAAACTTGTGGGTTGAGTCAGTGGTTAGGAAGGCAAATGCAATGATGGCATTTATTTTGCAAGGACTTGAAAATAAAAGCAGGGATGTACTTCTGAGGCTCTATAAGGCTCTGGTCAGGACACATTTGGAGTATTGTGCACAGTTTTCGGCCCCATATCCCAGGTGGGATATCCTGGTCTTGGAACTTCATGAGAATGGTCTCAGGAATGAAAAGTCTAATATATGAGGAATGTTTGAGGACACTGGGTTTATACTCAATGGAGTTTAGAAGGATGAGGGGGAATCTAATTGAAACTTACAGAATACTGAATGGCCTGAACACTGTAGATGTTGGGAGGGTGGTTACCTTGGTAGGAGAGACTAGGACCCAAGGGCACAACCTTAGAGTAAAGGGAAGACCTTTTAGAATGGAGATAAGGAGAAACTTCTTCAGCCAGAGAGTGGTGAATCTATGGAATTCACTGCCACAGAAGGCGTGGAGGCCAGGTCATTGAGCGTATTTAAGACTGAGATAGATAGGTTCTCGAGTATCAAGAGGATCAAGGGTTATGGGGAGAAGGTGGGAGAATGGGGTTGAGAAACTTATCAGCCATGATTGAATGGCAGAGCAGACTCAATGGGCTGAATGGCCTAATTTCTTCTCCTATATCTTATGGAATGTATCTTAATAATTTTGGGAGGAGAGGCTTTCATCAATTTAAATGGTCAAACAGTGGTAAAATACAGAAAATACCCAAGGATTGGGCCAGATATTGCTGGCAACTTAGACACAGTGGAGGCAGTGGGAGCACTGGGAAAACAGGTAGGAGACAGAATGGGACAGATCCTGTTGTGTCACTGTCTCTGGACACTTTGTCAGCAAACAGCAGGGATGTGGGTCAGGATTCCTCTGGACAGAGCTGAGTAGCCACATAGAGAAATCAAAGCCACGACTAGGGGATGGTGTTATGATCAGTGCCAGTATTTCACCATTGTCAGATAGACATCCCACTGTCAGTTCAGTTGAGGCAAGGTGAGTGCTCAGAGACATTGGATTGCAACCCCAATAATAGGTCCACAGGGATTAAAGGCTTTAACTGCATCGCAATAAATCATCTCCAACAGATACTGGCCTTGTCTCCTTATTTGAGGATTTCATGCACCATTCCAGCTACTGGCCTGACCTCACTGCCAGGCCTTGGGACTCACCTTCATCGGCATGGAGGAGGACAATAGGGAAATCCCACCAACACTCTCACGGTAGATACTCTGGTGACCCAGGAAGGCTTGGGAATCAGTGTGTGTAGATCTTCTCCGGAAAATCCAGACCCATACACAACCCTGTCAGAATAATGCTTCCATTCAGAGGATGAAATAGAGAACACATCGCCCTGTCTTTTCTCATTCATTGCACTGATGGTCTAACCTGCCATCCTTGTCCACCCTGTCCCTGTCCTCCCTTTTTAATTTAGTGCTTTCTATATTTGTACGTCCCATCTCCCACTCTGCACCCTCTCCCTCATGTCGCATTCCATATGTGGAGCCGTTATCTCTTTTCTCTCTAGCTAAGGCAGTATTCAGGAGAGAATCACAGCAGCCCTCTTATTTACAGCTGTTAGACTATTCACAGATTTTCCTCATCAGGCACATATGTCTCATGAAGCATGTGACACGCTTGGCTGAACTGTGGGGTCTCACAGCTCCCACCTCTGTGCTTCCCTCAGCATCACATTCCAAATCTGCTGCATCTTGTGTTTCAGGCTTCACTTGCACAAATAATCCTGGGGGATTTCAGACTGCAAGCTGCTGCCCTCTACTGGCAGGCCTCTGACACCTTGCACCAACAACGGTATAAAACTCAGTTCTGAAGAGAAGTCACATTGAGCTCAAAACATTAACTAGGTTTCTCTCCTAACAGAGCCTATCAGATCTGTTTGAGTTTCTTCAGCATTTTATTACAAAATTCAAAGATCCAATCATTGATCTTGCCAAGCTTTAATATTCATTTAAGGGATGAGGGCATCTCTGGGCTAGGCCAGCATTTATTGCCCATCCCTAATTGCCCTAAAGAGGGCAGTTAAGAGTCAACCACATTGCTGTGGGTCTGGAGTCACATCTAAACCAAACCAGATAAGGATGGCAGTTTCCTTCTCTAATGGGCATCAATGAACCAGATGGCCTTTTTCCAACAATTAATAATGGATTTATCACCTGGTGCAGAGGGGGGAGGTAGGTAGGCTCCTGGGCCTGGTCAAACTGGCCATAAACAGGTCCAGGCAGCAGGCCGTAGAGGGGGTCATTAGGGCCGATTGCCTGCCCCTCTTCCGCAGGTATGTCAGAGCCTGGGTATACCTGGACCGCACCAACATCCTCGAGAATTTCGGGGAAAGGTGGGCGCTTCAGCGAGTAGAGTGTATTATTTCCCCCTCCAACTCTATTTTGATTTAATCCCTGCCCTCCCCTTCACTGTTTGATCATGCAGCATTGCCCTCTAAGAAGGGCACTGCTTGTCACTGACCACTTGGGTGTTTCCTTTCTTCCTGGTGGTGGAATATAAATAAAGATTTACACACTTGCTGTTTTTCATTGTGTCCGACTCCTGCACACCCATGACATGGGTGCTTAAAAAATGGATTCATGGTCATCAGACTCTTAATTCTAGATTTCTTTTGAATTCAAATTCCACTATCTGCCCTGGTGGGATTTGAACCCAGATCATTAATTTGGTCTCTGGATTAACAGCTCAGCAATAAAACCACTAGGCCATCACCTCCCTTTAATGAGCAGCTGAACAAACTAAAAAAAACTCCAGTTAATGGGAGAAATGGTGAATCAGCTTTCAGGAAGCCTGTAATAAAGTCAGAAACTGCACAACAAGATCAGTTAGTGTCCAAGAAGTGACTCTTCCTATGCAAAGTGAGTCACCAAATTCATGACCACCCAAGGCCTGTTCACCAGGTACAAGGCACAGATCAGGAGGGCGACAGAATACTCCCACTGGCCCTGGGATGAGTGCAGCTCCAACACCACAAGAAGCTTGACACCAACCAGGACAAAGCAGCCTGTTTGGTTGACACCATATCTACAAGTATCCACTCCCTCCATCATTGATGCTCAGTAGCAGCAGTGTATACCATCTACAATTGAGCAAAAAAAATCCTCATCATCCAAATTACTGGACAAGACCCTGGACTTTTCCCGTATCTAAAATACTGGGTAAAATCCTGGGCTCAGAATGCAAACACACACAGCGCCAGAATGAATTCTAATTGGGGCCATTTTTCAGCCTTGAATTCCAATATACACCTCCACTCTAAGAGAATAATCAACCAAATCTAACACTCAAGACTGAAACTAACTTATACACCTCAGGCTACCCAGCATAAACCGTATGGGGCTTACACAGATACTGGGCACTCAACTTCAATCAAAATTCATTCACACATACTCTTAATGTTTGGGGAAACCAACTGACTTCTAAAGGAACACCAGAAACAGAATGGGAAACCCAGATTTAGCATGAAGATAACTATTATAATTGCAAGCACTGACTTCACCTGAGACCAGTGATCCCTGGAAGCATTCCAAAGAACTATCTCCAGAAGAGGAATTCCAGCTGCCAATTCTGGCAGCTATTTCTAAGAGCTATCTCTGGAAGGGGGATCCCAGCAGCAATTCCAAGAGCTACTGACACAGGCCTGTTCCGAAAAAGGGAACCAACAAGCAACTGACCAAGACCAGCAGATGCGAAGAACTGTCAAACTCTTAAAAACCACTAACTTGACCAACACCATAAGGCCTCAGGTACATCCTGAGGAAAAAACGGTCCGCAAAACCAGCAGAAAGTAAGGTAAACCTAGTACTTACCCAATAGATCCACTACCAGCCTTACTGCATCAGCAGACTCAACCCAAACTGAAAAAGCCAACACAGTCCGAAGACTTCATCCAGGCTCCAGGTATGCAAGTGGGAACACTCAGTTGTACTTCAAAATTGCATTACCCTCACTGATGAGCTGAAACTGCTGAGACCCTAATGTTTCCAACCTAGCTAGCAGGAAGGAAAAGGTGGGTGGTGACAGTGCAGGGAAGAATAGGAGGCTTGATTAAAGTTGTTGTCCTTAGGTTCCAACAATGTTTACTCCAGCTAATAGCGTATTTAATAGCACTACTGCCCTCTGTGTAGTTGATTGTGTCCACTTTCCTGTTTATTGCATTTACCTATATTTCTCGTACTTACCTTTTGTACTGTAAGTAAGCTTCTTTTGCCCTGAAACATCTGTCTACTGCCTTTTCATTTCACATTCCCTAAATAAGTCCAATGTATAAAACCAGGGATCTGGGGATGATTCGAATCCCTTAAGAATCAGAAAATTACTGATTGCAAACCAGAACACTGCAGAAATTCAAAGGTCCTTAGAAAGCACCTTCCAAACCAACGACGATTACTAACCTCTTGAATGATGTCAGCAACACGTGAGTTGGAACGCCACCTCCTGCAAGCAACTCACCATCCTGACCTGGATATAGGATAGGCCATCTCAGTAGGACCAAGATGAGGAGAAATTTCCTCACCTAAAAAGTGCTGAGCCTGTGGAATTCTCAACCACAGAAACATTAGATATTTTCTAGAAGGAGCTGGATATAGTTCTTAGAGTTAAAGGGATCAAAGGGTAGAGAGAGAATGTGGGAGCAGAATCCATGATTGTACTGAATAGTGGAGCAGGCTGAAAGGGATGAGTCACTTACTCCTATTCTCTGTTTCTAATGCTGCAACGTCAGTTTAGCAAACACTTACTGTATGATGCAATCTTGGTAAAGCAGTCGAGCCTTGTGCTCGGAATGGCCGCCATGAGAACTAGTACATGGCTATTATTCCTGCTAGCGTTCATTATGAAGGCAGCTCAGCAGTACAACAACTGCAGACCTCTCCTTCCTATCAGAAGGATGTTGTGATACTTGAAAGGGTTCAGAAAAGATTTAAAAGCACGTTGCCAGGGTTGGAGGATTTGAGCCATAGGGAGAGGTTGAATAGGCTGGGGCTGTTTTCCTTAGTGGTGCCTGGAGCAGGGTGAGGGGTGACTTTATAGAAGCTTATAAAATCATGAGGGGTATGGATAGAATAAATAGGCAAAGTCGTTTCCCTGTGGTGGGGGAGTCCAGAACTAGAGGGCATAGGTTTAAGGTGAGAGGAGAAAGATATAAAAGAGACCTAAGGGGCAACTTTTTCATGTAGAGGGTGGTACGTGTATGGAATGAGCTGCCAAAGGAAGCTAGTACAATTGGAGATGTCTAGTACAATTGCAGCATTTAAAAGGCATCTGGATGGGTATATGAACAGGAAGGGTTTGGAGGGATATGGGTCAGGTGCTGGCAGGTGGGACTAGATTGGGTTGGGATATCTGGTCAGCATGGACGGGTTAGACCAAAGGGTCTGTTTCCATGCTGTACATCTCTATGACTCTATAACAGAAATCACCTATTTAGGAATGAACATAGATTGATGTTGATTTGAATGTACACAGTAGAGATGCTGCAAGGGGATCAGGGTGGGAACTAAATATCCAAGGATACAAGTCCTATCAAATGGAAAAATGGAACAGGGTTGTTTTGTTAGTAAGAACTGAAATTAGATTTGTTTTGATTTGATTCCCTACAGTGCAGAAACAGGCCCTTCAGCCCAACCAGTCCACACCAACCCTCCGAAGAGTAACCCAATCAGACCCATTTCGCTCTGACTAATGCATCTAACACTATGGGCAATTTAGCATGGGCAATTCACCTGACTTGAGGAAACCGAAGCACCCGGAGGAAACCCACGCAGACATGGGGAGAACGTGCAAACTCCACACAGACAGTTGCCCAAGGCTGGAAATGAAACTGGGACCCTGGTGCTGTGAAGCAGCAGTGCTAACCACTGAGCCACTGTGCTGCCCCAAGTAAATCAATAGCAAGAAGGAATTATAGGGTCGGAAGATGTAGAGTCTGTGTGGTAAAGTTGAGGAACTGCAAAAGATAAAGGTCCTGATTGGAGTTATATACAGGCCTCAGCAGGATGTGGGGAAGAAGATCAATCGGATGATAGAAAAGGCATGTAAGGGAGGCACGGAGGTTCTGAGGAAGGGTCACTTAACCCGAAACATTAACTCTGATCTCTCTGCACATGTGCTGCCAGACATGCTAAACTTTTCCAGCAATTTCTGTTTTTGTTTCTGCCATATCCATCTTGCTTTTCTATCAATGCCTTGACTCAAAGGAAAGTTTTCTTTATTGTCACACACATCTAGAAAGATGCAGTGAAAAGTGTTTTATCGTCACAATCTGGCATCATTTTGAGTTACAAAAAAACACTAAAAACAAGTTACATAAATAGTGTTCATCCTCTATACAAGGCTTCAACCATAGCTCTAGATCTTCTGCAGTGTCCTGGGTCTCAAGGAGTCCCTGCTCCAGGCACCACCACTGCCACTGCCAATGTACCACCAAGCATTGCCATAGATGACATCCAGGTGGAAGTGGGTACTGCAGATTAGAGTCAAGATTAGAGTAGTGCTGGAAAAGCACAGCGGGTCAGGCAGCATCCGAGGAGCAGGAAAAGCAATGTTTTGGCAAAAGCCTTTCATCAGGAATTCATCAGGTTTTCCCAGCACCACTCTAATTGACAATGACCAATGTTTCCAGCTCAGACAGGAGCTGAATCCCGCCCCATATGTCCCCGGTGTCTCCCTGTTATATCTGCACTTGTGTACAGTTTCTCCCATAAAACTTCAAATGTACAAATTGTCACATAATGCATTTTAACCACCTTGCCTACCTGTCCTGCTACCTTCAAAGATCTGTGGACATGCACACCAAAGTCCCTTTGATTTTGTTTGTACTTCCAAGCGTCCTACCATTCAAGGGGTGCTTTGTTAGTCCATCTAAAATCATGGAATCTCTACAGTGTGGAAACAGGCCATTCAGCTCATCAAGTCCTTACCGACCTTCCAATGAGTATCCCACTCAGACACACCCCCTACCCTATCACTCTACATTTCCCATGGATAACCCACCTGGACTGCACATCCCTAGAAGCTACGGGCAATTTAGCATGGCCAATCCACCGAACCTGCACATTGTTGAACTGTGGAAGGAAGCCAGACCATCTGGAGGAAGCCCATGCAGACACGAGAAGAAACTCCAGTCACTTTATGGTGGAATCAAAGCCTGTGTCTCTGGCACTATGAGGCAGCACTAACTACTGAGCCACTGCGTCAAAATGTGGAATTAAATTCTATTTGCCACTGTTCAGCTATGTGACCAGCCCATCTCTATTATCCTGCAGTCAAAACATTTCCTCCACACTATTTAACACGCCACCAATTTTTGTCATCTGTGAGCTTACTGATCATATTTCCTATATCGTTAATGGACCCAATCAACAGTTAGGGACACAGCACTGAACCTGGGGGTATGTGCTAGACACTGACTTGCAGTCACAAAAAATATCCTTTGACCTTCATCCTCTGCTTCTACAACTAAGCCAATTGTGGGTCCAATTTGCTCTTAGGTTTTTTAATGAGTCTGCCATGCAAGACCTTGTCAAAAGCCTTAATGAAATCCATGTAGGCTATATCAATTGCACTAATGTCATCCATACATCTAGTCATCTCCTCAAAAAACATAATCAAAATCTGTTAGACAGTAGTCCATGTGACAAGCACACAGCACGTGCAGCAAGCAAGCAGCATGTCTCAAAGTCTTAGGAGAGTAATCCTCACCAAAGTCCGTGGAGGCACTCGATGCCTATGGCAGCTTCCAGCCCTGGAGCTCGGTCACAGTCAGACATCCAGCTGAAGTGTTCTCCAGGAGGGGGGAGAGGTGTGTGACTCTACAGTCTGGGGAGTGGGTTACAGTCTATCCTGAGACTTCCTACTGGTCAGTCTGAGGAATAGGGCCAACAGTCAGGGAAAATATAAAGGCATCAGCCAGAGCTCTGAATGCAGCAAAGGTTTGCCCCAGTGTTACTCGGTTTGGAGGGTATTGAGGAGAGATTGGACAAACTTGGTTTGTTTTCACTTGCACAAAGAATGAAGGGCAACCTGATATAAGTTTACAGAATTGAGAGGAATGGATGAAATGAACGATTGGAGTCTTTTTTTTTCCCCAGGTAGAAATGTCAATTACTGGAGAACTTAGATTTAAAAGGTGAGAGGAGAAAAGTTTAAAGGCGATGTGAGAGGCAATTTCTTTTACACAGAGGGCGGTAAATACTGGAATGCACTGTCAGAGGAGGTGATGGAGGCAGATCAGATTGCAACGTTTAAGAGACATCTGGACAGATATACAAATAGGCAGTGAATAGAGGGATATGGACCCTGTAGAGGAACAAGGATTTTAGTTACACTTAATGGTAAGGTTCTGGGGAGTGTAGCTGAACAAAGAGACCTTGGAGTGTAGGTTCATAGCTCTTTGAAAGTGGAGTCATTGGTAGATAGGATAGTGAAGGCGGCGTTTGATATGCTTTCCTTTATTGGTCAGAGTATTGAGTACAGGAGTTGGGAGGTCATGTTGCGGCTGTACAGGACATTGGTAGGCCACTATTGGAATATTGCGTGCAATTCTGGTCTCCTTCCTATCGGAAAGATATTGTGAAACTTGAAAGGGTTCAGAAAAGATTTACAAGGATGTTGCCAGGGTTGGAGGATTTGAGCTACAGGGAGAGGCTGAACAGGCTGGTGCTGTTTTCCCTGGAGCGTCGAAGGCTGAGGGGTGACCTTATAGAGGTTTACAAAATTATGAGGGGCATGGATAGGATAAATAGACAAAGTCTTTTCCCTGGAGTTGGGGAGTCCAGAACTAGAGGGCATAGGTTTAGGGTGAGAGGGGAAAGATATAAAAGGGACCTAAGGGACAACTTTTTCACGCCAAGTGTGGTATGTGTATAGAATGAGCTGCCAGAGGAAGTGGTGGAGGCTAATACAATTGCAGCATTTAAGAGGCATTTGGATGGGTATATGAATAGGAAGGGTTTGGAGGGATATGGGCTGGGTGCTGGCAGGTGGGACTAGATTGGGTTGGGATATCTGGTCAGCGTGGACAGGTTGGACTGAAGGGTCTGTTTCCATCTCTATGTCATGTGTTGGTGCAGTCTTGGAGGGCTGAAGGATCTGCTTCCTGTGCTGATTTGTTCTCAGATATCCTCGTGTTCCTAAAGGATTGACATTGCATCCTTGGGCAGTTATTGTTACTTCACAATTGTCTTGCATACTCTCTCTTTACTTTCCAAATTTCCTTTCAGACTTCACCTCTGCACTTTCAATACTCCTCTCAGCTGTCTTCACCAGAGTTCTCAGGGATTGGGTGACAGCTTTTCACTGTTTGTTTCAATCTCAGATAAAGGGCCAATTTAACTCCCTAAACATTAAAAAAAATGCCAAAACACTTGAAAAATATCAGATCATTCCTCTTTTAAATTATAAAGAGAACAGTGTCTAATGGATAAAGCATGTGACATTATACTGAAACGCTCAAACCACAACACACTCATGACTGCATTGCTCATACCTCAAGAGTTTTAGGTATTTCACGCTTATTCATTATGATTTCCAAATTTATCGAGAGGACTTATTTCTAATAACATTAAACCACGAGGATTGGTTTGGAGATTGGGAGCTTTCCAACTTGGAACATGTTTCCTGGCTCTGAAGAAGTACATCATTCACTCAGTATGTGCCTCACACTGGGCAGTCATACAATTGGCCTGAATCAAAGCAGCACAAACTTATTCTGCTAAAGTTGTGCAAATTATATGCTGTTCATCAGCTTTATTTTCTGTGCAATGAGTCATTAATAGAGCATTGTTAATTGCTTCAGAACGCAAAATTTTCTTTTGTCTCCTGCACACAAAGACTGATAAAGAGATAAATAGAAAAACAACTCAAGTAGCTCATCTAAGACCCATTAGCTGAGTGCAGGCAGCTCTTTCCTGACATGCAGTTTTGGTGACAGTGGGGATTTCCTGAAGAATAAACTGCTTCAATAACAAAGATCTTTGCCCACTTTAGGGATAAGACTACTGTTTTAAAAGCTCATGTAGACTGTGTTTTTAAGATAATACTTAAATATATCAACTGTCCTCTCCCATTTAAGATGCAGGCTCATTAGAATCAATAGAGCACAGAAAAGACCTTTTGGCCCATTGAGGCTGTGCTGACCTATCTACATGAATCCCACTTCCTGGTTCATTACCTTGAATATTTTGACAGTTCAAGTGCTCAACTTTTTAAAGGTTGAGGTTTCCCATGTGAACTACCCTCCCAAAGCTATGTATTCAAGATTCCCACCAACGTCTCATTTATAAGAAAACCTTTCCTCAAGTCCCCTCTAAATTTCTGGCCCTTCACTTTAAAAATAAAACCCTTGGAATAGGAAAGTTCAGAGGGGATTTGAAAAAGCAAATAAGTGAGGAGAGAGCATGGGAGGTGAAGTAACTCCACAGAGGCCAGTATCCCATCATCAAGTCACCCTTTATTTACATCTGCAAAGTACTTGACACTGGTCTGGCTTCCTCAGAGCCAGCTCTCAGTGAACAGACCCTCTGACACTCCTGTTTGTTGGGTTTTTTTTCATTAAACAGCACAAAGTACAGAAAGTAGCAGATCACAGAAAATCCACTATATACAGGGCAGCAAAGCCAAACCCCAAACCCCACCGTTCAACCAGGTTTCAGGGAAATGAGGGCAAATCTCAAACCCCACTTTCAGTCAAAGGTAACAGTAACAAACACAGACATGACAATTCAATCAAATGAGAAACAGTGCATAGAATACAGACCCAATATAGCTAGAAAAAAAGACACCTGACACCCATACGCTCACATACTGATCAGACCGTCCTTGGTTGGCCTTCCTGCAGGACAGTCATTGGCCTTCCAGTTTCTGGCCGCCCTGTGTACTGACTGACTCTTCCACCCGCCTCCCGCCAGTCCACTTTCCTCCAGACTGGCCTCCATTCAGCTCCCAGTCACCACGCATACTGGCTGCCCCTCTGCTGACCAGCTTTCTTATGGGCATGATTTCGACTGCCTATCCCCCAGCCACAGGGAGTATGGAGTTAAATGGAAAGATAAGCAGCAGGATAGCATGTATGCAGGTGGATTTAAACTTGAGGCAGACTGGGAATGCAGCAAAAAGGAAGGATAACTTAGGACATCTTATGACTTCCAATATCTCTAATGATAAGAAAGTTAGCATTAAGGCACTTTACCTGATTGCTCGTAGCATTCGTATCAAAGCAGGTGAACTAATGGCACAGATCATCGTGAATGATTGATGTGGTAGGCATCACAGAAACGTGTGGTTGCAGGGGGGTCAGGACTGGCAGTTAAACATCCAAGGATTTACAACTTACCGAAAAGACAGGGAGGCGGGCAGAGGGGGCGGGGTTGCCTTGTTAGTTAAGAACAAAATTAAATCTGTGGCACTGAATGACATAGCGTCGGATGATGTGGAGTCTGTGTGGGTGGAATTGAGGAACCACAAAGGCAAAAAAACCATAATGGGAGTTATGTACAGACCTCCCAGCAGTGGTCAGGACCAGGGGCACAACATGTACCAGGAAATAGAGAAGGCATGTCAGAAAGGCAAGGTCACGGTGATCATGGGAGACTTCAATGTGCAGGTGGATTGGGTAAATAATGTTGCCAGTGGATCTAAAGAAAGGGAATTCATGGAACGCTTACAGGATGGCGTTTTGGAACAGCTTGTCATGGAGCCCACAAGGGAGCAGGCTATTCTGGACCTAGTGCTATGTAATGAACAAGACTTTATAAAATATCTTAAAGTAAGGGAACACTTAGGAAGCAGCGATCATAATATGGTAGAGTTCAGTCTGCAGTTTGAAAGAGAGAAGGCAAAATCGGATGTAATGGTGTTACAGTTAAACAAAGGTAATTATGAGGGCATGAGAGAGGAACTGACGAAAATCAACTGGAAGCAGAGCCTAGCGGGGAAGACAGTAGAGCAAGAATGGCAGGAGTTTGTGGGTATAGATTGAGGACACTGTACAGAGGTTCATCCCCAAGAAAAGAAAGATTATCCGGGAAGGGATTAGACAGCCATGGCTGACAAAGGAAGTCAGGAAATGTATTAAAGAAAAAGAGAGATCCTATAAAGTGGCCAAGAGCACTGGGAAATCAGAAGATTGGGAAGGCTACAAAAACAAAGGAGAGGATCAAATATGAAGGTAGGCTAGCCAGTAATATTAAAAATGATAGTAAAAGTTTCTT
>NC_057710.1:24570369-24573382 GCF_004010195.1 Chiloscyllium plagiosum | reverse complement strand
CGTGGGCCGAAGGGCCTGTTCTGTGCTGTATTGTTCTATGTTTCTATGTTTCTATGAAGGACATACTGGCACTGGAGCGTGTCCAGCGGAGATTCACATGGATGATCCCTGGAATGGTAGGTCTAACATATGAGGAACGGCTGAGGATCCTGGGATTGTACTCATTGGAGTTTAGAAGGTTAAGGGGAGATCTAATAGAAACTTACAAGATAATACATGGCTTGGAAAGGGTGGACGCTAGGAAATTTTTTCCGTTAGGCGAGGAGACTAGGACCCATGGACACAGCCTTAGAATTAGAGGGGGTAAATTCAGAACAGAAATGCGGAGACATTTCTTCAGCCAGAGAGTGGTGGGCCTGTGGAATTCATTGCCGCAGAGTGCAGTGGAAGCCGGGACGCTAAATGTCTTCAAGGCAGAGATTGATAAATTCTTGATGTCACAGGGAATTAAGGGCTACGGGGGGAATGCGGGTAAGTGGAGTTGAAATGCCCATCAGCCATGATTGAATGGCGGAGTGGACTCATGGGCCGAATGGCCTTACTTCCACTCCTATGTCTTATTGTCTTAAAAAGAAATATCGTTTAACAAACTAGCTATATAGTGGGCTGTGTGGGCAGCCAGTTCAGAGCTGTCACAAGTAAGCTCCCCTCAGAGCCAGCTCCCAAAATGAACAGACCCTCTGACACTCCTGTTTGTTTTTTTCTATTTATTAAACAATACACAGTTTACAAAACAATTAACATTAACAGCTGTATGCAGAAACAGCAATTTTACAAGGGAGAGGAGCAAAGCCAGGCCCCAAACTCCACTTCGGGCAAATGAGGGCAAACCTCAAATCTCGGTGTCAATTAAAACACAGTAACAATGACATTTGTACACACAAGACAGTCCAATTACATAAAAACAGTGCATACAATACAGACACCCAGCAACCCACCTGTCCCTCCCACCTTCCGGCCACTAACGCAACCTACCCCTACGTCCCTTCCAGCTCTCTGTCCACCCTGACACCTTCTGGCCACCTCTAGGACGGCCCGTCCTGCTTCCACAACACCCCCCCCCCCCCACCCACAAAAGGGGGACAGCGGTCAGGATGGCCTACCCACTTTCACACTTTTTGGCCACTTCTAGGACAGCCCGCCCTGGCACCTGCTCGGGGTGACAGCACTGAGGACAGTTTACATGCCTTCCAGCTCTCTGTCTACCCCTACATCTCATTGTGCTCTCACCCACGGTGGCACAGTGGTTAGCACTGCTGCTTCACAGCGCCAGAGACCCAGGTTCAATTCCCGCCTCAGGCGACTGACTGTGTGGAGTTTGCACGTTCTCCCCGTGTCTGCGTGGGTTTCCTCCGGGTGCTCCGGTTTCCTCCCACAGTCCAAAGATGTGCAGGTCAGGTGAATTGGCCATGCTAAATTGCCCCTAGTGTTAGGTAAGGGGTAAATGTAGGGGTATGGGTGGGATGCGCTTCGGCGGGTCGGTGTGGACTTGTTGGGCCGAAGGGCCTGTTTCCACACTGTAATGTAATGTAATGTAATCTAATCTAATCTATCACACGAAACTCAAATCTAATCTATCACTCCGATGCACATCTGGCCTGCAGACTGCCCTGGCACACCTTCCGGCCACCTCTAGGACAGCCCATCCCTGTCATGGGATGACAGCACACAAGCCTTCCGGACTTCCTGCCCCAACACGCCATCTGGCTCTCGGCCACTCTGACACCTTCCGACAACCTTTAGGACAGCCCGTCCTGATCACCACTTCTCAAGATGGCAGCACTCAGGTCTACTCATCCTCTGGCTCTCAGGGTGACCGGTGTCAGGGTGGCCTACCCACCCTCTGGCTTTCGGGACAGCCTACCAACCTTCAGGTTCACAGAATGGCCTACCTACCCTCTGGCTCTTAGGACGACCCATGAGCCTCTCAGTTCACAGTAAGACCTGCCAGACCCAGGGACACACAAGACAGTGCAGGTGATAGACCCAACAAACAACACAATACAGTCAATTATCAAAAAACAGCGTCCTTTCTGGTACACAGTTCAAATATAGAGTCTTCAAAATATAGAGTACATTCCCAGGAACAGAGTCCACTCCAGTTTACGACATGTGCTATCAGAAGTGGAGTCCACTGCTAAAAACAGGGTCCACAACCAAGGGCAGAGTCCACTCCCAAAGGCAGCAAATGCACACCCCACAGCACACAGGTGTTCAGTCTCCATGGAGTCCTGGCCCATCCTTGGAAAACCAGGCCCATTCACAGGAACATAGTATATTGTACAGGTGCAGTTAACTCACAGGGGTTTGGTCCACTCCTGAATGAAAGGTCTTCTCCCAAACTCCAGGATACAGCAAGTGTTCACCTCCCAGCACACACACAGGTGTTCAATCTTCAGAGGCCCAGTCCCAGGCCTAGGCCTCCCGACATGAACAGCTCCTCTGGTAAAATGTATGTCTTCCACAAGGGCTCAGTCCAAACACCAAAACCAGTGAAGACACATACAAAAAAAAAACAAAGGAAATTAGAGTCCAAGGGCTAAGCCCTACAAAATTAACATTGTCCTTTTCTCAAAAGTAAAATTGGAGAGAAAAGAGTAACACACAGGCAGTAACCAGTTAGTGAAACAACAACCCTCTAATGAGAACTGAGTTACACCTGAAACACATTGTTAAACTCCTGATGCACACAATCAGTCCTCACTAAAAGGAATGTCCGCCCCTCTTCCGCGGTTACGTT
Source organism: Chiloscyllium plagiosum (assembly GCF_004010195.1). Taxonomy (NCBI): domain Eukaryota; kingdom Metazoa; phylum Chordata; class Chondrichthyes; order Orectolobiformes; family Hemiscylliidae; genus Chiloscyllium; species Chiloscyllium plagiosum. The sequence goes on along the minus strand of NC_057710.1, from coordinate 24,570,642 downwards.
AGAGCCCGGGTGTCCTTGGAGAAGGAGCACGCGGTGTCCACCAACACCCTGGAGTTGTTCAGGGAGAGGTGGGCGCCGCAGGGAGTGGAGTGCATCATTTCTCCCTCCAACTCTATTTTGATTTAGTCCCTACCCTCCCCTTCACTGTTTTGATCACACAGCACTGTCCCTTGATGTGAAGGGCAGTGCTTGTCACTGGCCACCCGGGTGTTTTCCTATATTCCTGGTGGTGGAAATTGAATAAAGATTGGTGCACTTTGTGCCTTTCACTGT
>NC_057710.1:24552663-24567325 GCF_004010195.1 Chiloscyllium plagiosum | reverse complement strand
GCGTAGGCTGAGAGGACCACCCCCGTGCCCGCGCCGCGCAGGACCAGCCCCGACAACCTCCTCCGCAAGGGGCGCAGGAAAGGCTCCACGCACAGGGAATACAGCTGGCCGGACAGGGGGCAGCCTTGACGCACTCCTCTCCCGAAGCGAAGGGGCGCCGTCAGGGACCCGTTAACTTTAACCAGACACTCTGCGGCGGCGTACAAAGGTCGGATCCGGGCGACGAACTGCGTCCCGAACCCGAGTGCCCGCAGAGTCCCGAGCAGGTACTCGTGATCGACCCTGTCGAGCGCCTTCTCCTGGTCGAGAGACAGGAAGGCGCTCGGCAGACCAGCCCGTCGGCAGAAATGGATCAGGTCCCGGACCAGGTGGACGTTATCGTGTATCCTCCGGCCCGGGACCGTGTAGGACTGGTCCGGGTGGATCATGTGGGCCAGCACGGAGGCCAGGCGAGAAGACAACGCCCTGGCGAAGATTTTGTAATCCGTGCCGAGGAGGGAGACCGGACGCCAGTTCTTTAAGGAACGAAGGTCCCCCTTCTTTGGCAGCAGGATGATGACCGCCCTGTGCCAAGAAAGGGGCAGCAGTCCGGCATTTAGGCACTCCCCCAGGACCTGTGCGTAGTCGCTCCCCAGGACGTCCCAGAACGCCCTGAAGAACTCCACAGTCAGCCCGTCCAGCCCCGGGGTTTTGCCCCTCGAGAGCCGGTCGAGGGCGCCGGTCAGCTCCTCCAAAGTGACGGGAGCGTCGAGCCTTCCGGCGTCCTCCGGGCCGGGCTGCGGCAGGTCCTCCCACAGAACTCTGCGAGCATCCTCGCTGGACGGATCCGGGGGGGACAGGGCTGTGTAATAGTTTCGGACGTGGGCCCTGACGCCTTCCGGATCCGAGACGAGGGACCCGTCGTCGGCCAGCAGCACAAGGAGCTGCTGACGGGTGCCACGCCTTTTTTCCAGCGAGTAGAAGAAGGGGGGGCCGCGGTCCAGGTCCTGGAGGAGCTGGATCCGCGACCTCACGTACGCGCCCCGAGCCCCGACGAGCTGCAGGTCCCGGAGCGCGGCCTTCTTCTCTTCGTACGCCCCGCGCAGGGCCGGGTCCGCGTCGGGCTGACCGGGGCGTGACTCCAGGTCGAGCAACTCCCCGATCCTGGATTTCCGCCTCTTCGTCGACCCCCTCGCGTACTCCTGACAGAAGACGCGGACGTGAGCCTTGCCTACGTCCCACCATAGCCTCAGGGAGGGGAAGCTTCCCCGCTTCCTTCTCCAGCCGGCCCAGAAGCGACGAAACGAGTCCCGGGACCGCTCGTCCTCCAGCAGCAGGTTGTTAAAGTGCCAGTACGCGGAGCCGAGCCTGGCGCCGAACGGAAGGAGTTCCGCCCACACCAGGTGGTGGTCCGTGCACGACACCTGCCGCGTGGAGGCCTTCGGGAAACAGGAGGCGTACGCCCGCGAAACGTACAGGCGGTCGATTCTGGACGCTCCGACCCCAGGCCTCACGAAGGTGAAGGCGATGGAGTCGGGATGGAGATTCCGCCAGACGTCCACCAGGTCGAAGGACTTGGCCAAGTCCCCCAACCTCTTCCCTGACGCGCGGTCAGTGCGGGCACCGCCGTGGTCCCTGCCCTCGAGGACGCAGTTAAAATCTCCCCCGAGGACGACGCACTGGTTCTCGTCGATGGAAGCGAGATGAGCGGACACTTCTTCGAAGAAGCTCGCTTGCCTCGGCCCGGCCAGGGGAGCGTAGACGTTCACCAAGTGAAGCACCGCGCCCCCCAGCCGAACCGTCAGGTGAAGCAAACGGCCTGGCACTGGCTCCCTGACCCCCAAGATCTCCGGCTGAAAATGCGGGGCCAACAGGATAGCCACCCCGCCAGAACTGCGGGTGAGGTGACTCATGTAGAGCCCCCTTGCCACTCCAGGAGCCAGGTGGCTTCGTCTCCCGGGGTAGTGTGGGTTTCTTGCAGGAAGCACACCGCATACCTCCCATCCCGAAGGACCGAGAGGGTCTGGAATCTGCGCTGCAACTCCCTGCTGCCGTTGATGTTGAGGCTGGCTATAGTTGTCTCCATGTCGGAAGCTTTGTGCAACCACCACCAGTACAGATAACAAACCTATCTACATATTTACAGGGAGGACGAGGGAGGGGCACTGAAGGTCCTCGCCCTCACCAGGAGTGCCCCCAGGAAGTTCCTGACTCGCTTTCGCTCATTAATGTCGAGCCCAGGCGCCTGGCGGGCAGCGAGGGTCGACCAGTAAACTTTTTCGAAAGAGCTCCAGCGGTCGAGTGCTAGTTGGGCTCTATCCCGGCGACCCCGGGTTTCCTCGACAAATTCCCGGAGTTCCTCGAGGGGGATCAGGGGGAGATCGGTGGGGGGCACCTGGGACTCAAAAATGTCATTGCAGACAGAGTCCGCGTCGTCCCCGGTGTCCGCCACCGATCCCGAACCCTCCTCCGGGAGGTCGCCCTCGGTCACCGACCCCTCCCCCACCGAGAGGATGAGGGCTGGTCCGGCGCCGCCAACCGGCCTCAAACCCCCGGCGACCCCACCCCCAGGGTCACCGGCGGTACCTTCCTCGGCGCACCCCTTCCCGGATCGTCGGGTGGCAGAGGCTCGGGGCCCCGCTCCTCTCCCGACACTGGGACGCCTGGCTCCTCGGGGAAAAAGTCATCCCCCAGGAAAAGGTCATCCCCCAGGGCCAGTCTGGGAAAAACAGTCTGGGAGGGAGGAGCGAGGATAACACCCTCCTCCCCTCGATAACCCAGCCGGCACGCTGCTGGAAAGTCCCTCCCCTCCAAGGGCCGGTGCCCCTTCCCCAGAGACCGGGGGGGGATTTATGGGCCTTCCCCTCCCCGCCCGCCTCGGTGGTCATGGGGCCTGGGGTCCCTTCCCCCAGCCTTTCCAGGAATACGAATGGCTGGGGAAGACAGGGGGCATGGCCAGGGTGGGGAGGGCCAGCTGTGTCGCTTCCTGTCCTGCCCCGCCCTCGGTTTATCGGGTGGGTGAGGGAGGGAGGGTGAGTGAGGGAGGGTGAGTGAGTGAGTGAGTGAGTGAGGGTGAGTGAGGGAGGGTGAGTGAGTGAGGGAGGGTGAGTGAGTGAGGGAGGGTGGGTGGGGCAGGGGCCCGGTTCCCTCTCCGGAGCCCGGAGACACGGTCGTTGCAGGAGGTGGAGCAGAGGTGGTTCCCCCCAGGTTAGTGCCAGGGTGTGGCTGGGTTGGGCAGGGCTCGGGCTCGGGCTCACGTGTTGCAGTGCCAGGGGCAGGCGTTGAATCCCGAGAGGTTTCTCTATCGGGATGGGGAGTGGGTGTGGGGTCAGTGGGGTTAGGTTCAGGTACGGGTTCGGGGGTTTGAGGGTCAGGGTTCCCGCGCCGGGGCGACGCTGGCACGACTGCAGGGGCATTGTCGTGCCGGGGCAGGGCAGGTCGTGGGCTAGGTGTCGGGGAAGGGGATAGGGTGGTCTCCCCGTGGGCAGGCTTGACGCGTTGCGTCTTTTTCTGCGCCTTCTGGCCGGCCGGACGCTCACCCCCCTCCCTGCCAGAGGCTGAAGTGTTGGAAGCCACTGGCTTCGGTGCCGGGGCTGGAGGTGTTGACTTCGAGGGAGGAGGAGTGTGTGCGGCGGCACCACCATCAGCCGTTGGCACGGGCTGGGCAGCCTTCTGGGTGGGGCAGTTTTTCCTTATGTGCCCCACCTCGTGGCACAGGTGGCACCGCACGCCGTCCGCCGTCCAGAAGGCGCGGTAGGCCACGCCCTCGTGGAGGACGGTAAAATTGCCCTCGGTGACTTCCTCCCGGGCCAGGCAAATAAATACCTGGCGTCAGAAGGAGTAGATGTGTCGGAGGGCAGGGTCCTTCAGACCGAGCAGGAGTGGCTGGACCCCTGACCGGATCTCCCCCAAGGTGACGAGGTGGGGGAGAAGGAGCTCGCTGGCAATGAAGGGCGGGACGTTAGAGATCACGACCCTCTGGGCCGTAACCTCCAGAGGGTCGACGGGCAGATGTGTCCCACCCACAGTGAGCCCCCTCTCCACGGCCAGGTGGACTGCCTGCTCGGTCTTCAGGAAAAATACGGCCTTCCCGTACATCTGGGCCGCAGCAACGATGGCCAGTGGGCCGACCACACTAGCCATGGCCTTGCTGCGGGCCTCGATGGACATGTTAGGGTGGGGATAGGCCTTGACCCCCAGGCGTTTGGTTAGGTACCTGAAGGGGGTTGACGTCGCAGCCGGGGTTGGGACAACCGAGCCCAAGGCAGCGGCTACCCCGGCGTAGGTGTGGCTGGGCCCCGCGACCTTCGGGCTCGCCATACTCTGCTGCTGGACATTGGCAAGCCCCAGACAGCGGCGGCGGAGGTGGGCCTCCGGCAGCAGCAGTGGTGGAGGTTGTAGGGAGGGGCCAAGGCGAGTCCCAGGCAGCGGTGGAGGAGGCTGGCCTCAGGCGACAACAGCAGTAGAGGCAGGCCTCGGGCGAGTCCTAGGTTGGCCCTCAGCCGCGGCGGTGGGGGCAGACCTGTTGGGGAGGGTCCCCAAGGCAAGTCCCAGGCAGCCCCAAAATTGAGTCCCAGGCAGCAGCAGTGGAGGTGGGCCTTCAGCAGTGGCAGTGGTGGAGATCCTGGGAGGGGCCCCAAGGCAAGTCCCAGGCAGCAGCAGTGAGGTAGGCCCCGAGCAGCAACAGCTGAGGCAAGTCTGGGCGGGGTCCCAGAGACCAGCAGTGGGAGTGCTGGTCTCTTCTTCTCCTTCTCCTTCTCCTTCTCCTTCCTCTCTCTGTAGGGCAGCTGGTCTAGGGATAGTCCCCTTCAAGGAGAGTCCTTGCACATACACTCACAATAGGCAAACACCCGAGTGGCCAGTGACAAACACTGCCCTTCACATCAAAGGGCAGTGCTGTGTGATCAAAACGGTGAGGGGGAGGGTAGGGACTAAATCAAAATAGATATATATATTATTGATAGTCAACCTCCTGTTTATATATTTCTTTTTCCTAAGTGCGGTAGTGTTTATTTTTTCCCCAGCACCCATGGTGTATGTGTGCAGGTGTGAGACACAGTGAAAGACACAAAATGCACGAATCTTTATTCAAATTCCACCACCAGGCAGATAGGAAAACACCCGGGTGGCCAGTGACAAACAGTGCCTTCCACAAAGGGCAATGTAAATCTCCTGTTCATCTTTTTTTTTTCTCTTTTCTTTCTTTTGAGTGGCGAGTGACAAACACTGCCCTTAATCTCCTGTTTATTTTTTTTTTTGGCCAGTGACAAACACGTCCCTTCACATCAAAGGGCAGTGCTGTGTGATCAAAACAGTGAAGGGGGACAGCCCATTTATTTTTTTTTTCCTTTTCCCCCACACTACCACCTAAGTGCGGTAGTGCTTATTTCTCCCCCTTTTTTTTTGTTTTTTTTTTAAAATAATTTAACCCCCACACTACCACCTAAGTGTGGTAGTGCTTATTTTATCCCCAGCACCCATGGTGTGTGTGTGTGCAGGTGTGAGACACAGTGAAAGACACCATTCAAGATCGGAGATGGTTACAGAGAGGGGTATACTCAGCCCGGACAATCACAAAGGCCAACCTCCCATCTATAAAATCCACCTACCAGGCCCGCTGTCAAGGAAAGGCTGCCAGCATTCTCAAAGATCCATCCCATCCTGGCAATGTTTTTCTACAACCTCTACCATCAGGGAGAAGGTACAGAAGCCTCAACACACAAACCAGCCAGTTTTTCAACAGTTTCTACCTTACTGTTGTTAGAATACTGAATGGACTCTCAAACTCTTAATGTTCACCTGTTACCAGTGTTTTTGATTTGACGCTGTTTATCTATTATTTACTATCTATGCTACTTAACTCTGTGATCTGCCTGTATTGTTCGCAAGGCAAAGTTTTTCACTGTATCTTGGTACACGTGACAATAAATTCAATTCAATTCACTGGAGGAGGACACAATTATCCACTCGGCACTTCTGGCTGAAGATTGCTGCAAATGATTCAGCCTTATCTTTTGCACTCGTGCTGGGCTCTTCCATCATTGAGGACAGGAATATTTGTGGACCCTCCACCTCCAGTAAGTAGATTAATTGTCCACCACCATTCAAGATTGGATGGGGCAGGACAGCAGAGCTTAGATCTGATACATTGGTTATGGGGTTACTTAACTCTGTCTATTACTTGCTGAACATGCTGTTTAGCATGCAAGTAGTCCCAATTGGTAACTTCACAGGTTGAGACCTCAGTCTTAGGTATACCTAGTGCTGCTCCTGGATGCCCTCCTGCACTCTCCATTGAACCAGGGTTGATTCCCTGGCTTGATGGTAATGGTTGAGGGATATGCCAGGCCATGAGGTTACAGATTTGTACAATTCTCCTGCTGATGATTACTCTCAACACCCTATGGATGCCCAGTCTTGAGTTGCTCGATCTTGTTCAAAGTCTGTTCCTTTTAGCATGGTGATAATGTCACATAACATGATGAAGGGTATTCTCAATGTGAAGGCGAGACTTCAAATCCAGAAGGACTGTGCAATGGTCACCCTCACCAATACTGTCTTGGACAGATATGTCTGCAGCTGACTTTTTTTTAAATTTCAAAAATATACTTATTTATAAAATAATTTGATGATCTGTACAATTGGTCATGCCATACATACATATACATTCCATTTCTTTACATACAGAGATCGGAATTAATCATTTCTATATACAAGTCTGTACATTTTCCATCCAGATGTTTAGCTGAGGTGTCAGCGGAGCCCAAATGACTGCGTGGGCCCCCGGTTCTTCGTTAGGCAGGCAGATGTTACACAGTGGTCTTTCCCCACCGCGCCTTGGTGGCAGCTGCCCCAAGCTTCAGCGCGTCCCTCAACACGTAGTCCTGGACCTTGGAATGTGCCAGTCTGCAACACTCAGTCGGGGTCAGCTCCTTCAGCTGGAAGATCAACAGGTTTCAGACCACCCAGAGAGCGTCCTTCACCGAGTTGATGATCCTCCAGACACAGTTGATGTTCGTCTCGGTGTGCGTCCCGGGGAACAGGCCGTAGAGCACGGAGTCCCATGTCACGGCACTGCTCGGGACAAACCTCAACAAACACCACTGCATCCCTCTCCAGACTTCCTCTGCATAGGCACATTCCAGAAGGAGGTGTGTGACAGTCTCGTCCCCGCCGCATCCGTGTCGAGGGCAGCGTGCGGTGCGGCTGAGAGTCTGGGCCTGCATAAAGGATCTCACAGGCAGAGCCCTTCTCACCACCATCCAAGCCATGTCTTGGTGCTTGTTGGAAAGTTCTGGTGATGAGGCATTCTGCCAAATGGCTTTGACAGTCTGCTCAGGGAAACGCTCGATAGGATCTGCCCTCTCCTTTTCCCGAAGGGTCTCAAGGACACTACGTGCTGACCACTTCCTGATGGACTTGTGGTCAAAGGTGTTTTTCTTCATAAATTTCTCCACGAAGGACAGGTGAAACGGAACGGTCCAACTACTCGGAGCGTTCCGCAGCAGCGAGGCCAGGCCCATCCTTTGCAACACCGGGGACAGGTAGAACCTCAGTATGTAGTGACACTTGGTGTTTGCGTACCGGGGATCCACGCACAGCTTGATGCAGCCACACACAAAGGTGGCCATCAGGGTGAGGGTGGCATTGGGTGTATTTTTTCCCCCGTTGCCCAGATTTTTGTACAGCGAGTCCCTTCAGACCCGGTCCATCTTTGACCTCCATATAAACTGGAAGATGGCCCGGGTGACTGCAGCGGCACAGGTTCTGGGAACAGGCCAGACCTGTGCCACGTATAACAGCAATGACATTGCCTCACACCTGATGACCAGGTTTTTTCCCGTGATGGAGAGCGACCGTATCTTCCATCTGCCCAGTTTCTGCCTCACTTTGCTGATACGCTTCTCCCAAGACTTGGCGCACGACCCAGCCTCTCCGAACCAAATACCCAGCACCTTCAGGTGGTCGGTCCTGAAGGTGAAGGGGATGAAGGATTGGTCGGCCCAGTTCCCGAAGAGCATGGCTTCGCTCTTGCCTCGGTTTACCTTGGCCCCCAAGGCCCATTCGAACTGGTCACATATGCACATGTGTCTGCGCATGGACAGCAGATCTGAGCAGAAAACGGCGACGTCATCCATGTACAGGGAGGCCTTAACCTGCAAGCCCCCGCTGCCAGGAATAGTCACCCCTCTCAGGCTCGCATCCTTCCTGATGGACTCGGCAAATGGCTCTATGCAGCACACAAACAAGGCAGGAGAGAGAGGGCAGCCCTGCCTGACTCCATTCCTGAAGAAGGGCTTATGCCCGAAACGTCGATTCTCCTGTTCCCTGGATGCTGCCTGACCTGCTGCGCTTTTCCAGCAACACATTTCCAGCTCTGATCTCCAGCATCTGCAGACCTCACTTTCTCCTCCAGTGGGCGGCACGGTGGCACAGTGGTTAGCACTGCTGCCTCGCAGCGCCAGAGACCCGGGTTCAATTCCCGACTCAGGCGACTGACTGTGTGGAGTTTGCACGTTCTCCCCGTGTCTGCGTGGGTTTCTCCGGGGGCTCCGGTTTCCTCCCACAGTCCAAAAGATGTGCAGGTCAGGTGAATTGGCCATACTAAATTGCCCGTAGTGTTAGGTAAGGGGTAAATGTAGGGGTATGGGTGGGTTTCGCTTCGGCGGGTCGGTGTGGACTTGTTGGGCCAAATGGCCTGTTTCCACACTGTAATCTAATCTAATCTAATCTAATCTAATCTAATTTGACTGGGAAGCTACCTGATTCCCACCCATTGATTGAGACAGGAACGTCTGGGAGATCGCGCTGTCGGTCGGCTTCGCGTCATACAGACTGGCACTTTTTTTTATTTCAAAAATATACTTTATTCATAAAATAATTTGGTCTGTACAGTTGGTCATACCATACATATGTAAACATGTACATACAGAGATCAGAATTTATCATTTTTATACAGGTCTGTACATTTTTCAATCATATGCCCATATAATTAGCTGAGGCGTCAGCAGAGCCCAAATGACTGCATGGACCCCCTGTTCTTCATTAGGCAGGCAGACTTTACACAGTGGTCTTTCCCCACCGCGCCTTGGCGGCAGCTGCCCCAAGCTTCAGCGCATCCCTCAACACGTAGTCCTGGACCTTGGAATGTGCCAGACTGCAGCACTCAGTCGGGTTCAACTCCTTCAGCTGGAAGATCATCAGGTTTCGGACCGGGAGAGTCTGGGCGTGCATAAAGGATCTCACAGGCAGAGCCCTTTTCACCACCAGCCAAGCCATGTCTTGGTGCTTGTTGGAAAGTTCTGGCGATGAGGCATTCTGCCAACTGGCTTTGACAGTCTGCTCAGGGAACCGCTCGACAGGATCTGCCCTCTCCTTTTCCCGAAGGGTCTCAAGGACACTACGTGCTGACCACTTCCTGATGGATTTGTGGTCAAAGGTGTTTTTCTTCATAAACTTCTCCACGATGGACAGGTGATACGGATCGGTCCAACTACTCGGAGCGTTCCGCGGCAGCGGGGCCAGGCCCATCCTTCGCAACACCGGTGGCAGGTAGAACCTCAGTACGTAGTGACACTTGGTGTTTGCGTACCGGGGATCCACGCACAGCTTGATGCAGCCACACACAAAGGTGGCCATCAGGTTGAGGGTGGCATTGGGTGTATTTTTTCCCCCGTTGCCCAGATCTTTGTACAGTGAGTCCCTTCAGACTCGGTCCATCTTTGACCTCCATATAAACTGGAAGATGGCCCGGGTGACTGCAGCGGCACAGGTTCTGGGAATAGGCCAGACCTGTGCCACGTATAATAGCAATGACAGTGCCTCACACCTGATGACCAGGTTTTTTCCTGCGATGGAGAGCGACCGTTGCTTCCATCTGCCCAGTTTCTGCCTCACTTTGCTGATACGCTCCTCCCAAGACTTGGCGCACGCCCCAGCCCCTCCGAACCAAATACCCAGCACCTTCAGGTGGTCGGTCCTGACGGTGAAGGGGATCAAGGATTGGTCGGCCCAGTTCCCGGAGAGCATGGCCTCGCTCTTGCCTCGGTTGATCTTGGCCCCTGAGGCCCGTTCGCACTGGTCACATATGCACATGAGTCTGTGCACGGACAGTGGATCCGAGCAGAAAACGCCGACGTCATCCATGTACAGGGAGGCCTTAACCTGCAGGTCCCTGCTGCCAGGAATAGTCACCCCTCTCAGGCTCACATCCTTCCTGATGGACTCGGCAAATCGCTCTATGCAGCACACAAACAAGGCAGGAGAGAGGGGGCAGCCATGCCTGACTCCAGATCTGACTGGGAAGCTATCTGATTCCCACCCGTTGATTGAGACTGCACTGACAATGTTGGTGTAGAGCAGTCTGATCCAATTGCAGATTCCCTCCCCAAAGCTCATACAGACTGGCACTGCTCATCAAACCTACAGCACTCCAGCAGAACCTTCTTGGCAAATACTGTCCGATCGACAGGTGTACAATCCTCCACCTTCTTCACAGTCACTGTTTTGCGAATGCCCTGGCCTAGGCTGCGGGTGGCTCCTGAGGCCAAAGCTCCGAGGTTGGTTGGTCCCTCAATTGGTGTTAGGCCGAAGCCAGCATGAAGATCCATCAAGAACAGGTCAGCACAACCAAACAATCCTCCAACGTCCAATCACGATCCAGCAATGATCTCCACTAGCTCTGATGACTCGAAGCTCCACTCTTAATCTGGTATCTCCTCTGCCAGGTAAGTATTGAAAAGAGATCAAGTACATTTTTCCCTCTTAGTTGCCTTCCTGCCTGTTGCAGACCCAGTCTAGTAGCTATGTCCTTTAGGTCCTGATTAGCACGATCAGTAGAATTGTGGCCAAGCCACTAGACATTGAAGTCTCCCACCCAGGATACATTTTGCACCCTTGCCGCCTTCCCTGCTTCCTCCATATGTTGTTCGTCATGGCGGAGTGCAGATTCATCAGCCAAGGGAGGACAGTATATGGTAATCAGCAGGAGGATTACTTGCCCATGTGTAACCTGAGGCTTCATAAGGTTCAGGGCTCCCAGGGGAAATCCTTCTGACTGTATATCACTGTGCAGCCAACTCTGCTGGGTCTATCCTGCCAGTGGGATAAGGAATATCCAGGGATGGTGATAGCGGTGTCTGGGATATTGTCTGTAAATATGACTAGTCTGTGAGACAGCTCTCCTGGTTTTGACACTAGTGCCAAGATGTTAGTAAAGAAGACTTTGCAGGGGTGACTGGGCTGTTTTTGCTGTTGCCTAGGTCGATGCCAGGTGGTCCATAGCTATCGATATAACTGAGGCCATTTCAGTTAAGAGTCACTGTGGGTCTGGAGTCATGTGTAGGCCAGACCAGGTGAAGAATTTCTTTCCCTAAAGGAACAGTTTTTCTGCCAAATGGTAAAGGTTTCACAGTCATCAGTAGATACATATTTCCATTTTTTTTTAGTGAATTCAAATTCCACTTTCTGCTGTGGCAGGATTCGAACCCGGGTCCCTGGAACATTAGCTGAGTTTCTGGATTTATAGTCTAGCGATAACACCACTAGCTTATTGCCTTCCTCACTAAGGAGCTATTATAAAATTTAAATTAATGGTGATAAGGAGGAACATCATCTGCCAATTGGAGTCATACCTGGCATAAAAGAAGATGATTATGGCTCTTGGAGGTCAGTCATCTAATCTCCAGGACTGAGAGTTGCCCTGGAGTTCGCCAGATTAGTGTCCTTGGCCCAATCACTGTCAGCTGCTTGATCAATGACCTTTCTCCAATGACCTTGTCTCTTGGGGATACTCTATTTGTCAATGATGTGGAGGTGCAGGTTTTGAATTGGGGTAGACAATGTTAAAAATCACACAACACCAGGTTATAGTCCAACAGTTTTGTTTGGAAGGACAAACTTCTAGAGTGCTGCTTCTTTGTCAGGTAGCTAGTGGGGCAGGTCCATAGGACACAGAATTTATAGTAAAAGGTCAAAGTGTCACCCAACTGATGCCATGTATTGAACAAATGTAGATTTAATCACTGAGAAAGGGAATGCAGGTTTCAATTGATTAATATATAAATGCCAGAATTTCTTTAAAGTCACAGCCCTGAGGTAACTTAAGGTTTTATCAGTATATTAAAAAAGTGACATCTCAGCTCAGACAATGCATTAAAGGTGTGAGGTTAGAGTCTGTCTGTATCTCATCCTTCAGTCAGACTGGTTCTATTTCCAAAGTAGGAATTTATTAAATGTCACATTGACTGACCGCCTACAGATTGAGTGCTTTTTAAACAAAATTTATATCTGCAAATACAAATCTGCAAATGCAAATTCACCCCATAGACCCCAATTTTCAGCTCAATTTGCAACTCTTCAGATAATGAAGAAATGCATGTTCCTGTATCACAAGATCTTGACATCATCCAGGTTTGGACTTACAAGTGGCAACAAGTGTCACAAATATCAAGCAATGGCACCTCCAACAAGAGTTTAATCACTCCTCCTCGATATTCAATGGCTTCATCACCGTTAAATTCCCCCACTGTCAATATCCTAAGGAACAATATTAAACATTGAAAATAGGACAAGAAGTGGGGCGTTGGCCCTTCAGAGTTGAGAGTGGTGCTGGAAAAGCACAGCTGGTCAGGCAGCATCCGAGGAGCAGGCGAGTCGACATTTCGGGCATAAGGAATGAGGCTCGTGGCCAAACGGACTGAGAGATAAATGAAGGAAGATGGACAGGTAGGACAGATCAAGAGGGCAGTGCATAGTTGGAAGGTTGGAACTGAGATAAAGTGGTGGAAGGGGAAATGAGGAAACCGGTGAAATCCACATTGATCCCATGTGGTTGGAGGGTCCTAAGGTGGAAAATGAGACTTTCTTCCTCCAGGTGGGTGGTGGTAAGGGTTTGGCGATGGAGGAGGCCCAGGACCTGCAGGTCCTTGGGGGAGTGGGAGGTGGAGATAAAATATTCGGCCATGGGGTGGTGGGGTTGTTTCGTGCCTGTGTCCCAGAGATGTTCTCTGAAACATTCTGCAAGTAGGCGTCCTGTCTCCCCAATGACGAGAAGACTGCATCGGGAACAAGGGATTCCACATATGTGGAAGTGTAGGTAAATCTCTGACAGTTGTAGAAGGCTCCTTTGGGGCTTTGGATGGAGGTGAGGGGGGAAGATGCTGGAAGGGGATGGTGAGTTGATGGGGGACGTGGACCAGACAAGAGAGTCGTGGAGGGAATGGTCTTTATGGAACGCAAATGGGGTGAGGAGGGAAATATATCCCTGGTGCTGGGGTCTGCTTGTAGGTGGCAGAAATGGTGGAGGATGATGTGATGTATCTGGAGATTGGTGGGTGGAAGGTGAGGACCAGGGAGGTTCTGACCTTGTTACAGTTGGAGGAGTGGGATCAAGCGTGGAGGTGCGGGGAGTGGATGAGATGCGGTGGAGGGCATCATCTACCATGTGGGAAGGGAAATTGCGGTCTTTGAAGAAGGAGGCCATCTAGTGTGTTCTGTGGTGAATTGGTCCTCCTGGGAGCAGATACGGCGGAGGAATTGGGAATAAGGGATAGCCATTTTACAGGAGGTAGGATGGGAGTTGGTGTGACCTAGGTAGCTGTGGGAGTCAGTGGGTTTGTGTATGGCCGCATTATCTCTACAAAGTCCTCACTTTCTCCCATTTGGCCCTTCAGGCCTGCTTCGGTATTCAATACAATCATGCTGATCATCCAACTTAGTTCCTTGTTCCCACTTTCTCCCCACGCTCTTTGATCCTTTTAGCCTTAAGCTCTCTTATGTCTAACTTCTACTTGAAAACATTCAATGCTTTGGCCTAAACCTCTCTCTGTGGCAGAGAATTCTCCAGGTTCACCAAGCTCTGGGTAAAGAAATGTCTCCATATCTCAGTCCTAAATGGGTGCCCACTGTGAGCCTTGGTTCCCTGGTCTTCAGGAACATCCTCCCTGCATTTATTCTATCCAGGAGAGTTTTCTAGAGCAGTATGTCAATAGTCCGACGAGGGAAGGGGCCATATTGGACCTGGTGTTGGGGAGAGAGCCAGGACAGGTGGTAGAAGTTGCGGTGGGGGATTTCTTTGGGAACAGTGACCACAATTCTGTATGTTTTAAAATACTCATAGATAAAAAAGAGAGTGGTCATAGGGAAGAGTACTAAATGGGGCCAAGGCCAATTATAGCAAAATTAGGCAGGAGTTCGGAAATATGGATTGGACACAGCTATTTGAAGGTAAGTCCACATTTGAGATGTGGGAGGCTTTCAAAGATAGGTTAAAGATAGTGCAGGATAGGCATGTCCCGTTGAAGGCAAAGGATAGGAAGGGAAAGATTTGTGAACCATGGATGACAGGAGAAATTGTATGACTAGCCAAGAGGAAAAGGGAAGAGTACATAAGGTCTAGGCAGCTAAGAACAGAACGGGCTCTGGAGGAATATCGGAAGAGGAGGACAAGTCTTAAATGAGGAATCAAGCAGGTTAGAAGGGGTCATGAAATAAGGTAAAAACAATGACTGCAGATGCTGGAAACCAGATTCTGGATCAGTGGTGCTGGAAGAGCACAGCAATTCAGGCAGCATCCGAGGACAGGCAAAATCGACGTTTCGGGCAAAAGCCCATGAAGGGCTTTTGCCCGAAACGTCGATTTTGCCTGTCCTCGGATGCTGCCTGAATTGCTGTGCTCTTCCAG
>NC_057710.1:24546396-24549789 GCF_004010195.1 Chiloscyllium plagiosum | reverse complement strand
CCCCCCCCCTCCTCTAGCTTATCTCTCCACGCTTCAGGCTCTCTGCCTTTATTCCTGATGAAGGGCTTTTGCCCGAAACGTCGATTTTGCCTGTCCTCGGATGCTGCCTGAATTGCTGTGCTCTTCCAGCACCACTGATCCGGGGTCATGAAATAACTTTAGCGAGCAGAATTAAGGAGATGCCCAAAGCATTTTATTCTTATATAAGAAGCAAGTGGGTAACTAGAGAAAGGATTGGTCCACTAAAGGATAATGAAGGAAGGCTGTGTGCCAAACCTGAGAGAATGGGTGAGATTCTGAATGATTACTTTGCATCAGTGTTCACTGAGGAGAGGAACATGATGAATGTTGAGATTAGAGATAGAAGTTTGATTAGTCTGTATCATGTTGACATAAGTAGGGAAGATGTGTTGGGTAGGGTAGAGGTTATTAAGGTGGACAAATCCCCAGGACCGGATGGGATCTATCCCAGGTTGCTGAGGGAGGCGAGAGAGGAAATAGCTGGGGCCCTGACAGATATCTTTGTGGCATCCTTAAACACAGGTGAAGTGCTGGAGGACTGGAGGGTTGCTCATGTTGTCCCCCTATATAAGAAGTAGGGATATTCCGGGTAACTACAGACCAGTGAGCCTGATGTCGGTGGTGGAAAAGTTGCTGGAGAATGTACTGAGGGAGAGGATTTATTGATATTTAGAAAAGAACGGCCTTATCAGTGATAGGCAACATGGTTTTGTGCAAGGGAGATCGTGCCTTACCAACTTAATAGAGTTCTTCGAGGAAGTGACTAAGTTGATAGATGAAGGAAGGGCTGTTGATATCATATACATGGTCTTTAGGAAGGCATTTGATAAGGTTCCCCATGGTAGACCAGTGGAGATAGTGAAGTCACATGGTGTGCAGGGTGTTCTAGCTAGGTGAATAAAGAACTGGTTGAGCAACAGGAGACAGAGAGTAGTAGTTGAAGGAATTTCTCGAAATGGAGAAAGGTGACCAGTAGTGTTCCACAGGGATCAGTGTTGGGGCCACTGTAGTTTGTGATATACATAAATGATCTGGAAGAGGGCACTGTTGGTATGATCAGCAAATTTGCAGATGACACTAAGATTGGTGGAGTAGCAGAAAGCATAAGGGACTGTCAGAGAATACAGGAGGATATAGATAGACTGGAGAGTTGGGTGGAAAAGTGGCAGATGGTTTTCAATCCAGACAAATGTGAGGTGATGCATTTAGGCAAGACTAATTCTAGAGCGAATGATGCAATGAATGGAAGAGCCTTGGGAAAAGTTGATAGGCAGAGAGATCTGGGAGTGCAGGTCCATTGTACCCTGAAGGTTGCTGCACAGGTGGATAGAGTGGTCAACAAGGCATATAGTATGCTTGCCTTCATTGGACAGGGTATTAAGTATAAGAGCTGGCAAGCCATGTTAAAATTGTACAAGACATTGGTTCGGCCGCATTTAGAATACTGTGTACAGTTCTGGGCGCCACATTACGAAAAGGATGTGGATGCTTTGGAGAGGGTGCAGATGAGGATGTTGCCTGGTATGGAATAGAGGTTGAGTAGGTTCGGTTTATTTTCATTAGAAAAAAAGGAGATTGAGAGGGGACCTGATTGATGTTTACAAAATCATGAAGGGTATAGACAGAGTGGATAGAGACAAACTTTTTCCCAGGGTGAAGGATTCAATAACGAGAGGTCACGCTTTCAAGGTGAGCGGTGGAAAGTTTAAGCGGGATACACGTGGCAAATACTTCACACAGAGGGTGGTGGGCGTTTGGAACACTTTGCCAGCAGAGGTGGTGGAGGCAGGCATGGTAGATTCATTTAAGATGCGTCTGGACAGATGCATGAGTAGGTGGGGAGCAGAGGGATACAAATGCTTAGGAATTGACCAACAGGTTTAGACAGTACATTTGGATCGGCTCAGGCTTGGAGGGCCGAAGGGCCTGTTCCTGGGCTGTAAATTTTCTTTGTTCTTTGGATCAAAATCTTGGCACCTCCTACCTTGCAGTATATAGGACTCACCATATGGACTGCAGCAGTTCAAGAAGAGTAGCACCACTTTCTCAAGGGAAACGAGGTATGACCCTACCATTGATACCCACATCCCATGAATAAAGGAATCATTTTTATAAAAATCCCCTTTCTTTCCAATGTACGGTTCATTCAGGAACTAAGAAATTCAAATATTTATCTTTCACAATTGAGATAATATTGTCAAACCTGCACAGGATTTAAAACACATCAAGATGCTGAGAGCCTCAGCTTTTCACATGCCAGAAGTTTCAAAAAGAGCTCAACTTCATTCTGGAATCAAAATTAAATTCTTTTTACATTTGGCTGGACCACAAGATCTTTTCTCATCTACAGAAGAATGTTCTATCTTGACTAATCTCAAAACAAAGTTTGCATAAACAAATCAGTTCCACTTAACCTCATGACATCTTGATGAACACAAGGCCAATTTCCTGAGCAGTGCAGAATTTCAGCTGATGGTCACATTTTTGAGGAGAACGAGCCACCAAGTTTGACCACAGCAGGTTGCCTGCGGGGGTAACCACACTAAAGAAGGTATATTTTCACAAGAATCAGGTGTCACCTTGGAAATACTGAAAGCAAATAAAAACAGCATGTACTGGATAAAAGTGTTAACATGATTCAGGGTAGAACTGATACCTTTGATTCAGTTGGCATTACTGCCACTTGAGCACAAAGTGTAGGCTGACATTCCAATGTTGTGATTCCAACATCACAGGGGGGTGTCTGGATTCCCAGGGAGACATTATAGCAAAGCTGCCAAACACCAAGAGAATTAAGGGAGATCGACATTTCGGGCAAAAGCCCTTCATCAGGAATAGAGGCAGGAAGCCTCCAGTCCGGGAACCCCGCACTGCCCGATTCCACCTCCTTCCCAAGATCCACAAGCATGACCACCCTGGCCGACCCATTGTCTCAGCATGCTCCTGCTCCACTGAACTCATCTCTACCTACCTCGACACTGTCCTATCCCCCCTAGTCCAGGAACTCCCAACATACGTTCGAGACACCACCCACTCCCTCCACCACCTCCAAGACTTCTGTTTCCCTGGCCCTCAACGCCTCATCTTCACCATGGATATCTCATCCCTCTACACCTCCATCTGCCATGACCAGGGCCACCAAGCCCTCCATTTCTTCCTCTCCCGACGTCCCCAACAGTACCCTTCCACTGACACTCTCAGTCGTTTGGCTGAACTGGTCCTCACCCTTAACAATTTCTCCTTTGAATCCTCCCACTTCCTCCAGACCAAACGGGTAGCCATGGGCACACGTATGGGCCCCAGCAATGCCTGTCTCTTTGTTGGCTACGTAGAACAGTCCAGCTTCCGTAATTACACCGGCAACACTCCCCA
>NC_057710.1:24518353-24546133 GCF_004010195.1 Chiloscyllium plagiosum | reverse complement strand
GCCACTCCAAACGGACCCCACAACCAGGGATATATTTCCCTCCCCACCCCTTTCCGCAAAGACCGTTCCATCCGTGACTACCTGGTCAGGTCCACACCCCCCTACAGCCCACCCTCCCATCCTAGCACCTTCCCCTGCCACCCGCAGGAATTGCAAAACCTGCGCCCACACCTCCTCCCTCACCTCTATCCAAGGCCCCAAAGGAACCTTCCACATCCATCAAAGTTTCACCTGGACATCCACCAATATAATTTATTGTATCCGTTGCTCCTGATGTGGTCTCCTGTACAATGGGGAGACTGGACGCCTCCCGGGAACATCTCCGAGACACCCGCACCAATCAACCACACCGCCCCGTGGCCCAACATTTCAATTCCCCCTCCCACTCTGCCGAAGACATGCAAGTCCTGGGCCTCCTTCACTGCCGCTCCCTCCCCACCCGATGCCTGGAGGAAGAACACCTCATGTTGAGCCTCGGAACACTTCAAATCCAGGGCATCAATGTGGACTTTAGCAGTTTTCTCATTTCCCCTCCCCCCACCTTACCTCAGTTCCAAACTTCCAGCTCAGCACTGTCCCCATGACCTGTCCTTCCTGCCAATCTTCCTTCCCACCTATCCACTCCACCCTCCTCTCTGACCTATCACCTCCATCCCCACCCCCATTCACCTATTGTACTCTTTGCTACCTTCTCCCCAGCCCCACTCTCACCCATTTACCTCTCTACCCTGGAGGCTTCCTGTCTCTATTCCTGATGAAGGGCTTTTGCCCGAAACATTGATTTTCCTGCTCCTTGGATTCTTCCTGACCTGCTGTGCTTTTCCAGCACCACTCTGACCTAAACTCTGGTTTCCAGCATCTGCAGTCCTCACTTTTACCAAGAGTATTAAGTCATAATAGAATAATGTGGAAGCAAGTATCTTGGTTGTTTTTTTAAGAAGTTATTTATTCTATATTCTCCTCTTTCTCATTCGTCAGTGCCATTCAACATTTCCCAGAGTTCCTGTGATGATACTAATAATCTGTTTCTTAGAAGTCCCCGCACGCGCTCATTGATGGATAACTTATATTTTTGGTTTAGCTTTCCTTCCCATACAGAAACTCTTTGACTTTCTATTTTCCTCTGATGGCAGGGGTAGGTTAAGAAGCTCATTATATACAAGTACATTAAGGATTAGATTAGAATACAGGCCCTTCGGCCCAACAAATCCACACTGACCCACCGAAGCGCAACCCACCCATACCCCTACATTTACCCCTTACCTAACACTACGGGCAATTTAGCATGGCCAATTCACCTGACCTGCACATCTTTGGACTGTGAGAAGAAACCGGAGCACCCGGAGGAAACCCACACAAATGGATAAAAGGATAAATTTTATAAGTACTTTAGGTATAACAGTATAACGAGGGAAAGAGTAAGGACCACTAAGAACCAAAGCGATATTTTGTGCATAGACCAGAATAGGTAGAATTAGAATTTTAGAATATCCTTTATTGTCACATATACTCAATGAATGTAGTGAAAAGTTTATACATCGCCAATCTAGATACCAAGGTACCGAGGTACAGTTTCTTTAGTTACAAGATTTTAAGACAACTCAGAAATAAAATGTCCAACTTTACAGAAAAGGGTTCAAGACAGCAGACTAAGCTGGCACCTAGCTTCCAGCCCACACCAGGCCCTGGCTCCACCCTGCTCCAGCAATACAGCACTCTGGGAGGTCGCTGCTGGAGGCCGGGAGTCAAAGAGGAAAACAAAGGAGAAGAAGAGAAAAGCCACTAGGAGGAAGAAGAAGAGAAGAAAAGGAAGAGAAGAAGAAGAGGGGCAGAGTCGGTGAACTGTGGCTGGAGCATCCTACTTCGCCGCCATCTTGCAACACAAGGTTTTAAATTAATACTTTGTTTTGGTGTTTGCTTGTGAGAGGATCAATATTGACATAGAAATCAGGAGAGGACTATGATATACTTAATCAAATTAGCATAGACCGAGTGGAAGTTCTGAGAGGCTTAAAAGGCTTAAAAGTAAACCTTTTGATGCGATGAAATGTACCCCTGCTGTTGAGTAAGGCAAGGGAGGAAACAGCAGGGGCACTGGCAATAATTCTTAACACCTCTCTGTCCCTAGGAGAGATGCCAGAGAACTGGCAGACAGCCAATATGGTATTGTTATTCAAGAAGGAAGTAAGGGATAAACCAGGAAGCTATAGGCCAGTCAGTCTAACCTCAGGGGTGGGGTAACTTAAAAGGAAACCCAAGGGTAAAAATTAATCTGCGCTTGGAGAGATAGAGAGTAATCAAGAAAAGTCAACAAGGTTTTCTCAAGGTTTTGTTATGTCTAACCAATTTGATTGAATTTCTGGAAGAGGTGACTTGGTGTGTAGATGAGGGCAATACATTTGAAGTCATCTACTTGGTCCCACAGAGGAAACTATTAATAAAGGTAAAGCCCACAGGATTCAAGAAAATTTGGCTAATTCAATCCAGAGTTAATTGAGTGGCAGAAAACAAAGAGAGATATCAAGGTTGTTTTCTGACTGGAAACCTGTGTCCATTGGGACCATTATTAGAGGCCTTTCAGTTTGTGGTTTACATAAACAGTTTAGACTTGAATGTACGATGATTGATCAGTAAGTTTGCAGATGATACAAACATTTTTGGGATGATAAATAATGGGGAGGATAGCCTTAGATTACAGGAGGATATAGATGGGCTGGTCAGATGGGCTGAATAATGGTAAATGAAATTCAATCTGGATGATTCTGAGGTGATGCATTTGGACAGGACAAAAAAGGCAAGGGAATACATGACAAATGGTAGGATCCTGCGAAGAATCAAGGATCAGAGAGATCTTGGCATGCATGCCCACTATTCACTTAAGGTAGTAGGACAGATAAGTGATAAAGAAAGCAAATGGATACTTCCTTTTATTAACTGAGACGTACAGTTTAAGAGCCAGGAGGTTATGCTGAAAGTATTTAAATTGTTGGTTGGGCCACCACAAGAGTATTATGTGCAGTTCTGGAATCCACATTATAGCTGGGATGTGATAATACCGTAAAGGGTTAGGAGATTTATCAGGATATTACCTAGGTTGGAGAGAGATAGATGTGAAGACACATTGGACAGATTGTAGTTGTTTTGCTTGGAATAGAGGAGGCTGAAGTGGGACATGATTGCAATGTATAAAATTCTGATGGGCATGGATAGGATGGACATGAAGGAACTTTTCCCCTTGATAGAGAGACCAATAACCAGGAGGCATAGATTTAAAGTAAAGGGCAAAAGGTTTAGAGGTAATATGAGTAAAATGTTGTCACCCAGCGGGTGGTGGGAATCTGGAACTTGCTGCCTGTAAGGGTGGTAGACAGAGAACACCTCATAATATTTAAGAATTATTTAGAAATGCACTTGTGATGTCGAAGCATACAAGGCTATGGGCCATGTGCAAGAAAATGGGATTAGAAAAGATAGGTGCTTGGTTTTGACTGATTGCAGATTCAATGGGCCGAAGGGCCTTTTTCTATGCTGTATACCTCTATGACTGTACGACTCACTATGTGTGCTATTTCTGAGCATCTACTTGTAATATCTTTATTTGTAATACCCGCTTAATGTAAATAACCAATATCCTAGCATACACATTTTGTGGAATGATCGAAGTTATTAACTACAATGGCAGGCAGAGGGGGAGTTAAATAATGTCCTTAAGAAATGAATAGAAGACCCCAGGTTCATCCTCAGTCTGTGTTGAGTGAGACAATCTGAGTAACAGTTGGGGCTGACTAAAGAACCAGGTGCAAAGCCTTAAAATTAGGGGGGGGGGGGCAGGTTTAGGACTGAGTTGAGGAGGAACTTCTTCACCCAAAGGGTTGTGGATCTGTGCAATTCCCTGCTCAGCGAAGCAGTTGAGGCTGTTTCATTGTATATTTTTAAGGCAAAGATAGATTTTTGAACAATAAAGGAATTAAAGGTTTTGGTGAGCGGATGGGTAAGTGGAACTGAGTCCATGAAAAGAGCAGCCATGATCTTATTAAATGGCAGAGCGGGCTGGATGGGCCAGATGTTGAGAGTGTGTTACTAGAACAGCACAGCAGGTCAGGCAGCATCCGAACAGCAGGAAAATCAATGTTGCGGGCTGGAGCCCTTCACCAGGAATGAGGCTGGAAGCCTCGGGGGTGGGAGATAAATGGGAGGGATGGGGCTGGGGAGAAGGTAGCTGGGAGTGCAGTGGTTGGTTGGAGGTAGGGGTAAAGGTGAAAGGTTGGAGAGGAGGGTGGATCGGATAGGTGGGAAGGAAGATGGACAGGTGGGACAGGTCATGAGGATGGTGCTGAGCTATAAGGTTGGAACTGGGGTAAGGTGTTGGGAGGGGAAATGAGGAAACTGGTGAAGTCCACATTGATGCCCTGGGGTTGAAGGGTCCCGAGGCAGAAGATGAGGCGTTCTTCTTCCAGGCATCGGGTGGTAAGGGAGTGGTGGTGGAGGAGGCCCAGGACCTCCATGTCCTCGGCAGTGTGGGAGGGGGAGTTGAAATGTTGGGCCACGGGGTGGTGAGGTTGATTGGTGCGGGTGTCCCAGAGATGTTCTCTAAAGTGCTCTGCGAGAAGGTGTCCGGTCTCCCCAATGTACAGGAAACCGCATGGGGAGCAATGAATACAGTAAATGACGTGTGGAAGTACAGGTGAAATTTTGATGGATGTGGAAGGCTCCTTTGGGGCCTTGGATGGAGGTGAGAGGGGAGGTGTGGGCACAGGTTTTGCAATTCTTGCTGTGGCAGGGAAAGATGCCAGAAGGGGAGTGTGGGTTGTTAGGAGGCATGGACCTGACCAGGTAATTGCGGAGAGAACGGTCTTTGCGGAAAGCAGATGGGGTGGGGAGGGAAATATATCTCTGGTGGTGGGGTCTGTTTGTATATAGCAGAAATTTCAGCGGATGATACGGTTTATGTGGAGGTCGGAGGGGTGGAAGGTAAGGACCAGGGGGGTTCTGTCCTTGTTGTTGTTGGAGGGATGAGATTCAAGAGCAGAGGAGCGGGATGTGGATGAGATGTGTTGGAGGGCATCTTCAACCACATGGGAGGGAAAATTTCAGTCTTTAAAGAAGGAGGCCATCCGGTGTGTTCTGTGGTGGAACTGGTCCTCCTGGGAGCAGATATGGCGGAGGCGGAGGAATTGGGAATACGGAATGGCATTTTTACAGGAGGTAGGTTGAGTGGAGGTGTAATCCAGGTAGCTGTGGGAGTCAGTGGGTTTGTAAAAAATGTCACTGTTGAGTCAGTCCTCGTGGATGGAGATGGAGAGGTCTAGGAAGGGGAGGGAGGTGTCAGAGATGGTCCAGGTTGATTTAAGGTTGAGGTGAAATGTTTTGGTCAAGGTGATGATCTGTTCGACTTCCTCATGGGAGTGCGAGGTGGCGCCGATGCAGTCATCAATGTAACAAAGGAAGAGGTGGGGAGTGGTGCCGATGTAAATCCGGAAGATGGACTATTCTAGGGGAAATGTCCTTCCTCATTACCTGCCTCCAGAAAAAAATGCTCAGGCCCCAGCTATGTAGAACAGTTCATCAACTTTACCAACACATTCCACCCGGACCTTAAATTCATCTGCACCATCTCTGACATCTCCCTCCCCTTCCTAGACCTCTCCATCTCCATCCATGAGGACCGGCTCAACACTAACATTTTTTTACAATCCCACTGACTCCCACAGCTATCTGGATGACACCTCTTCCCATCCTACCTCCTGCAAAAGTGCCATCCCTTATTCCCAATTCCTCCATCTCTGCCGCATCTGCTCCCAGGAGGACCAGTTTCATCACAGAACACACCAGATGGCTTCCATCTTTAAAGACCGAAAGTTCCCCTCCAACGTGGTTGAAGATGTCCTCCAATGCATTTCATCCATGTTCTGCACCTGCTCCCTCAAACCCCACCCCTCCAACTGTAACAAGGACAGAATCCCCCGGTCCTTACCTTCCACCCTACCCATCTTCGCATAAACCGCATCATCTGCCAACATTTCCGCCACCTCCAAACGGACCCCACCACCAGGGATATATTTCCCTCCCCACCCCATCTGCTTTCCACAAAGACCATTCCCTCCGCAACTACCTGGTCAGGTCCATGCCTCCTAACAACCCACCCTCCCCTTCTGGCATCTTCCCCTGCCACCGCAGGAATTGCAAAACCTGTGCCCACACCTGCCACCCTCACCTCCATCCAAGGCCCCAAAGGAGCCTTCCACATCCATCAAAGTTTCACCTGCACTTCCACACATGTCACTTATTGTATCCGTTGCTCCTGATGCTGTCTCCTCTACATATGGGAGACCAGACACCTTCTCGCAGAGCGCTTTAGGGAACATCTCTGGGACACCCGCACCAATCAACCCTACCATCCAGTGGCTGAACATTTCAACTCCCCCTCCCACTCTGCTCAGGACATGCAGGTCCTGGGCCTCCTCCACTGCCACTCCCTTACCACCCGATGCCTGGAGGAAGAACACCTTATCTTCCGCCTCGGGACCCTTCAACCCCAGGGCATCAAAATGGACTTCATTTCCCCTCCCCCCAGTTCCAAACTTCCAGCTCAGCGCCCGCCCTCATGACCTGTCCCACCTGTCAATCTTCCTTTCCACCTATCCTCTCCACCCTCCTCTCTGACCTTTACCCCCACCTCCATCCACCTCTCAGCTATCTTCTTTCCAGACCCACCCCCTCCCATTTCCCTCTCCACCCCTGAGGCTCCCAGCCTCAGTCCTGATGAAGAGCTCTGGCCTGAAACATGGATTTTCCTGCTGTTCAGATGCTGCTAGACCTGCTGTGCTTTTCCAGCAACATACTCTCAACATCTGCAGACCTCACTGTCTCCTTGTTGGGCCAGATGGCCTACTCCTGCACATATTTCTTATATACTTACATAATACGAATGACTTCTCAACCACAGAACTGAGGCATGAGAAATCAGATAGGATTTCCATACGGTCATAACTCTGATGACTCAGAAAATTAACTGATTAAGGTCTGTTGAAGACAGAGTTGGTACACTGGGATGGTGATGACCTATGCAATAGTATAGTGTTCCATCATTCATTGTCGACACAATGAAGAATGTATATTTGGTGAGACGCGCAAGCAACAGCTGTGGAATTGCTACTACATTGAGGAGTTACTGTCATCTGGGGCAGTAAGCTGGAATATTTACATAAATTTGAAGGGAAAATATTAGCAAGGAAGAATAGACCACAATTAAAGGTTAACATCTGGAAAAGTACAACTGTCCACGTACGGAACCACAGCTGCAGCATTTTTAATCCCAATGGTGCCAATCAAAACATAATTATAATTCTTTCGAACAAAGCTGACGAAAGAGTGTCCCCTGACAGTATCAAGATTTCCTTCCTACAGAAAACACGGACTGACAATATTTTCAATTCGGTTTCGCTATGTTAACCATAGGTCTTAGTTTTTCAGTATGTTTTTCTAGTGTTTCAACATTCTATTCTATAACAATGCTGCTTACCTAATCTTCAACCCCTCCCTTCCCCTTCCCTAACATCCTCCTGTGCATCTCCCATTATCAGCATTCTTTTTCTTAGTTATGTCCTATAAACACTTCCACCTCCCCAGTCACTCTCCCCTGGGCTATCAACTCAACGTTTAATATTTGGCACAAAATCAGGCAAGCTGTTCAAATAATGGAAACTATAATTAACCCACCATTATTGGATGACTATTCATTGCACATTAATTCAATGGAAGTGACGGCTTTTAGCTGGTGTTCAATAAATGGGAACAGACAACTGTGCTGAGACATTAGGAGATGCATGCTTGTAATATGGACCTCTGTAAATAAATGCTCCAAAATTATCGAAAGATTAGGCTTCCTGTTCTCCACCACCCGTCCACATAGAACAGAATACAGATGCCCACAGATGTTGTTGGATAGAGGGGTAAGAGGAACAAGTGACCACTTCAGAAATGTGGGATCTCCCATTAATGTCAGTCTCCAGTATCGGTAGCACATAGATCAAGTAGATCAAAAACGTACAACATATGTGTGACTGAGTATTGGATGCTGAATCTTATAAATAAATGAAAATCTACAAAAGTCAGAAAGTTGTGCTCAACATATAATGTTGTAGTTTGATCCCAGGTGGCATATTTCTAGTAACTATAGGCCGGTGAGTCTCACTTCTGTTGTGGGCAAAGTCTTAGAGAGAATTGTAAGGGATAGGATTTATGCACATCTGGATAGGAATAATGTGATCAAGGATAGTCAGCATGGTTTTGTGAAGGGCAGGTCGTGCCTCACAAACCTTATTGAATTCTTTGAAAAGGTGACGAAGGAGGTTGATGAGGGGAAAGCGGTAGATGTGGTATATATGGATTTTAGTAAGGCATTTGATAAGGTTCCCCATGGTAGGCTACTGCAGAAAATACGGAGATATGGCATTGAGGGTGAGTTGGAGGTTTGGATTAGGAATTGGCTGGATGGAAGAAGACAGAGGGTAGTAGTTGATGGCAAAGTTTCTTCATGGAGTGCCGTCACTAGCGGTGTTCCGCAAGGATCTGTTTTGGGACCATTGCTGTTTGTCATTTTTATAAATGACAAACAGCAATGGTCCCAAAACAGATCCTTGCGGAACACCGCTAGTGACGGCACTCCATGAAGAAACTTTGCCATCAACTACTACCCTCTGTCTTCTTCCATCCAGCCAATTCCTAATCCAAACCTCCAACTCACCCTACCATGGGGAACCTTATCAAACGCCTTACTAAAATCCATATATACCACATCTACCGCTTTCCCCAAGTGTTTTTGACTTGGGTTTACAAGGGTTTATCATTGAAGGTGACACTTCTAAATTAAATACAAATAAATGTCATACATCTCATATTATCTCATGGTTGTGGTGAATTGATTTAAGATTTTAAGGAATAGCTTTTTACAAATTAAAACAGGAAAACCAGAGTTTGGAACACAAGTATAAGTTGTCTTGAGTTGCTGGGGAGTACAGTGGCTGTAATCTGCCAATTGTGTTGATGTTCAGTGTTTTGGAAGCACTCTGATTTATTCCGTGTTGAAGATTGGGGTAACTGCATCTAGAGGTGTTAGGTTCTTCACTCAGCGAGTCGTAAGTTCATGGAATGCCCTGCCAGCAGCAGTGGTGGACTCTCCCTCTTTATGGGCATTTAAGCGGGCATTGGATAGGTATATGGAGGATAGTGGGTTAGTATAGGTTAGGTGGGCTTGGATCGGCGCAACATCGAGGGCCAAAGGGCCTGTACTGCGCTGTATTCTTCTATGTTCTATATTGTATCCATCATAGAATCGCTACAGTGTGGAAGCAGGTCATTCAGACCGCTGAGTCCACACTGAACCTCCAAAGAGCATCCCAGCCAGACCCAGACCCTCTCCCGATCCCTGTAACCCTGCATTTCGCGTGGCTAATCCATCTAACCTGTACACCTTTGGACTGTGAGAGAAAATCAGAGCATCTAGAGGAAACCCAAGTAGACGCAGGGAGAACGCACAAACTCCACACAAGCAATCGCCCAAGGCTGGAATCAAACCTGGGTCCCTGGTACAGTGAAGGATCAATTCACCCCAATTACTGAGTCCATTCTTAAGCTTTGGAAGGTAGTGAAGAATTTAGAAAGGGTAGTTTTGTGAGTCCAGTATGTTGATGGTGAGGATCTAAAATTTGAATTGAGGCTGTTGTCAGAAGCAACAAGTATATGTAGATTTTTATTAATCACAAAATGGCTTTTCAATTTAAAATAATATCACAAAATGGTTGCAAGTAATGATTTGACTCTGTGAACTTGTGCGACTGCTTTGCTGAGTTAAGCTAAATAAGAGAATACAATAGATTTTTCAGAATATGAATTATAAGACAGTGATTTGGTATTTGAACTGACCTTGAACTAGCAAATATGGGGTGATTCTGTGCGTATAACCGGAAATATCACTGGATTAGCCTGTTGTCAATCATGGCACCTTATGATAAGTGATTGGTCTTTTCTTGTAATTAAGGCTGTACTATCTCTTAAAAACATATAAATAATGTGTAATTTTTGAATGTGATTGCACCATTTCTCCGCGGAACACAGAAGTTTTAATCTCTGTGTTGCAGGACAAATCTGCACCAAGCTGCCTTAATTTATTATACTTGTAACCTTGCTTTAAACAGACAGTACTCCTTGTAATTCTTTTGATCAATCCGGAGACCAAGAGGCCCTGCAAGGGGGTCTAGATCTTCAGTGGTGGAAGACAATATTCCAAAAATGGGATTTAGCAAAAGGGAAAGATCAGTCCATTCTATCAGTAATTGGAAATGAGCGCCCTGGTTGTCAGGAGCTCTGTTTTTGAGGCAGGCGTGTCAGTTACTGGTTTTTCCTGCTGCGTAGGCAGCTAAAAGCAGAACAATTAAAACCAAGGATTCTCGAGAGACCTGAACTTGAAAGACACAGATTTTTCAATGTGCAGTGATTAGATAAGCCATGGTCTTATTGAAAGTTGCAACAGGCCGAAGGAGCCAAGAGGCCTATTTGTGCTCCTAACTGGAGTGATTGTATACAGTATTGATGAGACTCCATCTGGATTACTGTGTGCAGATTTCATTGCCTTACCTTGCACCATCCATAACAGGTGTCGGAAGAAGTTCACTGGATGCACTCCTGGATTAAGGGGATTATCCAATGAGATGAGATTGTGTCGACTCCACCTACATTCCTAGGAGTTCAGAACAAGGAGAGATGATCTCATCACATTTAATAAAACAATTTAAGGACATGACAGAACGGGCATGTTTCTCACACAGTTTTGGAAAAAGTGTTGGTCATTTAAGGTTGAGGTGTGGAGAAATTTTTTTCATTTCGAGGATTGTGAATTACCTCAGAGGCCTATGGAAACTCAAGTTATTGGGTGGATTTATGACAGAGGTCATTTGGATTTTGGATACTAAAGGAATCAAAAGATAGACTAGACCAATTGAACAGCCTTTTGGTACGCTGTTATCTTTCCCATTCAGAAGGGTGGAGTTGAGAGAAAAGGTCATTTGATGTTACTGAATTGCAGAGCAGGCTTGAAAGATTGAATAGTCTACTTCTTCTCCTGTTGTACATGATTTTAAACCGTTCCCTTCTTTTGATTAAGAGTCCAACTGAGTGTCAAGGGATATCTTCCGCGCCAGATGATGCACTATGCACTCAACACACTGGGATCTTCTCTTCACAAAAGATGTCACCTTACTATTAAATAACTGGGTGCCAAATGGTCCTGTTTGATTCAGGTCCCAAAACAATCCATGTCATTAAGTCATAGACTCATACAGCAAAGAAACACAGCATTTGCCCCAGTTCATCAATGCCAACCAGGTATGCAAACTTAACTAGTCCCATTTGCCTGCACGTCGTCCCTATCCCGCGAAAGCTTTCATTTTCCTGTCCCTGTCCAAATGTCCTTTGCTGTAAATTAGGTTCAGGCTAGTTGGATTTGGGGGATTAATCAGGAAATGTGATGGTGTACTGGTAATGTCACGAGACTAGTAACCTAGATCTCCACCTTAAAGCTTTTCCTTACTCATTCACAGGATGTGATTGTCACAGACTGGGCCAGCATTTATTATCAATCTCTATTGCCCTAGAGAAGGTGTTGGTGAGCTGCTTTCTTGAACCACTGCTGTCCATTTGCTGTGGGTAGTAACTGGGGACATGGGACATTGAATCCCACCACATCAGCTGGTGAAATTTGAATTCAATAAAAATCTGGATAAAAAGCTAGTCTAAGGTCTACCAATGGCCACTGTGTTGTCACCACTACTCCCCACACCCCCTTCCTTTCAAATAAACTGAAGCCAATCATATTTCAGGGAAATTTCTCCTCCAGTTAGAGTCATACCTGCACGTAGGAAGATGGTTGTGGTTGTTGGAGGTCAGTCATCTCAGCTCCAGGACATCTCTGTAGGAATTCCTCAGGGCAATGTCCTAGGCCCAACTATCTTCAGCTGCTTTATCAATGGCCTTCCCTCCAGCACAAGGTCAGAAATGGGGATATTCACTAATTATTACACAATGTTCAACACCACTGACGATTCCTCGGGTACTGAAGCAGTCCATATCAAATGTAACAAGACCTGGTTCCCTAGATAAGTGGTAAGAAACATTTGTGACTAGCTACAATGCGAGAGAACTTAACTATTTGAAATTCAAAGATATTACCACAACTGAATCCCACTTTTCAAACCCTGAAGGTTAGCATTGGCCAGGGACTGAACTGAACCAGCAATATAAATATTGTGGGTACAGGACAGGCCAAAGGTTGAGATTCTGTGTCAAGCAACTCATCTCCTGATTCTCAAAGTCTGTCCACCAAGTCCAAGACACAAGCCAGAAGTGTGATGAAATACTCTCCACCTACACAGATGAGCGGGTTCAACTATGCTCAAGATGTTGGACACAGTCAAGGAAAAGGCAACCCATTTGATGGAGCACCCCATTTACCAAATTAAATATTTATTCCCTCCACCAATGAAGCACATTGGTAGCAATGTATACCATCCACAAGATGCTCTGTATCAATTTGCCCAGGCTCCATTGATGGCACATTTCAAAGCCTGACCTCTACAAGGAGAAGGGCACCAGTTGCATGGGCCACATCCTCACTTGGAAATATATCCCATTAGCGTTGCTAGGTGTACGATAGTTGGGCCCATCAGATTCTTAAAGGAATATCTCTTTACAGTAGCCACCAGGGCCAGACATGAAATGTTTTAGCTCACCAGGGTAGATTTTCAGGCCCTATACACTGAATTATATCATGATGCACTCAGACATTAAGGCGATCCAAAAAAGGAATCTGTTAATAATGTAACTTCAGTCCCCTGAAAAAGTGCTGACTTTCACTTTGCCACTTTTTCCATTCGGTAGTAAAGTTCATATTCATTCACTTTAAAGCTGTTCCAGTAGTGTAAAGTGAACCATCTGGCTAAAGGACAGGAGAAATTCCTAAAGACTGTCCTTGGAAATGCATTGTGCTTTCCCAAAATATTCCAGCATGTGGCAGATATTTCAACAACACGATGAAGGTATGAGAAATGAACAAATGGATTGAGCAGCTCAGCAATTTTAATCAGGATATGACAAATATTTTTTGCATCTGTTTGTTGCATAAAGGAAAATTCTACAAACAGGATAGCATTGCCCAGGCAGATGTACTCAATCTTAAGGAAGAAATGTTTAATTGTGTGGCAGCTCAGAGTCAACCTGTAAGCTCTGGTTTCCTGGCTGTACACTGATGCTGCACTTTCCATCAATGTCTTTTTGTGCTTTAATCATATTTCTCCCGTTGTTTGTCTTGGTGTCTTGCAGAATGGTTGTGCCCTTTTGAAATAGGAGAAAGTGAGGACGGCAGATTCTGGAGATCAGAGTGGAGAGTGGAGACCTGCTGGAAAAGCACAGCAGGTCAGGCAGCATCCGAGGACCATTCCTGAGGAAGGGCTCCTGCCTGAAACGTCGATTCTCCTGCTCCTCGGATGCTGCATGACCTGCTGTGCTTTTCCAGCACCATACACTCTCAACACTTTTGAAATAGGGCAGGACTCACAAACTGAAACACTAAAATTTACAAAGTGAAAATATTGAGGATAGTGATGGAACTGGGCTGAACTTTTTCTTATACCTGAATCAGAGTTGTGTTGAGTTTGTTTCTTGAAGAACTTTTCAACATGAAGCCTGAGTTCTCTCACCATATTAATTAGCTGCCCTGCTCCTAAAGTATTTCTCATCCCCCAGTGAAGAGAGGATCCTGACCCTATCCACCAAGAGCAACAGAATGAACATGTCCAGCATGGATATCAGAAATGGCTCTTTACTTGACTGAGGACCACTCCCCTTGAGACATGGCCATTTGGTTGAAACACTTGCAGTGTATTTGCCATATAAGTTGGTAGCAGGTGCTATAGTTGTGAGATTGACATTGCGCAGGAGTTGAGAGGTCATGTTGCAGCTGTACAGGACATTGGTTAGGCCACTTTTTGAATATTGTGTGCAATTCTGGTCTCTTTCCTATCAGAAAGATGTAGTGAGACTTGAAAGAGTTCAGAAAAGATTTACAAGGATGTTGCCAGGGTTGGAGGGAGAGGTTGAATAGGCTAGGGATTGTTTTCCCTGGAGCATCGGAGGCTGAGGGGGTGACCTTATAGCAGTTTATAAAATTATGAGGGTCATGAGTAGGGTAAATAGACAAGGTCTTTTCCCTGATATGGGGGAAACAAGGGCGATATGAGAAAAGATTTTACACAGCGAATAATTGGGGTATGCAAGGCACTGCCTGGAAATATGGTGGAAGCAGGATCAATTGAAATGTTCAAGAGGACATTGGGATGATTACTTGGATAAAAATGATGTGCAAGGGTACGGGGAAAAGGCAAGAGGTTGGTATTAAGTAATGATGCTTGTTTGAATAACTAGTGCAGGGTCAATGGGCCAACCGGCCTCCTTCGGTGCCATAGCGATTAATAAGCCAAGGTTAATTAGCAGTGAGGGAAATAATTACGATAGTCCATGCTAACATTCCTCTCATATTCAATAATGGATTTCATTTCGACATTCAGGATTCAGTTGAAAATTATGCCTTTTTGGATTTCATGGCAAGAAGGGCGTCGTTGAATGTCTCCCTGATGTTTCCAAACCTCTCGCCCTGACCCATATCATTCAGAGGCTGGGGACACTCTCCCCAAAGTTAGCATTGAGTCCATTAAGACTCCTCTACAGAACTGAAGGGGCTGGGAAATGATAGTGTTTCTGCTATTGCCTAACAGCATGGAGGAGCGAGGGGAACAGATAGTGAGGGCGCCCAGGACAAAAGACGAAGGCAGTGCTGACGGTGGTAAAGGAGAGATATGAATGCAGACTATGTGTCAATTGTAGGTATGATTAAAAGGAAATAGGTCAGCTCTGCCAAACCCATGCAGGGAGACACTAGAGGTGGAAAAAGAGGGTGCAATCCAAATAGTGGACAGTATGCATGCTGTGAAGATCACAGTGGTGCTGGAAAAGCACAGCAGGTCAGATCAAAGATGTGCAGGTTAGGCCATTGGCCATACTAAATTGCCCATAGTGTCCAGGAATGTGCAGGTTAGGTGAGTTAGCCATGGGAAGTGCAGGATTATAGGGTAAAGGCCGTGGGTCTGGGTGGGATGCTCTTTGGAATATCAGTAAGGATTTGATGGGCCGAATGGGCTGCTTCCATGCTGTCGTTATTTTATGATGTAGAGGAGGCCTCATTGTGAGCTGTGAATACAGTAGACTGGATTGAAAGAAATAAAATTAAAATGTTGCTTCAACTGAAATGTGTGTTTGGTCCGTGGAAAATGAGGAGGAAAGAGGTAAAGGAGTAAGTATTTGACCCTCTGTATTTGCTCTGGAAGTGTTAGAGGAGTAAGTCATAGAGTCATAGAGTCATAGAGATGTACAGCATGGAAACAGACCCTTCAGTCCAACCTGTCCATGCCGACCAGATATCCCAACCCAACCTAGTCCCAGCCCATATCGTTCCAAACCCTTCCTACTCATATACCCATCCAAATGCCTCTTAAATGTTGCAATTGTACCAGTCTCCATCACTTCCTCCGGCAGTTCATCCCATACACGTACCACCCTCTATGTGAAAAAGTTGCCCCGTAGGTCTCTTTTATATCTTTCCCCTCTCATCCTAAACCTATGCCCTCTAGTTCTGGACTCCTCTACCCCAGGGAAAAGACTTTGCCTATTTATCCTATCCATGCCCCTCATAATTTTGTAAACCTCTATAAGGTCACCCCTCAGCCTCCGACGCTCCAGGGAAAACAGCTCCAGCCTGTTCAGCCTCTCCCTACAGCTCAAATCCTCCAACCCTGGCAACATCCTTGTAAATCTTTTCTGAACCCTTTCAAGTTTCACAACATCTTTTCAATAGGAAGGAAACCAGAATTGTACGCAGTATTCCAACCAATGTCCTGTACAGAACCAATGTTCTCCCATGGGGACCCTTGTCGAACGCCTTACTGAAGTCCATATAGATCAACTCTATCACTCTTCCCTCATCAATCCTCTTTGTTACTTCTTCAAAAAACTCAGTCAAGTTTGTAAGACATGATTTCCCACGCACAAAGCCCTGTTGACTATCCCTAATCAGTCCTTGCCTTTCCAAATACATGTAGATCCTGTCCCTCAGGATTCCCTACAACAACTTGCCCACCACCTTGCTCACTGGTCTACAGTTCCCTGGCTTGTCCTTGCCACCCTTCTTAAACAGTGGCACCTCGTTTGCCAACCTCCAGTCTTCCAGCACCTCACCTATGACTATTGATGATACAAATATCTCAGCAAGAGGCCCAGCAATCACTTCTCTAGCTTCCCACAGAGTTCTCGTGTACACCTGACCATGTCCTAGGGATTTATCCACCTTTACCCCTTTCAAGACATCCAGCACTTCCTCCTCTGTAATCTGGACATTTTGCAAGATGTCACCATCTATTTCCCTACAGTCTATATGTTCCATCTCCTTTTCCACAGTAAATACTGATGCAAAATAATCAGTTAGTGTCTCCCCCATTTTCTGCGGCTTCACACAAAGGCCACCTTGCTGATCTTTTCCTAGTTACCCTTTTGTCCTTAATATATTTGTAAAAATCCTTTGGATTCTCCTTAATTCTATTTGCCAAAGCAATCTCATGTCCCCTTTTTGCCCTCCTGATTTCCCTCTTAAGTTTACTCCTACTTCCTTTATACTCTTCTAAGGATTCACTCAATCTATCCTGTCTATACCTGACATATGCTTTCTTCTTTTTCATAACCAAACCTTCAGTTTCTTTAGTCATCCACCATTCCCTATACCTACCAGCCTTTCCTTTCACCCTAACAGGAATATACTTTCTCTGGATTCTCGTTATCTCATTTCTGAAGGCTTCCCATTTTCCAGCCATCCCTTTACCTGCGAACATCTGCCCCCCCCAATCAGCTTTCGAAAGTTCTTGCCTAATAACATCAAAATTGTCCTTTCTCCAATTTAGAACTTCAACTTTTAGATCTGATCTATCCTTTTCCGTCACTATTTTAAATCTAATTGAATTATGGTTGCTGGCCCCAAAGTGCTCCCCCACTGTCACCTCAGTCACCTGCCCTGCCTTATTTCCCAAGAGTAGGTCAAGTTTTGTACCTTCTCTCATGG
The DNA here is from genome assembly GCF_004010195.1 of Chiloscyllium plagiosum. NCBI lineage: Eukaryota > Metazoa > Chordata > Chondrichthyes > Orectolobiformes > Hemiscylliidae > Chiloscyllium > Chiloscyllium plagiosum. The sequence continues at coordinate 24,528,918 of NC_057710.1, read as the reverse complement.
ATACATCCACATACTGAATCAGAAAATTGTCTTGTACACACTTAACAAATTCCTCCCCATCTAAACCTTTAACACTATGGCAGTCCCAATCTATGTTTGGAAAGTTAAAATCCCCTACCATAATGACCCTATTATTCTTACAGAAAGCTGAGATCTCCTTACATGTTTGTTTCTCAATTTCCCTCTGACTGTTAGGGGGTCTATAATACAATCCCAATAAGGTGATCATCCCTTTCTTATTTCTCAGTTCCACCCAAATAACTTCCCTGGATGCATTTCTGGGAATATCCTCCCTCAGCACAGCTATAATGCTATCCCTTATCAAAAATGCCACTCCCCCTCCTTTCTCGCCTCTCTTTCTATCTTTCCTGTAGCTTTTGTATCCTGGAACATTAAGCTGCCAGTCCTGCCCATCCCAGAGCCATGTTTCTGTAATTGGTATGATATCCTAGTCCCATGTTCCTAACCATGCCCTGAGTTCATCTGCCTTCCCTGTTAGGCCCCTTGCATTGAAATAAATGCAGTTTAATTTATTAGTCCTACCTTGTCCCTGCCTGCTCTGACTGTTTGACTCACTTCTGTTCTCAACTGTACCAGTCTCAGATTGATCTCTTTCCTCACTATCCCCCTGGGTCCCACACCCCCACCTTACTAGTTTAAATCCTCCCGAGCAGCTCTAGCAAATTTCCCTGCCAGACCCCTTCCAACTTAGGTGCAATCCGTCCTTCTTATATAGGTCACTTCTACCCCAAAAGTGATTCCAATGATCCAAAAATGTGAATCGTACTCCCATACACCAGCTCCTCAGCCATGCATTCATCTGCTCTATCCTCCTATTCCTGCCCTCACTAGCTCGTAGCACTGGGAGTAATCCAGATATTACTACTCTCGAGGACCTCCTTTTTAAATTTCTGCCTAACTCTCTGTAATCTCCCTTCAGAATCTCAACCTTTTCCCTTCCTATGTCATTGGTTCCAATGTGGACAATGACCCCCTTGCTGGCCCCTCTCCCCCGTGAGAACATTCTGCACCCTCTCTGAAACATCCTTGATCCTGGCACCCGGGAAGCAACACACCATTCTGCTTTTTCTCTGCTGGCCACAGAAACGTCTGTCTGTACTTCAGACTACAGAATCCCCTAACACAATTGATTTCTTGGAACCCGACGTATCCCTCTTTGCATTAGAGTGATAGAGGAGTAAGTGTAAATGAGTAAGTGTTAGACCCTCTGGAAATGTACCATTGCCTGGAGGTATTAACAGTGAGAGAGAAGTAGACTGGAGTGTTGGCAAGGGAGGGGTCGGGGAGGTGTGTTTGGTCATGATATTCTGTTGGAGGGTGACAGAAGAGGCCAAGGTCAATCCTTTGAATGTGGAGACTCGTGGGTTGGAAAGTGAGGTCAAAGGGAACCCTTATCAGTGTACTGGAAGGGGGGGGAATGGGCAAAGGGTGTGAGAAATGAGTCAGACATGCCTCAGGCCCTATCACTGCCAATGGGGACATTTGAGGAAAAGTAGGACATTTTGGAAGCCCCCAGTAGATACGGAGAAACTGGGAAAATGGAATAAAATTCTGTGAGGAGGAAAGCAGATAATCTCGAGATAAAAGAGTCGGCATGGGTGAGCAGAACAATATGTTGGTAGCTGTGTAAGGGTAGGGGTCTGCTACTAACAACCTTCCTTCATATTCAGACATCACAGGCTTTATGCAAATCCCTTTTGCTAACAAAGTTAAAACTGTTCATGCATTTCAGGCCCACCTCAACAACCTGTGACAGGTAGTGGCTTCCTTGGAGATGGCTGAATCCTCATTTGTGCAGTTCACCAGAAAATGCACAACAATTCCAGAGGCTTCTGTGATAGTAAACACGCCTTCCCTTTGTGATAGAATCTCTGCTGGGTTTACTGAGGTAGAATGATGGGGATGAGGAGAAATAGCAGCTGGAGTAGGTCTTTTGGCCCACCAAGCCTGTTCTGCCATTTGATAACAATATGCCTACCCGTGGTCGTGAATTTATGAAGATAGTGGACATTTCACTATTAAAAAAAAGACTTATGGAGTCAGGGCAAGGTAGTGGGGGAGGTTCTGTTTAGATAAGATAACTCATGATTCTGGAAAGCCATTGATATTAAATCTCCATGATGGAGGATCCTACGGAACTTACGGAAATTCAAACACAACGATAAAAGTGAACACTGTTAAGGGGAGTTGGTGGCATAGTGGCGATGTCACTCAGTTTAGTAGTCCAGAACACCAGGGTGAGAGGAGAAAGGTATAAAAGAGACCTACGGGGCAACTTTTTCACACAGAGGGTGGTCCGTGTATGGAATGAACTGCCAGAGGATGTCGTGGAGGCGGGTACAATTGCAACATTTAGGAGGCATCTGGATGGGTATATGAATAGGAAGGGTTTGGAGGGATATGGGCCAGGTGCTGGCAGGTGGGACTAGATTGAGTTGGGATATCTGTGTTGGGCAAATGCCCTTCATCAGGAATCCTGGATTCCTGATGAAGGGCTTTTGCCCGAAACATCGATTTTCCTGCTCCTCAAATGCTGCCTAAACTGCTGTGCTTTTCCAGCACCACTCTATTCTAGAATCTGGTTTCCAGCATCTGCAGTCATTGTTTTTACCACATTTAGTATTAATGTTTGTGGTCAAGCTCAATTGTCACTATGCACTAGAACTTTGTGGGTTTTGGGGGGTGTCACAAGAGGAAGGAAGAGATAGAGATGAAATCAAGAGAATAATTGCCAGTAAACTAATTGCTTCACTGGTTTCATGACAAAAAGGCTTTCTGACTGTCCTAATTTCACCACTGACATTTCACTAAGTTAGGATGGTATCAAAAATTCCTTCCTAAAAGTATTTGGAAGTGGTTTTAAGCAGTTCTTGAGAGGTGTAGACAGGGAGAACCCATTTCCACTCATAGATTGATCAAGAATGAGAAAACTCCTATAGATTTAAAGTGATTTGCTGAAGAAACAAATGTGTCATGAGAAAGAACGTTTTCATTCAGTGAGTCGCTGGGGGAGTGTGGTGGAGGTAGGTTCAACTCAGGCATTAGATGATTATTTGAATAGAAACATTGTTTAGGGCTACAGGGTAAAGTCAGAGGTTTGGCATAAAATCATAAAGCTTATCTGGAGAGCGAGTGCAGAAACAATGACACGATGATCTGCTCCTGCACTGTAAACATTGTTCTGTACAGTTTCCTTCCTGTAAGATATGGGTGGGAGTTGAGGCCAGCCAGTTGCTAAGCTGTGCTTGAAGAAGCTGACGTACTAATGGCTCAGGGGTAGTTAAAGACACCAAGAGTAACACAGCCAGCAATCCAGATTCCTCATTAAGCTTCAGTACAAAATCGAATAGAGGAGTGGTGATAAACATGCCCAAAACACTACTGGGAAAAGAAAAGACAAACTTCCAGCTGCTGGGTGGGACACATTGCTAAGTATAGTACAGATTTATTTCTTATGCCGGGACTGGGGGGAACTAAAGCTGAAGAAACTAACCTTTGATGGAGCATTTATTTTCCCTTTCTGACATCAGCAAGAAGGCAGTGTGCCAGAGATACTGCGCAGCAATGCAAAACAATCACTACAACGTTGGAAAAGGGAAGGAATACAATTTACACATCTCTGTTCTGTGTCTTACAATTGCACACTCCACAAACACCTGATGAAGGAGCAGCACTCCAAACGCTAGTGTTTCCAATAAAACCTTTTGGACTATAACCTGGTGTTGTGTGATTTGTAACTCTGTTAAAAAAAATTGCAAAGACGCCTGAATGGCTGCACAAACAGTTGCAAAGTATTTGCTTTCAACACTGAGTTGAAGGGGTGCTGTCGAAATTCAGCAACTTGCTTCCAAAGCAAGAATTAATAAAATAAACAAAACCATGTGCACACACGGAGCTAAGAAAGTAAGACTCTCCACAGGCAGTGTTGTGGCTGGCTTTGTGGCCTGCCTGACTGGCTGGTGATATATCAAATGACACCGAGATGCCAAATGCCCCAAGTGCCCTCCTCCAGCTTCTTCTTTCCTTTTTGCTGTGTGTGATCTTGTCTCTTCCCACTCTGGAACCTCCAGCATCTGACAGTGGCAGCTGTCCCAAAGGCAAAAACTCAAAGCTTCAATCGACTGTATGTGGCCAAGTTCTTCAACAACATAATCAGGCACATGTGTGGAGGCAGGCGGATGACTTTACAGAAACAAAGAATACTTACAGTGCAGAAGGTGGTGCACGTGCGCATTTAACTGGTCTTGTCTGCCCTGGCCCTCTGAAGAAAAAAGTCATTCCATGCCCTTCTGCCTCTTCATTGCCCTGCAGGATTAAACCTGCCTCTACCACACTCTCAGACAGACCACTCCAGGTTCCAACTAATTGCTTAAAATAACCTTTTCCATATTTCACCACCATCTTGGATTGATCTCCTTTAGGTCTCTTTCATTCCAGAAGTGAGAGTAGACTTTCCTGACCTTCTCTGTCCTTCCTCTGATGATTGTAAATATCGAATCTCCTCTCAATCCTCTCTTCTCCACAGGCAGTAGTCCCAACTTCTCCATGTTTTCTACATAAGTGAAGTTCCTCTTCCCTGGAGTGAATCTTGTGAATCCTTTCTGCACTGCCTGTGACATTTTCACATATTTCCGAAATTATGGTACCCAGGACTGCACACAATCCCCCAGGTGAGGCTAAACCAGTGTTTTATAAAATGGTAACAGATCTTTGCTTTTGTACTCTAAAATTAATAAAGCCCAGAAAAAAAACATGGAGGATACTGGAGAAACTCAACAGGTCTGGCAGCATCCATGGAGAGATAAAGAAGTCCACAATGCTGTTTGTTTCATTAACAGTGCTCTCAATCTGTCCTACTGCCTTCAGTGATTAATGCACACCTACACTCAGAACTGTTCCTGCCTCCCCCTTAGAAATGCACCTTTTATATTATATTGTCTCATCCTACCATAATGAATCACTTCACACTCTCTGCAGTAAGTTTATTCTGCCATTAGCCTGTCCATCAGTGTTCCCTCTAATTTTCATACCGCTGCTGTCCTGAGGTCTGTGCATAGCAACGCCTTCCCAAATTGGAAGTTGATGCCACAGTTGATACAGATTATCCTTTCATGGAACATGGGAGCAGCTGTGTGCACAGAGCCGAGTAGTTTATAGGGAACTGTCTATTCCACCAAACTATTCACGTACCTTTGAAGTTCTTCTCAATCCTCCTCACAGTTCATAATTTTGTATCAGCTACAAATTTTGAAATGATGTTCTGTACAATGTCTAGATTGTTATTCAGACAGAGCAAGGATCAAATATTAATTCCCGGGGAATTTTAGACAATAGACAATAGACAATAGGTGTAGGAGTAGGCCATTCAGCCCTTCGAACCTGCACCGCCATTCAATATGATCATGGCTGATCATTCCTAATCAGTATCCTGTTCCTGCCTTATCTCCATAATCCTTGATTCCACTATCTTTGAGAGCTCTATCCAACTCTTTCTTAACTCTTTTGCTGGAAACTTCCCTCCAGCCCGATATTCATCTCTGTTCATATTACCAGCCAGTTAGAGCTTCTCCTCTGCCTCCTGTTGCTCAAGCAATTTCATTTCCATCTTGTTACTCTACCTGTTGGTTTACTCATAAGTATGTCGTTAAGAACTTTATCAATATCTTTTGGAAGTAAACCACACAAATAGCCTGACCTTCATGAAACATCTCTGTTACTTCATCAAAAAACTCAAGCGAGTTAATTGGGCCTTAACAAATCCATGCCAATTTTCCTTAATTAACCCATAATTGCCTGAGTGACTATTATTTTGTCCTAAATTGTTGCTTATTGGAGTTTTTCTTATAGACAGTGGCATAGTGGTAATGTCACTGGACTAGTAATGCAGAGGCCCAGACAAAAGTTCTAAGGGCATGGGTTCAAATCCCAGCAAGGCAGCTGGTGGAATTCAAATTCAACAGGGGAGACAATTTGTGTTACATTCTCCTAATTATTACATAATTGTGCCAGAGTAAGTTTGAAATAATTAAAGTAACAGTTAGTAAAGAAATATAAAATTAGAAGTAAGGTATGGCAGAGCACCTGAGCTAAGCAGAATGCACATCCTTTGGGAAGTTGTGGACAATTCCTGTAACCTGATGAGACCATGTGCAAGAAATGTCATTGGCTGCACAGGTTTGAGCTGACAGTGGTTTCAGAGATGCTGCTGTAACTGTGTAAGACAATAAAACATAGGGGCCGAAGTAGGCCATTCAGCCCATTCAGTCAATTCCACCACTCAATGGGATCATGGCCAATATGATCATCCTTAACTCCACTTTCCTATCTTTTCCCTGTAACCGTTGATTCCCTTGCTGAGTAAGAATCTGTCTCAGCTTTGAAAATAATTTTGTATCAGCTACAAATTTTGAAATGATGGCCTGTACAAAGTCTAGATTATTAATTATGTATCAGACAGAGCAAGGGTCAAACATTAACTCCCAGGGAGGGCCTCACAGCCCTCAGTGGCAAAGAATTCCAAAGATTTACTACCATCTGAGAGAAAACAAATCCTCCTCATCCCTGTCTTAAATGGGTAACACCTTAATCTGAGATTATGCCCTCCGGTTCTAGAGTCCCCCACAAAGGAGAGACAACCTTCCAGTGACTACCGTCTCAAGTCCTCTGAGAAACTAGTATGTTTCAATAAGGTCTCCTCTCATTCTCCTGAACTCCCATGAGTACATCAGTGAGTAGTAAAAATGGGGGATTTTCATTATCTGTATATCAACTGGGATGGTGGCTATGTAAGGTTCAGCAAGACACAAGTTTTCCTAGACTGTGTTCAGGAGGATTTCCTAAAGCGATGTATGTCCAGTCCGACAAGAAAGGAGACACTGCTGGGCCTGGTTCTTGGGTATGAGGTGGGCAAAGTAGATCGTGACAGTGACAGAATATTGAGGGGGTGGTAAGCATTATATCTGATTGGTCCATCAGAGTAAGAATAATCAATTTGGAGAGAGTTGGCTTCAAAGGGACAAGAACAGAGCTGGGCCAAATAGACTGGAAGAAAACGTTGGCAGGAAAGCCATGAGCTCTACAATGGGTTACTCTCAAACTAGAAATGATGTGGGCACAGTCATGGTCTACTCCCTTAAAATGGCAGGGAGGAACAAGCAAATCCACAGCTCCCTGAATAACAAAACAGATGCAGGGGTCTCCAACTTATAGAGTCATAAAGATGTACAGCATGGAAACACACCCTTCGATCCAACCTGTCCATGCCGACCAGATATCCCAACCCAATCTAGTCCCACCTGCCAGCACCCAGCCCATATCCCTCCAAACCCTTCCTATTCATATACCCATCCAAATGCCTTTTAAATGTTGCAATTGTACCAGCCTCCACCACGTCCTCTGGCAGCTCATTCCATACACGTACCATGCTCTGTGTGAAAAAGTTGCCCTTTAATATCTTTTATATCTTTCTCCTCTCACCTAAACCTATGTCCTCTAGTTCTAGACTCCCGGACCCCATGGAAAAGACTTTGCCTATTTATCCTATCCATGCCCCTCATAATTTTGTAAACCTCTATAAGGTCACCCCTCAGCCTCCAATGCTCAAGGGAAAACAGCCCCAGCCTGTTCAGCTTCTCCCTATAGCTCAAATCCTCCAACACTGGCAACATCCTTGTAAATCTTTTCTGAACCCTTTCAAGTTTCACAACATCTTTCCGATAGGAAGGAGACCAGAATTGCACGCAATATTCCAACAGTGGCCTAACCAATGTCCTGTACAGCCGCAACATGACCTCCCAACTCCTGTACTCAATACTCTGACCAATAAAGGAAAGCATACCAAATGCCTTCTTCACTATCCTATCTACCTGTGACTCCACTTTCAAGGAGCTATGAACATGCACTCCAAGGTCTCTTTGTTCAGCCACACTCCCTCGGACCTTACCATTAAGTGTATAAGTCCTGCTAAGATTTGCTTTCCCAAAATGCAACACATCGTATTTATCTGAATTAAACTCCATTTGCCACTTCTCAGCCCATTGGCCCGTCTGGTTAAGATCCTGTTATAATCTGAGGTAACCCTCTTCGCTGTCCACTACACCTCCAATTTTGGTGTCATCTGCAAACTTACTAACTGTACCTCTTATGCTCACATCCAAATCATTTATGTAAATGACAAAAAGTAGAAGATCCAGTACCGATCCTTGTGGCACTCCACTGGTCACAGGCCTCCAGTCTGAAAAACAACCCTCCACCACCACCTTCTGTCTTCTACCTTTGAGCCAGTTCTGTATCCAAATGGCTAGTTCACCCTGTATTCCATGAGATCTAACCTCGCTAATCAGACTCCCATGGGGAACCTTGTCGAACGCCTTTACTGAAGTCCATATAGATCACATCTCCCGCTCTGCCCTCGTCAAGCCTCTTTGTTACTTCCTCAACAAACTCAATCAAGTTTGTGAGACATGATTTTCCATGCACAAAACCATGTTGACTATCCCTAATCGGTCCTTGCCTTTCAAATACATGTACATCCTGTCCCTCAGGATTCCCTACAACAACCTGCCCACCACTGAGGTCAGGTTCACTGGTCTATAGTTCCCTGGCGTGTCCTTACCACCCTTCATAAACAGTGCCACCACGTTAGCCAACCTCCAGTCTTCCAGCATCTCACCTGTGACTATCGATGATACAAATATCTCAGCAAGAGGCCCAGCAATCACTTCTCTAGCTTCCCACAGAGTTCTAGAGTACACCTGATCAGGTCCTGGGGATTTATCCACTTTCATGCATTTCAAGACATCCAGCACTTCCTCCTCTGTAATCTGGAACCACATTATAACCAACGACATAGGAAGGGAAAAGGTTGAGATTCCAAAGGGAGATTACAGAGAGTTAGGCAGAAATTTAAAAGGAGGTCCTCGAGAGTAGTAATATCTGGATTACTCCCAGTGCTACGAGCTAGTGAGGGCAGGAATAGGAGGATAGAGCAGATGAATGCATGGCTGAGGAGCTGGTGTATGGGGGAAGGATTCACATTTTTGGATCATTGGAATCTCTTTTGGGGTAGAGGTGACCTGTACAGGAAGGACGGATTGCACCTAAATTGGAAGGGGAATAATATACAGGCAGAGAAATTTGCTAGAGCTGCTCGGGAGGATTTAAACTAGTAAGGTGGGGGTTGGGACCCAGGGCGATAGTGAGGAAAGAGATCAATCTGAGACTGGTACAGTTGAGAACAGAAGTGAGCCAAGCAGTCAGGGCAGGCAGGGACAAGGTGGGACTAATAAATTAAACTGCATGTATTTCAATGCAAGGGCCGAACAGGGAAGGCAGATGAACTCAGGGCATGGTTAGGAACATGGGACTAGGATATCATAGCAATAACAGAAACATGCCTCAGAGATGGGCAGGACTGGCAGCTTTTTGTTATAGATATTTTTATTAGAAATTTAACATTTTTACAAGTTTACAAAAATAAACAAAACTCTCAAATATAAACATTGATATACAATTAAATCAAATATACAATAGCCAAAATTTAACAAAAGAATAAAAAAAACAAAAAAAAACAAAAATCAACTATCTACTAATCTAACCTACAACTAACCAGAGTGTATATTTAAGTCTCTTACATGTTCGGAATGTGTTAACATCAGATGTAATAAAACCCGTATTCATGCGGGATTCGTCTCCTAAGGGGCCCCGGACCAGCCAGGTTTGTAATCTCAATTAAATAAAAGCCCTTGTTAGGATAGCCGAGATATCTGTATTTATATAATTCAAAAAGGGCTGCCATATTTTATAAAATAATTCGGTCTTTCGGTGCACCATATTTGTAAGGAAGTCAAGGGGAATACATTCCATAATTAATCTGTGCCAATTTGAAAGTCCAGGGAGGCCCTCAGCCACCCAGTTCACCAAAATATTTTTCCTTGCATAGAAAATAATCTCTTCCCGTACATGTCCAGGGAGGGAAAGTTCGAAAAGCCCAAAAGGAGAGATACAGAGTCCACTTTAACTTCCATTCCTAAAATTTCTGTCAGGGTACTTGCTACTTTAGTCCAATATCTACGGATCTTATGACAGGTCCATAGGCAATGTACAAGAGTGCCCACCTCCATTTTGCATTTGGGACACATTGGAGATGCTCCTGCCTTAAATTTTGCCAATCGAACCGGTGCTATATGGGCCCTATGAAATATCTTCAGCTGGATAGCCTGGGTTCTGTTACAGATAGTAATTCTTCTAGCATTTTCCCAGATATCACTCCACGTTTCTGTGGAGATTTCTAGTCCCAGATCCTGATCCCATGTTTTAAGCAGATTATCCATATCTCCCGATACTTCATCATGTAGCAAATGATAAATATTACTGACGGAAGATACCCCCACTGGTCGTAGGACACTACATTCTCCATCGGATTTCTATCGGATTTATAAAGACTATCTAATAACGTAGTCTTCTTCTGTATAAAATCTCGAATTTGGAAGTATCGAAAGAGGTCTCCATTGGGTAATCCGAATTTCTGACGCAGCTGTCCAAAA